>NW_012120709.1:26686263-26718384 GCF_000951035.1 Colobus angolensis palliatus | reverse complement strand
TTTTTTTTTTTTTTTGGCTTGCTCTTGTGCCACGTGGATGAAATAATCGGGCTTGGGTTTTTAGGGGTTTTGTTTGGTCTTTCAGTTTCTCTGACACAGCGAATTTCTAAAAAGCTTCTGCAAAATCAGACCTCGCTTCGCACTCTGCCTTTTGTTTTCCCTGCCCCACCTTGGGAGGGTGAATCAGGGGTTCTCGCCCAGCTTTGCCACCGCCAGGTGTTAGACCTTGATGGGTCAGGTCACCCATGGGGACGCGGCCCTCAGGTTTTGTGAGCCAGCCCCTGTGCCTCTTTCCTTTTCAGTCCTGCCCCCCGTGCTTCCCGCTTTCACCGTCTTCCCTCAGTCCTGCCCACCACCGCAGACCCGGTTCTTTCTGTCTATCATAGACTGTGCAAATCCAGGGAAATGTTAGATTCCAGGTCACTCGGGAGAATTTCCAGGGACTCGGGACAGTGGCGCTCAACGACAGTGGCTCTCCCACAAGCCACAAGGAAACATGCGTGCCCTGCGGTGCACCCTAACAACGAAGAGGGTGAAGAGGGTGAAGACCGGGAGATCTGGATTGCTGCGTCCTCTGATTAGTTGTGGAATTTAGGCACGTTTTAAAAATTCTTTGGGCTTAAGTGTCCTCCTGTGTATAGTGGAAGCTGCTCAGACCTACACTGTCCTGCCAGTCCCAGGCAAGGGAGAAAGCCCCAGGAAGATGCTCAAAAGCAGTTATTTCCTGACTCCCATATTCACTTCTATTGGGAACTTGATTGCTAATAGGTGAAAACTCCCTTCTCTGCAGCCTCCTTCCCTTCTAGGGCTTCCCCAGCACAGGGCCATGTGAACTGCAGGGTCTGGCTAGAATCGGCCTCTTGCTATCAGCTGGGGGCCCTTCGTGCTACACACTCTCTGCTGCCTAGATTTAGGACTGAAGGGAATTTAAAAGACTATCAAGTCAGCCTTTTCCAAATTTGCCTTTCCTGAAGAATCACCTGGATGCTTGTTAGAAAACAGATCCCCAAATCTCTAAACCCATGGAATCAGATTCTAGGGAAAAGAACTGAGGGTTAGCATTTTTGGCAAGGCCCACATGATGCTGGACATAAGTAGTTGACAGTGGGTATTTGGCAGATGTTTAAGCATAGAGTGTCTGGGCCAGGCAAGGTGGCTCACGCCCGTAATCCTAGCACTTTGGGAGGCCGAGGCAGGCGGATTGCCTGAGCTCAGGCGTTCGAGACCAACCTGGGCAACATGGTAAAACCCTATCTCCACTGTAATACAAAAGAAATTAGCTGGGTGTGGCGGCGTGTGCCTGTAATCCTAGCTACTCGGAAGGCTGGGGGTAGGAGAATTGCTTGAACCCAGGAGGCAGTGGTTGCAGTGAGCAGGGATTGCGCCACTGCACTCCAGCCTGGGTGACAGAGGAAGACTCCATCTCTACAAAAAAAAAAAAGCATAGAGCATCTGAAGCAAGCAGCATCTTTCCTGGAGAACCTGGCCCCTAAGGATTTCGTCTTCACGTCAGGGAGATAAGGCAGGCTGTTAGGGAATAATTGGGTTAGCACAAGGATTGTTCCCCTAGGGACTCCCACTCTTAGCTGGCAACCCTTTAGACTAGAGATGCCCAGGGTCTTGAAATTGGCCTCCCGCCTGACAGGATGCTGGATCTCCATGCAGTCTTGAAGCTAGGTCTCCCACATGAGTCAGCCCACACAGTCATTAAGGGCCTCGCCCACATTTCCTAAGTTCCCTTGTTTCAGGTCCTGTCCCCATCCGCCACCAGCTCTGCCCTCAGCCATTTCCCAGGCTCTTACCCCTTCTCCTCTCACAACAGCCCAGAAGTGGGCAAAGAAGTCCTGGATGTCGGATTTCTTGTTTAGGTCCCTGAGATTTGTCTCTGTTCACATTTTGGGTTTGGAAACAAGGATGGATGACCTCATCTCTTTCCCACCTCTTCCCCATAGTCAACTTCCTTCTCTACTTCAACCACAGATCAAACCAGATTTTTCTTTGAAAGTGATAGGGCGTTTGAAATCTCACTCCATTACATTAGCCCTGCCTACCTCCGTCTCTATGCCTTCCTATTGATTTCATCTGACCATCTCTTCAAGCTGCAGGACAAAACTCAGGTTTCCCAGGAAGACTTTCTCGACTCCCCACCGACCTAGCCCTCTGTTCTGCGCGCTGTCTTCCACCTCTGGACTCCAACGATAGTCATTATTATAGCAGCTCCTCCCCCATTGTATTCTGATTATGTCCAGGTTCTGTGCCAAGCATTTTACATGGATCATCTTATTTAATTTTCATGGCATCCGTCCAAAGTAGGTTCTATTCTTAGGCTTTTTTTACTGACTAGGAAACCAAAGCTTAGAGAGGTTAGGCAACGTACCCAAGGTCACAAAAGCAGTAGAGCCAGCTGGGACTCAACACAGGTCTGCCTGCCTGACCACAAAGCCCTTGCTTTGAACCGCAGTAGCCTCTGCCTGTCGGTAGCCCTCACTTTCTGCCAGTCCCATTCGGGGCTCACATCCTGTGCTATCTTCTCCTGTTATCTAACGGTTTTGCTTTTGCTTATGGCAATCCTGTATCCCCAGTGAGGCTGTCAGTTAGTTCAAACAGGCCAGCCCCGTGCTGGGAACAGAGAGCGTTTCCTTCAAACCATCCAGGCATAGAAGCATCCATTCATCTTAAATGTAAAGGCCCTCAGAGGAAGAGCTCTAACAAGCCTAATTACTCTGACTACAACCAAACAGCCCTCATTGTCAGAGAGTTCTTTATGTCTCATCGCAAGACCTCTGCCACACCATAAACCAATTTCCTTTTTTTTCTCATCTCTAGCCCTTGGAAAGCAGTAGCCAGTAGTGGTTCAGAAAATGGACATCAGGATCTCAGTCCTGGAGCTTGGCCCCACTCATGAGCTGTGTATCAGTAAGCCTGTTTCTTCAACTGTAAAATGGGCGCATACATTTCTCGAGCCTCACTGGGTTGCTTTGAAAATTAAATGAAATATTGTGCATAAAACATTTCGCAACGTGTTTGGCATATCGTACAGATCCAATAAATGGTGGTTACTATTTAATTCTGTTTATTCTTTCCCATTATATCAAATACTAAACCTCTGATTATACAAGTCTCTCCCTCTCACCCCCTGCCACATGTGTATGCGTGCACATACACATATTCTTTCAGAAACATTTTTTTGGCTAGGCGCAGTGGCTCACACCTGTAATCCCAACACTTTGGGAGGCCAAGGTGGGTGGATTGCCTGAGGTCAAAAGTTCGAGACCAGCCTGGCCAACATGGCAAAACCTGTCTCTACTAAAATACAAAAATTAGCCGCGTGTGGTGGCGGGCGCCTGTAATCCCAGCTTCTCAGGAGGCTGAGGCACAAGAATCGCTTGAAGCCGGGAGGCAGAGGCTGCAGTGAGCTGAGATCGTGCCACTGCATTCCAGCCTGGGTAATAGAGCAAGTCAGTCTCAAAGGAAAAAATAGACAAAAAGAAAAGAAATATTTTTTCCTCTCTATCCTCTTTAGGTGTCTAAGTTTTATGAGTTTTGAGACCTCTGAAACTGAGAAATGGATAGCAGCAAAACCTTGGGTGGCACCTCCCCTTTACTTTTTGGTCTGAGTGTGCCTTAATTTGGGAGGAAGAGAAACACCACACTGTCTCCCAACCTGTGCCCAAGAAAACAGGTGCTGACAAGACCCTGCAGGAGGTGGAAAGGGAAACTGAACCAACAACCTTTACCAAAAGACAGGGAGAGAACCACCAGGTGCTTGTCTTTGCAAGACTGGAAAGATTTTTTTCTTCCCACGACTTTCTGTGAGTGGCTGTTTGGTTTGGGTTATGTTACAGCCCCTCTGTCCCTGGGCTCTTGCAGATAGAGTGGAGAATTTGTGATTTGAGTTTGAGGGAGAACCAGAGATGGGGTGGGGGATCCTCTCTGCTTCTCAACGTCAACCGCAAAGCTCCAGACACTTCATTGCCAGCACAGAAGTACAAATTAGCTTTCCGCCATCACACAATTATGCAGTTCCATCCATCAAGGGTGTGGTGGGAAAGTGAATTGGAGAGACAGCTGGTAGGGATACTGAGTGGAAGGGGAAGAGAAGTGGAGATGGCTGGGGTAGGCATGGAGAAGCCATTCTTTCCAGGCAGAAAAACCAGGCAGAAGGGAAGTTGTCATGGAGATGGGCTGGATCCATGACTTTCTGGAAGGAAAAGGAAGCCTGGATGATCATAGCTGCAAGTCAAGGCAGATCTCAGTCCGTTTAGTCCATTGATTATGGTAGCTCTTCAGGTGCCTTTACCCTCTGCCTCTTGCTATAATCATTTCATAGTATTTGTGTTTGAAACCAGAGGCTACAAAAGAACCTAGGCCAGCTGCGAGTGGTGCTGCTCAGATTAGAAGCCTGGCGTTCTGAAGCCAGGGCTCGTCTCCTCCTTTGACACTGCACAGAGCTCCATGTTGCCTGTTGACTCTTGAAAGTCCCAAACATAGCTGGGCACAATAGCTCACACCTGTAATCCCAGAATTTGGGAGGCTGAGGCGGGCAGATCAGGAGGTCAGAAGTTCAAGAGCAGCCTGGCCAATATGGTGAAATCCCATTTCTAATAAAAATACAAAAGTTAGCTGGGCGTGGTGGCGTGTGCCTGTAGTCCCAGCTACTTGGGAGGCTGAGACAGGAGAATTGCTTGAACCCAGGAGGTGGAGGTTGCAGTGAGCCAAGATCACGCCACTGCATCTAGCCTGGGCAATAGAGCGAGACTCCATCTCAAAACAAACAAACAAACTAACTAACCAACAGAAAAAAGTCCCAACCATAACCTCTTCTCCTGCATGCTAGTTCCTCCATGAGGCCTTCCCTGCTCCCCATCCCCAGACTCATGCATTCACTCGTTCATTCAGTCATCTAGCACGTGAAGAGTGAGTCACTGTACTAGATGTTGTGGGCACAGCAGCGGAACAAGGCAGATGCAACAGTCATTTACCCTGAGATGGAACATGCAAGAGAAGCAGGCTATAAAATCGTGGCAAAACAAAATATTTTAATTATAATTGTTATAATGGAGAATTAGAGGAGAGTCTAGCCTAGACCAGGAGGCCTTCTTGGAAGGCTTTTCCAGGTGTAGCCTAATCTTAAAAGATGAATCAGCACTGACCAGCAAAGACAATGTTCCAGGCAAAGGAAACAGCTTGTGTACAGGACCTGAGTCTGGCGGGCTTCCCAGAGATATCACCAAGTAGCTAGGGCATGATGGGGGAGGAGAGTTGCTTGAAATCATGCAGGACAGTTTGGCAGGGCCCAAGAAACGCAGGGCCTTGGAGGCAATGTTAGCGCTGAGCTTGGCTTTGTTTTGTTTTCCTAAGAGCAATGGGCAGTCGTCGAAAGGTGTTATATAAGGGGATGACATGATCAGACTCGGATTTTAAAAAGTTTGCTCGGGAAATGGATTGTGGCCATGACAAGCAGTGCTGGTGATGGCAGTAGGGGTGTGGAGAGGGGTTGGAATTCAGCAACATGTGGGAGTAGGATTTGATGTTTCTTTGGACTGGGGGCAAGTGAGCAGAAACGGTCAAGGGCAACTCCTGATTCTGGCTTGCATAGGTGGTGGCACCATGAATTAAGATTGGGAAGCTGGGGAGAAGCCCTGGGATTGCCTTTATGGTAGCTCTTCGGGTGCCTTTCACCCTCTGCCTCTTGCTATAATTATTTCACAGCATTTGTGTTTGAAACCAGAGGCTACAAAAGAACCTAGGCCAGTTGTAAGTAGTGCCGCTCAGATTAGAAGCCTGGCATTCTGAAGCCAGGGCTCATCTCCTCCTTTGACACACCGCACAGAGCTCCATGTCACCGCCTTCACTCATGGTCTTCGTATGCTGAACCTGGCTCCTCTTTGCATCCACCTTATGACCAGCATGGTGCTTTGTACACAGAAGGTGCTCAATAATGACCTCTCTGTAGCCCTGTATACCTGGCACTGGGCTATGGGAGAGAGAATCTGAGACACAGTCCCTGCCCTCAGGAATCTTATTGACCATGTGATCCAGGACCTTCCAGAGCAGGCTGGGCCACCTCATTTTAATGGAAGACCTCAGGTCCTTTTCAGATGCCAGCATTGCTCCCACCTTCTGGAGACTCAGACATCTGTCCCTGAGAGCATTTTGCCCCTCATGCCCTGGCAAGTCCATCATCAGGGCACACTCAGGAAGGCTTTAGAGAAGAGAGGTTTTTTTCACTGGTCTGGAGTGTCGCTGCCCTCAGCCACAGAGACCTTAGACTGTACACCTGTGGCAAGAGGATGGGATCTGGCAGGGTTTGTGTGCCTTGTGTTGATTACATTTTAATAGATAAACACCCTTTCCTTTATGCAAATCCCTGAGGAAATTTATTACTTTAAAAAATCAGTTGGATTTTTAGCCTGGTGTTTTATTGCTCTTGAAAAATGTGCGTGTTACGGCTTGAGATGGGACATCCTGCCTTTTCATCAGGGGCTGAGTGTGAACACAGTTGAGCCTGGACAGGGGCCATTTCTGACCAGAGCCATCAGCTTGTCTCCCTTTTCCTGTCACAGTTGCTATGAGCCTCCTTATCAAAACATCTGGCTTCTATCTGACTGATGGTATCATCAAGGCTTAGGCTAGAGAGTCTAAGAAGGTTCTAGCATTATCCAGGGAGGGAGGCTCATGGCCTAGTTTCTTATCCAGTGGAAAAGGGAACACTGCCCTCTCCCAAGCTGGGGATCTCGGAGCCACCCTCACTATCATGACTTTTTAAAAAAGGATCTTTCATTTTTCTGAACGAATGGAAATATATACTATGTTTATCGAGAAAAAATGTGATAAAAATATATACATTTAGTGCATTTCCAATTAACATCCTAATGGAGCTTACACATTTTTAAAATAAAGTTTATTTTTTTTAACAGTTTTAGGAGTCACAGCAAAATTGAGTTGAAAGTACAGCGTTCCCATATACCCTTGGCCCCTACATATTCACCCTCTTCACCATCAGCATCCCTGCCAGAGGGCTATGTTTGTTACAATCAATGAACTTGCAGTGACACTTTGTAATCAAACCGAAGTACACAGTTTACATGAGGGTTCATTCTTGGTTCTATACATTTAATGGGTTTTGACAAATACATCCACCATTACAGGATCATACAGAGGGTTTTACTATGCTAAAAATCCCACCTTCCACCTATCCATGCCATTAAAAAGTGCATATAATGGTGTTAGGCCACTGGAGAGAAAATAAAACCTGATCAATATTGATTTCAGATTATCTTCTGGGCATTGTGGTTTTCATGAAGTTATCACTGCATGCCCTGTGTTTCCTGTCCTGCTTTTCTTAATATTATTTCCTACATGCATTTCCACATATTGACACAGTCCACACATCATTCTTTTTTTCTTTTTTCAAGACAGAGTCTTGCTCTGTCACCCAGGCTGGAGTGCAGTGGCGCGATCTCAGCTCACTGCAACCTCTGCCTTCTAGATTCAAGCAATTCTTCTGCCTCAGCCTCCTGAGTAGCTGGGATCATAGGCACCTGCCACCATGCCCAGCTATTTTTTGTATTTTTAGTAGAGATGGGGTTTCACCATGTTGGCCAGTCTGGTCTCAAACTCCTGACCTTGTGATCCGCCTGCCTTGCCCTCCCAAAGTGCTGGAATTACAGGTGTGAGCCACCGCGCCTGGCCAAAACTTCTTCTTACCTTCCATCATTCTTAATAAAGTTATAGAGCACATCATGGTGTAAACAGTTGACAGCGTATTATTTTTCTTCTATACAATCTTGTAGAAAAGATTTAAAAGGAGACTACAAATTGTGATTCTGATGCTTTAAGAGGTTGAATGCTATTCACTTAAACTTTAATTCATGCCTTCAGCCAGGTTCCTCTCTAGCAGCCCCTGAGACAGAGTGTCCTATATGTCTCTTTTCATGTCTGTGAAGGGAAAAGACCCCATAATGTCCTGAGGGGACTCGATTACTACTGTACAAACACAGGGTCTGAGCTACCTTTCAACTAGAAAGTTCTTTCTCATGTACAACGCAAATGTCCTTGACTTGAATGTAAACTTTGCACTCTTTCCTGAGTGTGAACAGTTTCTCTCATCTGCACATCGTGTGTGTAGATCAAAAGAGTATGATCCATACTAGGAGTTATTTGTATGTGATGATATTCTGCAGGAGAATGTTATAGACTTTTCATGAATTCTCATCAAATTCAAATAGCTCAAACCTTTGAGGTAGGGTTATTCTGATTTGCATTTAATAGATGAGGAAAGAGGATGATTCAATCAATGCTCAGCTTTAAAATTTTAAAAAATCATATTATAGGTCTTCTATTTGGAATTTTAAGTTACTTCCTCCAAATAACCCACTTATTAAACACAAGGTGGTGGGAAATCATGTCCCTATTTATCATTTGCTTACTGTAAGCCTGGAACTTTGGACTCATTTTCTTACTTAATTCTTATAATAACTTTGGGAAGCAGGAGACCAGAGTGGCTTTTAAACCCAAGACCTTGGGTGGTGATTAGGGGCAGGGAGAGGGTGAAGGGGACTGGCAAAGGCCATCAGGGATGAAGGCAGAGGGGTTGGCGATCTGGTTCTCACCACTCACCTGAAACTTCTCTCTTATTTCCTGCAAATAACAGAGTGGAACGTGTGAAAGGGCTGTTGATGGCAACCGGGGAGGACATAGAGCAGGACCCATGCCTTGGGAGGAAGTGGGCTTGCAGTTTCCACCCTTCCCAGGCCCCTGATCTTGACATCTTGGCTCTGTTGTTAGCTAGCTGTGTGAAACTGAGCCAATGACAGCCTCCTCCTGACACCGATGAGTCTCTACTTCCTCCCATGATAAAGAGGGGATATTAGTACCTACTCTAGTTGGCTATGATGTGGACTAAATGTGATACAGTATACAATTAGGATGGTGCCTATACCAAGTGAACTGGGGGCCCAACAGAGAAACAAATACCCAGGCCTGGGCATGAAGCCAAGACAAGGGGGACCCTGGGCTCTGTGGCCATAGAAGGCTCTAGAGAGTGGGAGCAAGAGCTCAGACTTTGGAGCCAGATGGCCTGGGTGTGCCCCTAGTTCTGCCACACTAGCTGTGTGGCCTTGCTGCAAATCCCGGGCCTCACTTTTAGTGAAACGTTTTATTTATTTATTTATTACTTTTGAGATGGAGTCTTGCTCTGTCACCCAGGCTGGTGTGCAATGGTGCAATCTTGGCTCTGCAAAGATTGGCACTGCAATCTCTGCTTCCCAGGTTCAAGCGATTCTCCTGCCTCAGCCTCCCAAGCAGCTGGGACTACAGGCACAAGGCACCATGCCCAGCTAATGTTTGCATTTTAGTAAAGATGGGGTTTCGCCATATTGGGCAGGCTGGTCTCGAACTCCTGACCTCAAGTGATCTGCCCAACTCAGCCTCCCTAAGTGCTGGGATTACAGGTGTGAGCCACCACGCCCGGCCAAAACTTCTTCTTACCTTCCTTTGCTGTCTTTCCTGTCTGATAGCCCTGGAGTGAGTTTGGAGTGTCTGTGACACTCTTGGGTCACCTCAGCTCTTCCTGCCACAAGACCCTCAGACCTCCAGCTCCAACCCTGCTACCCTACCTGCCTCGCGGTGCTCCCCAGAATGGACAAGAAACCCAAGAGCCAAACCCTGGCTTCCTGACCCAGGGATGGAGCCCTAGCAGCCCTTCCTTGGCCCAGACCCTCCTCCTTGTCTTTCCTGCACCTTTGTTCTGCTCCCTGCTGTTAACAATGATTGACAGATCAAAGGATGTCCCCAGCAGGGATCCTTAACCATGAATTTGCTTCAGGGTCCAGAACTCTTGGAAATTACAATATAAAAAGCTTGTGTATATATTTGCATTTTTCTGGAGATAGAATTCTCAGGGATTCCTAACCTTTCTGGGTAGATTTGAGGTGGGAGAGGGACTACATGGGGTTTCTTCTGTGTAGACTAAAATTCTCTTAGAATTGAGATAGCAGTTTACAAGTTCAGTAGAAAAAGTCTGATCCCAACCACAAAAAGAAGTGAAAGAGATGAAGAGCCCATCTCTTACCTAGGGGAAAATTCCTGGGGGAAGGCAGATCTTTTGCTCATATTTTGTAGAATCATTCATGGTCTCTTCATGTTCTGCTCACTCATTCGTCAATCAGCGTTTATTATATACCTACTGTGTGTCTTGCTTTACACTAAGTCATACTGGGTATACAAACATCAGTTCTTTAAAGTGTGGTCCTGCTTTAAAGGGTGCTTGTTAAAAATACAGGTTCCTGAACCTCAACCATGGAGGGCATTGCCTGGGAATCTGCATTTTAAACAGGCTCCTTGGGCTCATTAAATTAGGTTGACAGCCATCGATAGAGACCGGCATCTCCTCCAGGCACAGCCTTTGGCATTGGTATGCAGCAAAGTACCTGCATCATGGTTGCCTCCAAGACCGTTGGTTGGACCAAGATCACGGTTCTGACCCTTCTGCAGGAAAGGGTAGTTCCCTCCCTCTCTCCGCCCTGGCTCACCCTGCCTCTCTTGAATGATGGGCCCTGTGAAGGGTGAGGGAGCGGAGGGGTTGCTGGCTGTCCCCTCCACTGCAGCTGTACTGGGGGTGCAGTCTTGGGCAGATTGTGAACCCCGAGGGCAGAGAGGCTGTCCCAGCATGCGCTGCTCCATCCTGACTTGGCGAAGATCTGAGAGTACCAATTAATGTTAAGGAGGCCCTCTCTGCCCAGGCCTGCCTTAAGGCTCGGCTAATTAACACTTCTGTGGTCCCTTAGGTCCCTAGAATGAGAGGTTTGCCAAGACCTGCAGGAAGTGACTGGTTTCATCCAAAAGGATCTTTCTACCTGTAGTAAGCATAGGGCCTGGAATGATGATAGTGGCTTGGGAAGTGGAACCTGGAACAGCAGTAGCTGGTGTTTCTTGATCAACCCACACACATTAAATCCAGCATCACACTTAATACCCACTTGTGCTCCAGCAGCTAGGATGGCTATCTCCCTCCTTTCATAGAGGAGGAAAGTGAGGCCTGGGGTTTGGAGCAAGGTCACACAGCTAGTGTGGCAGAACTAGGGACACACCCAGGCCATCCGGCTCCAAAGTCTGAGCTCCTGCTCCCACTCTCTAGAACCTTCTATGGCCACACAGCCCGGGGTCCCCCTTGTCTTGGCTTCATGCCCAGGCCTGGATATTTGCTTCTCTGTTGGGCCCGCAGAGTTGCTGGCAGTGGGAGACATTTGCAAGGTTGCAGCCCCGGGCTCCTTCTTCCCACTGTGCCTTTGGACCTGGTCGTGGACTTCCTATTCCCAGAGAAGATGAGGCAATGGGGAGACGGGGTAGGGCAGGGACAGACCCTTCCCTTCTCCAGGGTCAGCAGCCTTGGGGAGAACCTACACCTTGTGTCCTCCTAGACAGTGCTGGCCTCCTTCTTTGCTGTGGACTCCTCTTACCTCTGAGGAGGGGATGGAGGTGGGCAGGGAGTGGGTGCAGCTGGCAGGGGCATTATAAACACATGGTCAGGATCTTGCCCCCTGGAGCCTGTCTCCAGCATGACTGTGGGGCAGCTTTGAACAAACTTCGGATTTCCAGGAACTGGTGGGCCTAGATGATAATCATTTCATGGTTATCAGTCAGCCTCTCCCAACTTCTGGCTGGCTTACAGATGGGCAAATGGATCACGTAGTGAGGACTGTGGAATCAGTCCCAAGTCTGAATTGTGGCTGTGTCACATTCTAGCTGTGTGGCCTTGGACAAGTGACTTAATCAAACCTCTAAGACTTAAAGCTTCAGTTATTTTTGTCAGTAAAATGGCTGTAATGATTCCCATCTTGTTGGGTTGTTGTGGGACTTTAGAAAAGTGCCGTATTCCACGCCCTGGGCTGCCTACCCTCCTGCTCTGTCTCCTGGCCAAGGCCAGACACTCTGCTTCAGTTGGGCCTGTGGCAGAGCAGCCGGGCAGAGAGCAAAGTCCACACGGCCAGAGGCCTTGGCTGCACAGGAAGAGGCATCTAATACATGTTCTATAAATGGTAGCTGTTTTTCATATGTGCTGGGGCCATTGGCAATACTGCCTCTTATTTATTTATTTTAGAGACAGGGTCTCGCTCTGTTTCCCAGGCTGGAGTGCAGGGGCTTGATCATAGCTCACTGTAACCTCACCTCAAAGTTCTGGCTGCAGTGATCTTCCCACCTTGGTCTCCCAAAATGTTGAGATTATAGGCATGAGCCACCACATCCAGCTGAGCCTCATATTTCTTAACTAGAGACAAAGGAGACTGACTTGGGGTGACACGTTGAGACCCCAGTGAGAGGGCACTGAAATCCAGGCAGGATTCAGGGTATCTGTGCCACTCCTGCGGGGAGTTCTGTTTGCCCAATTCCCTTCTCTCCCCGCTCCCCTCCCCAGGCCTGCCTCCAGTGTCTCTCCCAATTCCCCCTCCCACCCTCCACATCTGGATTCAACTAGCGAACAACAGGCTTTCTGTGAATGCCCCCACCTTCCTCTGCCCTCTGTCCTCTGCTACAGAACTTTGGCTCTCACTGGGGCAGATGGGGGCGGGTGGGGAAAATGTGTCAGGAAAGCTTTGAGCTCTGTTTCCCCAAACCTATAGGGTTGACTTAACTCTGCACCCCCTGCCCCTCTTGCCCTGATTCTCGGTGTTCTCTGTTGCTCAGGATCCACCAGGGAGCCTGAAGCCTAGTTCAGAGCTGGGGTCAGGAAGGAGACTGCAGTTCTCCACCCTCCACCCCAATCCCAGGCCAGAGAACATAGCCGCTCCTGTCTGCCAGAGAGAAGCCCTGCTGGGCTTCTAGAGGCCAGGCAGTAAATTGGAATGTGGCAGTCACAGTCAAGGCAGCTGTAACTCTCATTAAAGTGACATCAACCCCACCGCAGGAGGATGCTGTAAATCCAGGGAAAGGGGGCATTCATCCAGGGAGAACCGCAGAAGCAAAGAAAAAAACCCCATAAATAGAGGAGACGTGGTGTCTGGAACTAATGGTGGGGCCCAACCCAAGGCCGGGCTGAACTGGGGGTGGGGTGGGGAGGGAGCTAAAGGCTGGATGAGGGAGTGGAGGTCTGGAGCCAGGCCCTAGATGCCGGTGCAGTGCAGAGGCACAGCCAAGGCCCCTCCCTGTAGCTGAGTCTCCTCTGCCCGTTCTGCCCAGGCTCCTTGGCTGAGGCTGGCACTTGGGACAGAGTTGGCTTGTGTCCCTGGAGAAATGGCTGGGGAGGTGTCACTGTTTATGGGCTTTCCCAGGGTCAAGAGGAGCTGTTGCTTTGGCCATTAGGATTCTGTCAACTCTCAGAGGAGAAATCAGCCTCAGGTCAAACTAGAGCTGGTCACTTGGATTCAAATCCAGACTCTGCTACCTCTTCCAAGCTGTGGGCCTTGGGAGAGTACCTTCACTTTTGGAAGTCTCAGTTTTCCCCTATCAGAGGAGTGGAAGGATCCCCCGTGCCATATAGACCTGGTGTGAACATCCAGGTAGATAAACATGGGGTAACATCTGGCTCTCTGTGGGTGCTGCTTGTCAGTTGACTAAATGAATCAGCAAAGCCCTGCAACCCCAGAAGCTGGGATTTTCTTTCAGAGCACTTCCCTTCTGCTCAGGTCTGGGTTCGGCCACTAATTTGCTGAGATGCCTTGGGCAGGGGACCTAACTAGGGCTTTGGTTTTTTGTGAGTTTTCTTGGTTTTGTTTCTTGAAAGCGAAGCTGTTGTTGAGCGTGACTCTGGATGGGTGGATGGCGCTGCATACGGTGGAAGCACTCCTTTGCTTGGGGTCTATGGAGTGTCCTGATCTCTAGGTCCCTGTGACCTCCAGGTGGGCTGCATCTGAATCTTCCCCTGCGGTCATTCTGAACTCCCTCCTCACCACCCATACCAGGAACCTAGGACACTATATTGGGAGGCCCCCTCTCCTTTGCTCTCTGGCCCTGGTGGCAGTGTTGCTGGCGTCTACCCTGTTCTGAGGAAGGGTCAGGGCCAACCATGCTCTCCTGGGGTAGGAATGAAGGAGACAGAGTGGGCTGGAGAAGTCCTGCTGCGTTTCTCCCAGCCCTTGAGTCGCAGTGTGCGTCGGAATCTCCCAGAAGGCCTGTTACATCACAGATTGCTGGGCTCCACACCAGGGTTGGGTTTCAGTACGGCCTGAGAATCTGCATTTCTAACAAGTTTTTGGGTGGCCCTGATGCTTCTGGGTTTGGGCTGCACTTTGAGAAAAATTACCCTAGAGTGATCTGCCGGACTCAGCTTCCTAGCCTGTGTTCTTGTGGACCTGCAGCTGAAGCAAATTGGTGGTGCAGGCAGACTCCAAGATGCCAGTATGCAGGCTCTTAAGTCAGCTGGAATCTCCAGGGCCATCATTCACTGCTGTGCAAAGAGCTGGTCGGCAGCCCTCCGTGAAACAGCAGTTCTTGGGAGTGCGACGCAGTCATCTATGTCTAACAAGCTCCCAGGGTGACTCTCGCGCACAGCCCTGTTTGGGAGCCATTGCCATAGAGGGTACTGGTACTGGAAATTCAGTTTCCTTTGTGGGCTCCTTCCTCCCACCTCCCTACCAAAAAGGATTAGAGAAAAAGGGAGTGAGGAGGGGCAAAGCAGGAATTAAATTGAGTGAAAGGGTCTAGGCGAAGAGAGAGGCACAGTCAATTGAAAGGAAAAGCAATAAAACCAGGCTCTGTAAACACCCAGAAATGATGCCCAAGGCTGGGCTTGGGAAAGAAAACACAGTTTACCTCTGGGGAGGGCCAGAGGGACACACGTGTGGGTAGAGGTAACCCTGCTGATTTAAAGGATGCTTCTGGGCCATGCCTTCTTCCCTGCAAGCAGAGGCTGATGATGGATGAATGCCACAGTTGAGACCTCCCAAGGGGCAGGAGCAGGGGCAGGAAGAGGGGCTGGGAGCAGGAGCAGGGAGAGGGCTGCGAGCTAGGGAGGCAGGCGGGCCACGAGGGTCACTGCTTCACCCCCAGCACGTGCTTAGCCAACAACAGAGGCACTCAGAGAAAACTCACCAGTGCCCTGGATCTGCCATCTCCTGTCTGGCACTTACCATGTTGCTTCAACCTCTGGAGAAAGCCAGGCCTGAGTCCAAATCCCCCTCTCAAGGAAGTGTCTGCCCCACCAACTCCATCCTGTAAGCAGCGGCTTTCTCACCAGCCCTGGGAGCAGAGTGTTCCAATGCCCCCTGGGTGGGCCATGGCTGTGGTGCCTGTTTCCTCACCTCACAGGAGGACACACGGCCTGAGAAGAAGGACTAAACTTACAGGACACAGGAAAGAATAGCTGGAATTAGGGCTGCCTGAGACTCTATGACCCGCATGGTTACCATCGCAGAATAATGCCACAGGTTACAGAGCCTTTCACAGTTTGCATGATGGCATTACATCCCCTCCACTACTCCATAAGAAAGGTAGAGAAATTATTAGATCCCATTTAAAAATGAGAAAGAAGGCTGGCACGGTGGCTCACACCTGTAATCCCAGCACTTTGGGAGGCCGAGGTGGGCAGATTGCTTGAGCCTAGGAGTTTGATAACAGCCTGGGCAACACGGTGAAGCCCTGTCTCTACCAAACAAACAAACAGACCAAAAAACAAAATTAGCTGGGTGTGGTGGCATGCATCTGTGGTCCCAGCTACTCAAGAGGCTGAGATGGGAGAAACACTCAAGCCCAGGAGGTTGAGGCTGCAGCGAGCTGAGATCGCACCACTGCTCTCCAGCCTGAGTGGCAGAGTGAGACTCTGTCTCAAAAATAAAAATGAAAGAGCCAAGGGTAAGAGAAATGAAAAGACTTGTCCCAATCCATGCATCTAAGTAAGAGTTTGGGCCCAAACAGGAATCTCAGCCTCTTATTCCCTGTTGGCCTCTCTATTGGAGTCAATTCAGCTAACTTCTTGAGACTGATATTAGGTTTGGGGTGGTGGGGAGAGATGAGAGTTTGTGATGGGTGCCTGCAAGCTGAGGCCAAAGCGTCCTTTGGGATAGAGGTGCTTACTGCCTCAGCTGCCCAGAGTGTTGGCTGGGAAGGTGCACAGCTCTGTCCCTCTGAAATTGCCCTCAGTTGAAGGGAGATGCTCACAGTTATGGCCCCTCTTGAGGTTGCAGATGATGGATGAATGTGGCCGCTGACACCTCCCAGGGGGCAGGAGCAGGGCTGGCAGTGGAGAGGGAAGCAGGTCAGGAGGGCCACTGCTTCAGCCCTAGCACATAGTTAACCACATTGCACCTGGTGACATGTTGTACCCAGTGACACCTTGTACCCAATGACATGTTGGTGAGGGTTACAAAGGCCTGGCCCTCTTGCCTTAATGTGGGATATCTCTGCAGAGACCCCCAGCCCCAGAGTCCCCATGGGGCTGGCAAAGGTCTTGGTTGCAACTTCACAGCCAACATCCATTACTGTTCAGAAAAGGTTAAAGAAGTTGTCAAGACCAAATAGTATCTGGCAAAGCTGGGACTCTAGTGCAGGCCAACCCTGACTTTGAGAGCACAGGTTCTACTCTCTCCCCACTGCATAAAGGGTGGGGAGTCCCTGACCCTGACCTGTGGGGTCTAGGGTGGAAAGAAGCTGGCTGGCCAAGGACTTGCCTGTGGCGTTCGAGTAGGCATGTAAACACCCATGAGAAGGATATTCACACCTGGGGTGCAAATGGGTGGAGGCAGGAAGCGGGGAAGGGTGGCCACATGTGGCAACCTTTGCTGGCCAAGGAGGCAGAGGCGCCTCTGGTGGAAGAAGACCTTGGGATCTGCCAGCAGCAGCCGTGAGGCATATCTGAACCCTCTCCCTGCACAGGCCCCATACAGTGGGGACTACTGGCTCTGAGCCCCGCTTGGGCACACAAAGAAGGTTTGCCTTTGCCCAAGTTGGTTGGCAAGACTCAGGCCCCATCCTGTCCCAGTGAAGGGTGAGGACTCTGGACTTCTCTGGCTCTGTGTGCTCCATCTGGTCCCAACACAGCAGAGGACTGGCTCCTGCCTGGCTCTGGGGCCGCTCTGGTGGTAGTGAAGGTGAGTTCAAAGTCAGCAGCGTGCTGCCACAGCCGCAAGCTGGCATCGTAGCTCCTCCCTCAGGCCGCAGCCCTGGAGCACTCTGGAGCCGATCATGGGAGGAGGATCTTTCCTGAACTTTTGTCCCTGGAGGCCCCAAGCCAGTTCTACCATTGGTGTGTCCAGTCATAGAGGGGTGCCTGGTTCCAGTCTTCCCCTGAGGGACAATGTCCCAGGACCACAGCTGGGGAAGGGCAGCAGGAACAAGCCAAGCGTACCCCGTCTGGTGCTGGTGGACTTTCTTGCGTGAATTGGCAGCTCCGTCAAACTTTGGCATCAATTCCAAAAGTGGAGCACTGGGGCTTGTCCTATCACCTGGAAATTCTGAGCACCTATTTACAGTTCACAGAAGTAGAAACAAAAGTAACCCTTTTATCTCCTCAGAGGAAGCTGGCCCTTCCACTGAGAACAGGAGCTGGACACGATGTAAATTCCCTTGAGAAGATACCCTTCTGGGTAGGAGGCAGCTGTCTAGACGTAACACCCACTGAATGCACCCTAGCAAATCAGGAATCTCTTTTTCCTTAAAATACTCAACCGGGCCGGGCGCGGTGGCTCAAGCCTGCAATCCCAGCACTTTGGGAGGCCGAGACGGGTGGATCACGAGGTCAGGAGATCGAGACCATCCTGGCTAACACAGTGAAACCCATCTCTACTAAAAACTACAGAAAACTAGCTGGGCGAGGTGGCGGGCGCCTGTAGTCCCAGCTACTCGGGAGGCTGAGGCACGAGAACGGCATAAACCGGGGAGGTGGAGCTTGCAATGAGCTAAGATCTGGCCACTGCACTCCAGCCTGGGCAACAGAGGGAGACACTGTCTCAAAAAAAAAAAAAAATACTCAACCGTTGTGTGCAGAACTTCCCTTTGCTTTGGCAACTGGGAGGAGCTCCTTGAAATGGCAGCGTGGGTCAGGAGCTGGGACTCAGGGTCTACGTGCCAGGTCGGCCATCTGCAGGAGGGAGCAGCAGCAAGAATCTCTACTGAGCTGGGCCCTGCTTGCCTCACCCGGTGGGGAATGTCTTTCAGCCGCGGGAGGAGGTTATTTGTGACTGCCGTCTTTTTCTCTTCTCTTCTTTAAAAAAAAAAAAAAAAAAAATCTTTGTGAGAAAAACCCCACCGTTCCACTTGTTTTCTCCAAGCCGTTTTGTTAGTTGAGGTGTTTGCGTGCCGAGCAACACACACTAATATTTTCCTCCTCGGCAAAACATTAATTATCCCACCCAGGAAACTTCCTCTTGGATGTTTTTTCTTTACTACCCTCTAAGCTGTTGGGCACCGAGCGATTCCTGTATTTCCCATCACCTCAGCAAGCTGACTGCAATGTTTAAGGAGAGAGAGGCCTCCTTGGCTGGGTGCAGACCCTCCTTTGTGCTCTGTGGCACCCAGCAGTCGGGACGCAGCACCCAGGAGAGCTCCTGTCCCCCTGCTTCTCACTCTATGTGCGAACCATCTGTTTACATCTCTTGTCATCTCTCACGAGGCTGTGAACGTTCTCATGTCTGTATTCCCGACACCCAGGACAGTGCCTGGCACAGAGTAGTGGCCCTACAAATGTTTGCTGCACAAGCACATAAATGAATGAAAATGAAGATGGAATAATAGACACGCAGTACGAGGAGTCAGGGTTCAAATCAGCCCCCTGGTTGGGCACCCCCCCGCCTCCATCTCTTGCCTGTTCGTGGAGGGAGAAGTTGTAAACGCAAGTCGGGTCCTTTGCTCTCCCTAGCACTTGGGAGGCCCCATCCTCTCTCCCCACCTGAGCCCGTTCTCAGCGGCCGGCCAGCCAGCGTGTTCACGGGGAGCTCCGTTTCCTCCTCCCTGGTCTCCCCTTGGTTGAGAGGAAGATGGGACAGCAGGGAGAATTCAGAACTTTGGAGTCTGGAGATTGGGGAGGCTCCAGGGAACAAATGCAGAGCTCGACAGGACCTTAGCAATCACTGGAGCCAGCTCCTCCCCTCCTCCCACTTCAAAGACAAGCCTCCCAGATGGCTGAGATGTCTGGTTCATGGTCACCTACAGGTGAAAAGCAGAGCTGGGATTCAGGCCGTGGGCAGTTGTCGAGAAACAAGAGCTTCCAAATTAATTCTGAGTACAGGGCCTTTCTAGCCCCTCCTGCTACTGTGTTCTGTGCCACAGTGAGGAGGGCATGGCCTCGTCGTCTCCCCGTGTGCAGCACAAACTCCTTTCATCTACCTTTCGGCTCATTTGGTCCCCACAGTGCTCTTCTGAAGTGGGCACAGTGATGATTTCTCCATTTTGCAGATGAGGAAACTGCGGTGCAGAAAGCGTAATGGAGTTGCTTAAGGTAGCAGAGCTGTCCAGTGGTAGAGTTAGGGCTGCAGCCCTGCGTCCAGAGCCTGCGCCTGCACCCACCATGTGCTCTCTCCAGGTCAGATCTCTCTGCTGCTCTGCCCCTTCCCACCAGGAGCCTGAGCATCTGATTCGACTTGGCTCCAACAGAGATACCAGATGTCCTGTGAGTCAAGACCACAGCCCAGGATCCCTCCTTCCCAGCTATGGCCAGGACGCTGCCGACAGTGGGCCTCTCCATGAAGGCTCAGAGCTTTCATCCCTAGGCCCAGGGGCTGAAGGGCTGGCGAGTCTTTGTATGCTGAGATTAAAACCCTTTTCCAACTGGAGAAAATTTAAAAGGAAGCCTCCGTGTTGCGTTTGTCCTGCTCAGTTTTGGAAAGTGGACAGGTAGCCCATGAGACGGTTCTCATTCAGCCCCTGCCTGCCCCTACCAACCCCTTCTTTGGCTCTAAAATCAAGTGAGCTATTCTCTAGCAAGAGTGAGACACTGGGCACTGGCTTGGTCTACTTCTAAAGGGTAGAAGGGGGCTCCCAGGAAGGTATGAGCAATCTAGCCACTTCCCTCCCCATTCTGCATGCTGTACTGTCCTCTGTGTGTGCTTTAGAGAAAGGCAATGGTATGACTATTCCATGCAAACGTATTTTCTCAAAGACATGACTTTTGTACCATAAGCCGTTTCCATCTGGGACCTATTTCTGTGGGATGGTCTGAGGGTGAAGCTAAGGAGAGAAGGCATATGTGAATTTATTTTGTTTATCTGAACATCTGTGTTTGCCTGGCCCCACCCCTATAATGTAAGCTAAAATGCTACATAATAGGTTTATGTATGTCCCTGTAATGCCAAAGGTCATGGTCGAATCCTGTGACTATGTAGAGTTTACCTGTCAATTGGCTAAATCAGAGACCTGTAAGTCTCACAGTCAAGGAGATTCTGCAGCATAAATGGCTGGCCCAGGGGTCATTGGCCTGTATGCATCACTGCCCTGCTCATAAACCTCGTGGCTCCCCACTGGCAAATGTTGTGTCCACCTTCCTCAGCCTGTATTCAAGGCCTGCCATCACTTCCCACTGCCAGACTGGCCTTCAGGTCCTGTGCCTTGGCAGGTGAGCTTTTCTTCCTCCCTCCCTCCCTTCTCTCTCTCTCTCTCTCTCTCCCTCCTTCCCTCCCTGTCTCCCTTTCTTCCTCCCTTTAAAGAGCACCAGACACTGTTTTAAGTGCTGTAGACCCAGTCACTAAGTGCGGTGGACAAGACACAGGAGGTCTTAGCTTACATTGTAGAGGTGGAGACAGATGAAAACAGATATTCAAATAAACAAGGTAAATTCAGATAAGGGCTATGAATACGGTAAAACAAGATGATGTGCTACAGCAGGGGTTCCCCCTCCGCCCATGGTCCTCGACATTAGATGCTCAAAGGATGTAAACCCTATTATGAATTGCACACTCCTTATGAGAATCTAATTCCTGATGATCTGAGGCGGTAGTTTCATCTCGAAACCATCCGCTTCCTGCCCTCCCATCCGTGGAAACATTGTCTTTCATGAAACCGGTTCCTGGTGCTAGAGAGCTTTGTGGGTAGGAGTGAGGCTGGATTCTCCCTACCCCCACGGCCTCCACAGGTAAATGCTGCCCATTGGTCAAGGCCGGCCCACGTCACCCCGTCCAGGAAGCCTGCCTGCTTTCTCAGCTTGGCAGTGTTCTCTCCACCACTGGACTCCAGAGCACTTTATTCCGCTCCCTTGCAGGGTGTGGAGTGGCTTGTAGCACAGTCCACAGTCATCCTTGCTGCTGGACTCTATGCCCCACCTCTTTCAGTCCCTGCCTCCCACTTCCCCGGCACTTCCCTGGCACAGAGTAGCTGCTTAATAAGAGTTTGCTGAGAAAATGTGCAAGGATCTCTCCTACCTCAGAGGGCCAAGAGGAGTTGGGGCCCAGCCCCAGGGTCATCTGCTGAGAAGAGGCCAGTTTTCTCCTTGGAGAGGGACAGAGGAAGGTATATAGTTGAATGGGAGAATTTATGCCCAGGGCAGGAGGTGGTGGGTGGGTTCAATTCACCAAGGTAATCCTGTTGGACAGGAACACCTCACACTCTTCTAACCCTTTACAGACTTTGCTTTGATGAGAGGCCTAGGAAGAGTGTCATGCCCCTTCCTTGGCTTGGGGAAGTCTGGACCTGTGTAGGGGCGTGGGGTGAGGTGGGGTCGGTGTGCATTGTGCCAGGGTGTATAGCTCAGAGGATGTGTGCTGTGAGGTGTCTGTGACTGTGGTCCTGGAACTGTGGGCATAGGATGTGTGAGAGAACAAGTGAGTGTGTATGGGAATGTGGTGGTGAGGTGCGTGCAGGGTGTTTGTGTAGTGTCTTTGTGTGTTTGGAGGCTGAGTGGTGGGCTGCTGGTGGGGGGGGAGGTGTGTGTATCTGTGGTACAACCCATGGGGTTGGGGGACAGAGAAGGGTGGAGCAGCAGTGGCCTGGGCTCTGGGGGGCCAGCATCCCTGGTGTTAAGGCTCAGAAAACAATACCCACAAAGATGGTACTTTGACATGCCGAACTGAAGAAGCAGCCTCCCGGTCTCTCTGACCTACCTCCCACAAAAGCCCCTGTCTCTCCCAAAGCACAGGATGAGGCTGTCTTCTGAAGCTCCCATATCAAACTGGAAACTGGACTCCCAAGCAGGAATAGAATTGCCTTCGATCCCTTTCCTGAAATTTCATTAATCAGAGGAGATGAAAACTCCTACCACAGAGGAAGAGACTGATCAGTAAACACCATATCTAGAGCCCAAACTGTGTTTCAAACTATTGTTTGTTCTCTGGTCCCATTCAGTTTCCGAAGAGAATCATTCACAAGATAATGCTTGCCTCCTGGGTCCATTCATCCCCCACCATAAAATTATTTATGCCTATAACCCCATGTCTCCTTCCACTATAAAGAAGGGTTTACAAGCACCTGGACCTCTCTGGGTTATTGGGTAATCATTCTCCCGCCACTCCTCTGTGCTATGCATGTTAAATAACATCCGTTTGCCTCTTTTTTCTATTAATCTGCTTTTTGTCAGCTCTCTTTCTACAAACCTTCAGAGGGTGAAGGAGGAAGTTTTTCTTCTTTGCCCCTACACTGGCAACTGGGACTTCACTTTCCCAGCTGGTAGCTGGGGCCTTAGAGAGGACCCCACAACTGGAAGTCATCACAGCTCTTCCCCCACCCTGCTGGCCTGTGGGGGATGCTGTTGCATCTTCAGCTCCCCTCTGACTGTGGTCTCTCTGTTTTGAAGGCCTAGCCTCAAGCCCCATCCCCACTCTCTTTCCTACTACCAAGAGCAGACACCAAAATATTTCTGCGTTTCCTCTGGAAAAATCCTGGGAGGTCTGTTTATGGCTGTAGCAAAGCGGCACACATCTGTGCACAGTTGAGCTGGGACAGCTGGAAACTCAGGCACTGGAGTTTGCTGGAATTCAGAGCGCGTTGGTGCACACAGTGCCTGCCCCCCACCTACCCACCCAATGTGCCTCCCCATCTCTGCATGAGTATCCCACCAGAGTCAGTTCTTGTTTCTATAAATAACCCTTCCCTGGCCCCTGCACAAACACACTCACATATGCAGACACACTCCTGCACACAGTCGATTTCAGCAGGACACACAGAGACAGAGACAGGGACACATGGCACATAGATATGCCAGCACCTTCAGAGAACAAACTCAAGCATGGTTCCTTAGTTCTAGGGGCCCACAGATACACACAGGCACCCTCCCGCTCCACTGGGGCACACCCTTGACCTGTCACCCACCAGTAACACCTACATACATCAGCAGACACGCAGGACAACGCATGCTGACTCAGCACACCCACACATAAACATGCAGCACACACAGAAGGTGTGAGTCATCTCCAGCCACCTACAGAAACCCACTCCCAGCCAGTTGGGGCCCGCCACCTAACCTCAGGCAAGGACTACCCTCCACTGGGAGACCTGGGGACTCCTGAGCCTGGGAATGTCCCTGTTCTTTCCCATTGCCTGCCCTGTCCCTGACCCTGGCTGCCCTCTCAACTCTACCATGGGCCCCTCTGTCAGGCAGGCCAGGAACCTGAGTTCCCCCAGTCCTGACCTGCCTCTTCCCTGCCTTCTGTTCCTGTACCACACATCTTTCCAGAAGCCTAGAAAGCTCTAGGGCTACGTATCTCATGGCCCTCCCCGCTGCCAGAAACTCCTCTGTCCCAGCGGCTGACACCCCTTCTGCCTCCCTCAATCCTTCAGGGCTGCTCTTGGATCTGAAGTCTCTTCTTCCTCAGCCCCAAGCCCCCCAGATTCCCGCAAGGCTCCCTGATGGGGAAAGAAATATATTCTTTAGGACAGATCGGGGAGGAGCAGGCAGACGAAGGGAGACAGGAAGAAGGGGAGAGAGAAAGTGAAAGGGAACAAAACGAACAGATATTTCCTCGGGCCCAGGAAGGAAGGAGGGGCAGATTGAGTGCAGCTGTAGAATGCCCAGGGCAGCAGGTGTCTGTGGGGAGCAGGGACAGAGCTGGGCCACCTCAGTCCTCCTTGCTTTGCTGGGCACCCATTTTAAGGGCTTGCCTGGCCCACATGAGGACAAAGCCTCTCTAGCAATGTATCGCAAACTCCTGATCTTCTCAGGCCGGACCAGGATTCTCCAGGGCTCTTGGAGTGGGGAGTTCTAGGCCTCCTCTTTAGCCCCCTCCATCCATAATTTCCAACCTCAAAAGCCCTCCCAATCCCCCTTGGGGCTCTTCCTCTGGATAGCAGCCCAGTCTGCATGCAGCCCCTGCCTCCCCTCAGCTCTTCCCACCCCCTGCTTCTTTCCAAGCTGGAACATCGCAGCTATTCTCAGCTTTCTGTCCATATTCTATGGTCATTCATGGAATTTTTTAACCCAATCTTGGGTTACGAACACCCTCCAAACTCTACTGGAAGCCTCAAAGCATTTTCCTTCGTATTTATGAGATCTGGGGCATGTTTCTTTAAGTCTTTGCACCTTGGTTTCCTCAATGTAACATGGAAACACCCAGCTACTAGCATGGCTGTGAGCTTGGTCTCTGCCGAGCACCCAGCCCAGGGCCTGATATTTAGCAAGGGGCCCTTGATAAACGTAAATTCCCTTCTCCTTCCCCCACTTTTCCCTTTTACTTTGCTACACACTATTTAAGCCAGGGGAGATCAAACTGACCCCATTGCCCTGGGACAAAGGAATGATGGCCTCAATTCAAGAGCAAAGTACAGGAGTTTTTGATTAACTCATAAACACTCCCGACTTCCAGCAGCCCAGCTGCTGTGGGGTGGGGTGGGGAAGGGAGGGGAAGTTGTTGAGGGGACATGCAGGAAAGAGATTAGGAAATTCAGAACAGGAGGACACAAGGGCAGGGGAATGCTGAGGCCAAGGCCCTCTCCCACCACCTGCCTCCTGCGGGAGTGTTTCCACAGCTCAGGGGCAGAGCCATTTGGAGGTCCTGCACCCGCTCTGCCCATGCCTGTCCTCCAGGCTCCGTGAGAAGGTTGGACTCCTTCTGGGACTTCAGGGTCTTGGATGCTCCCCTCCTCTGTTCCCGCCTCCCTCCCCCCAGTCCTGGGATGTGTCAAATGTGTGTTTTCTCCTGGACTCAGCTGAAGCAAGGTCAGCCCAGCTTTCGAGGGGAGGAGCTTCCACACTGTAGGTCAGTGCTCCCACGGACCAGGGACTTGACCAGAGACCAGAGAGCACAGGGTGGGGTGTGGGGTGGGAGGACAGAGTGCAGGGAGCACTGCGCTCCCTTCAGAATCCCAGGGGTGCTCACATTCAGAGGGTCTCCTAGGAATCACAGAGCCCCCCTCTGCCTCCATGCCAAAGGAATCCCAACTCATCCCAGGAAGAAGCCCAAATCTTTGTGCCATGGGGACCAAACATTCCACATGGTGGCTGTCCTTATGGTTTGTATGGTCGTTCTGATTTCTAAAGCGAACCTTTCCCACATATCTAATGGTTCCTGTAGGTTCCAAGGAGTTAGTCATGACATCAAGTAAGCAGTTTGTTTCCCCTGAGGATGAGCCAAATTTTGGGAAGATTCTCAGCTGCCCGTCTCCACCCTCCTTCATCCTACTCACCACCCCGACCCTGTCTTCCTCCTCACCCAGACACGTGGGAAAATGCCCTGTTAGCCCTTCCAGTCATGTGAATGAGGCCACGATTCAAAGGCAGTGGGCAAGAAGGAGGCCACAGGGAGTGGCCAGAAAGAACCAGCCCTTTGTGCTAGACAGGGGTCCTTGGGGGATGAGTGCATTTTTGGCGTATTTAGAAAGATTTCTTTTTTATAATGAGCAGCAGAGGAGGAAAGGGGAGGGAGGGAGAGGCAGAGAGGCCAAGGCAGGACTTGGGAAAAGAGGCTGGAGCAGTGGTGAGGGCTGGGAAGGGAGGTTACAATAGCGAAAGGAGAAACAGGCAGCAGCCAAAGGGTAAGAAGTGGGGACAGAGAGGGAGAAGCAGGATGGTTCTTAAGACAGATGGAGATAGTGATGACACAGGTGACTTCCACCACGCCCAGCTAATTTTTGTATTTTTAGTAGAGACAGGATTTCACCATGTTGGCCAGACTCATCTCAAAATCCTGACCTCAGGTGATCCTCCTGCCTCAGCCTCCCAAAGTGCTGAGATTATAGGCATGAGCCACCATGCCCGGCTGTCATTCTGATTTCTGACCTAAATCTTTTCTGCATATCTCATAGCCAGAGTTCTGGTTGGCGGCCCAGGAAACACCTCTCCTCCTCAGTCCTTTGTAGAGTAGATATCAATGATGGCTCTCCGGAGCCTCCATTCTCTCCCCAGCCTATTTTCCACTTGGCGTGCTGCATGGTGAGTCCTCCATTCACAGGCTTGTTTTTCCCAGGCACTGCCTTTACTGGCTTCAGAAAGCCTGACACCTGGCCCTGGCTGGAATACTCAGGTTCGTGTATTTACAAACATGGTTAGAGCATCAGCTCTGTGCCTGGAGTGTGCAAAGACCTGGGGAACCAGACATAGTCCCTCTCTCATGGAGCTAACCTAGCTGGGGAAATGGATGAGCGAATCAATGATTATACTGCGTGATGATGGGGATGATGGCAGGAGCCATGGAACACAGTGGGGCTCTAGAGTGAGAGGTCTAGGGAGGTGGGGGAGGGGGTGGCAAATCCAGGAGGGCCTCTTGGAGGACATGGGGACATACTGAGTCCTGAAGAGAGATCCTCAATCTCTATCAAATTCTAGTGGGTTCAGGCTTGCTAGTCTCCTTTCCCCACTCTTACTACCCATTTTTGGGAAAAATAACAACAATTCATCAATCATTAATTCATCAGAAAAATACTTATTGCCTACGTAACATGCCAGTCATTGTGCTAGTGGCTAGAAATTCAACAATGGTGAAGACCTAGTCACTGCCTCCCTGAAGCTTCTGGCCAAGTGAGAGAGCTGACAAGCAGGCAAGCAAAGAGCCCCTGGAGACCACATGCAGTCTGTGCCAGGGCTCTCTGAGTGCACAGAACCCCCTGTGAGGATCCAGCCCTCTCACTTGACACTCCGTCCCTGAACCCGAGGAAGAGGAGCCATCCTTGCCATTTTACAGAGGCTGCTGGCTTGTCCAAGGTTCTAGGGCAAGTACCTAGGGGACCCGCCTCCTCTCCTCAGTTCTCAGACTCGAAGCCCCTGCCCTTGTGTCCTCCTAGCCTGCTCTTGCAGGAGAGAGGCTGAATGAAGGTGGGCTTGTTGCCTGGGGGCTGACTACTCAGGAGCAGGCTTCTGGGTGACCCTGCAGAAAGTTGGAACAATGTCCTTCCTCCCAGGCTACAGGTCAAAGATCTGGTTCCCTTGCTTCTCTGGCTTCTTCCACTAGGTGGGGCTGTGGAAAAGGCTGGGAAGGTCAAGGGCCCCTGGAGTACTCTAGGCCCCTGGGCTTAGCCTGGCAGAATGGTCCTCCTTTACTTCCTACCTTCTCCCTCCTCCCGCCACATCCTCCCCAGCCTCCTCACCTTCCACCTCCTGCTCCTTCTCCTCCTCATCATCTTTCCTGCGTCGTCCTCTTCTCCTTCCCCATTACTTCTCTTTCTCCAGTTTTCTTCCTCTTCCTCCTCTCCCCTTCCCTTCCTTTCCATTTTCTCCCCCACCTCCCCTCTTCCCTCCTCCTCTTTCTCCTTTTCTCCTACGAACTAATTGCTTAAGGGGTGAAGACCAGGTCGACTTGTGAAAACCCTGATCCATCGCCATGGTGATGCTAATTCAAACTGAGTTCAAAGGAAATTGTTCCAGTTAAAACTAACAAGCTGGAGCTGGGGGCCCCAGGAAGGACCAGTGCCAGGAGAAGCAAGCCCTGCACCCAGAAAACTAGCAAAAACAAGCCCACGGGTCGCTTACACTCCACCCCTCTGTGCCCTCTCTGCAACCTTCAGATGGGCCCAACTAAAAGGGAACCTGAGAGGTCATTGCAGGGAGCCCCCTGCCTCCAGGCCAGCTCCACCCAAGCCACTTCAAACAACTGAGCGGCCTGCACCTCCTCTGTGGTGAAGCCCTCTATTATCGTCACTGCACAGTCTCCCTTATGCTAGGGTGCTGAGCTTTAAGCACCCATGGTTTTGGAGACTTCTTCACAGTTTACACAAACACTTCCCATTGTTTGCTAATACGTGTAAATTTGAAAGTACCAAGAGGAAAGGAACAAGAATGACTGAGGCACCTGCTCCCTACCTGGGTGCTGTCCTAAGACTTCACACAACCCACTAATCCCATTATTATCTCCACTTGGTGAGTTTCCAAGGACGAGAAAGCTCCCAGTGGAAGAAACTGCTTAGAGCTTGATTTGAGCTCCATTAAATCAGGCTGGTTTAGTTTGACCTCCACTAGGTCAGGAATGACAGGGTAGGCCTTGAATTGGGGGGAGATGGCTCAAAACTGGAAAGAGGAAGGGTCTTGGTTCCAAAGTTTAAGTGAGTTGTCTTCTGTGCTTTGAGTTAACGCGATCGCACTTCCTTCCCTGGCCCCCGTAGCATCCTGCCTGCACCAATTCCCAGCTCAGCACAGGCCACTTTCAGTCCAGTGACTGAAGATGGTTCCTCTCCATTATATGGGCAAGGACCATGATTTCTTTGTCTGTAACCCAGGACCTGGCTCAGAGTGGGCTTTGGATGTTGATTACATGTCTGAATGCTGAATGCTGAATGCTGAATGGAAACACTAGTCCCTTGGGAGCTGGAAGATCTGAGGTCCCCCAGGTCAAGAGAACCCCAGAAGCCCGGTTTGGTGAGCTTAGTCTAATGGATGCACCTGAGGGTGGCAGGAGGAGAATGTCCTGGAGAACCTTGTGGTGCTGATGTGGTGGCAGGGGCCAGCTGGGGGACCCTCTTCCTTAGCATCTCTCACCTCTGCCTCACTCCCTCTCAGTATCCCTTTTTTGGTTGTTGTTTTAAATCCTGAGATATCTAGTGATCCTTCCAGGTACTAACGAGACACTAGTCTAGCAGCAAAAGAAATTCCTTGAAGGCGAAGACCATGTCTGAGCTTCTATGGTGACCCCGCAATACAAAGGGCAGTGCTACAGAGCTCCTGGGAGAGCATCACAGGTACATGAGTGAGTGATCTGGGGTCAAAGTGCAGTGCTACAGAGATCATGGGAGAGCTTCAGGTACATGAGTGAGTGATCTGGGGTCTGGGCGCCCATAGGAGGGGCTCCGGGAGCCTGCAGATCTGGTCTTTCCTCAGATGTGCAGTGAGACCTTGGGAAATCTCCTTGCCTCTTTGTTCCTGGGTTACTTCACGCGTAACAGAGGATGCTCATGGATGAGCCATCCTTCTCCCCCAGACACATCAAGAGCAGAGTCATGCAGCTATGACGCGTGATCGCAGCTCCTCCAGCATCAAGGACCTCAGCACCTCCCTCCCCTCCAGGGATGGGGACCTCTGGTGGTGACTGAGGTACATGCCTGACTCTCTGGGACCATCCGCTGCCCCTCCGTCCCCTCATTTCCACCCCCCCATCACCCGCCCCTCCAGAGTTAGATGTGTCTGGATGACTGAGGTGAAATCCAGCCAGAAGGGAGGAAGTGACTCAGCCCTGGTTGGGGTGGGGGCACTGGAGAAGGCCCAGGGCCAGCCTCCCACTGCCAGGACAGCTTGCGCTGCTTTGTACTCAACCCCAGCCTTTCATCCCAGCATCTTAAAGCCCCTTTCAAGCTGGAAGCAGTCCTGGGAGCTGGGTCATTGTCTCAATTAACAGGAGAAAGCTGGGGCCCAGGCTGGGTGGAGGCAACTTTCCCCTGAATTAGGCCTTGAGTCAGATGCCCAGGAAACCCAGGACGTCCTCGCAAGCCAATGCCCCCAGGCTCCTGCCCCAAGCTCTGGGCTGCAGGAGCCTGTTGCAGAGGAAGTGAGAGCTGTGTCCTTGCCTGTCACTCCCTGCAGAGGAGATCAGGGTCCTGCACAGGACCCCAAGGGTGTATCAGCTGGGCTGGAATTTCCCAGAGGGCCATTCAGTGGGTCCTCCTGACATTGTTGTTACTTGTGGGGATCCTGCATAGGCTGTGCATGTCCAAGGGGAGAAAGGGGAACAAGGTGAGTGAACAGAGTCTAGTAATAGACCCAGCCAGCCTTGGGGACCCCGAGCTGTTACAGCCAGCACACACCACTGAGTTTCTCTCCCTGTCACTGTTAAAATACTCATCTGGGCCGGGCACGGTGGCTCACGCCTGTAATCCCAGCAGTTTGGGAGGCCGAGGCAGGCGTTCGAGACCAGCCTGACCAACATGGGGAAACCCTGTCTCTACTAAAAATACAAAATTAGCTGGGTGTGGTGGCACATGCCTGTAATCCCAGCTACTCGGGAGGCTGAAGCAGGAGAATTGCTTGAACCTGGGAGGCGGAGGTTGCGGTGAGCTGAGATTGTGCCATTGCACTCCAGCCTGGGCAACAAGAGCGAAACTCCATCTCAAAAAAAAAAAAAAAAAATCTGTAAGTCATCTGTAGCCAATCATCTAATAACTGCGTGTACCTGGCCTGAAGCAAACAGATCACAGTTCTAAATCCTGGCTCAATTGCTGCCTGGCTGCGCAATCTTGGGTAATTGCTTTAACTTCTCGGAACTTCAAGTGCCTCGAAGCTCCTTGGCTCAGTGTCTATGATATAGGAGATCCCATCCCCACTAATATTGCATGGAAGATGAGAATTACAGAGCACAGGGGCTGGCGGAAATCTTCTTCACTTCTCTTAAGGAACAATGCACAGAGAAGTCATGGAATGCTTCAGGTCACACAGCCAGGAGTTGGATGCAGGTTGCCATGGAAGAGCCTTCAAAGGATGTCCGTTCCTGCCCTTCTAGGCTTGGATGAGGCAGCTCCCTGCTTGCTGAGTCAGGGAGGAGAAAAGCTGAAATAAGAAGGACTGTGAGGGTCGGGTGTCGTGGGGAAGCTGGGGGCAGAAGAAAATCCAAGATATTGCGCAAAGAAGAGTGGGGGTGGGGGAGGGTCTGATTTCATGAGGCAGCAAGGAGGAGAGGGGCTGGCTCCCCCAACAGAGACTGCCCGCCCCCGTGGTGATGCTCCATGTGATGGGGATCAAAGCTGCCCTGGGAACACGGCAACAGTGCTGGGCCACTAACGCTGGAGCTTCCCCAGGGCCTGCTTGATGTAGCTGCCTCTGTTTCCTTCCCAGCTCATCACCCACGCTTATTTCTGAAGAGGCCTGTTCCAGCCCAATTGCTTTCTGCACGCCTCCAGCTTGGGTTGCTGACTCAGTCCACTGAACTGATGTCCAGGGGCACCTGTGGCTGCAGACTGTCCATCTCATCAATGCCCAGCTTCCCTCTCTGGCCCTTGGTGGCTACCACCATCTCCACCTCCTTTTGTTCTCTTGTAGAGCTCTGGGCTCAGCTCAGCTTATTTGCTCAACAACCTCAGACTCTCAGTTTTGCCCTTGGCCTTGACATTGGTCAGTAAAGTGAGTGCAGTGGGCCTGGCCCTTTCCCCTCCCTGGACCTTTTCAAATCTCAGTTGTGGGTTGACATCTCCAGGCCCTCCACTAGCCTCCCTAACTGTGAGACCCCTCTTTCTCAGCTGCTGTTTCTGCAGTGTGCTGTTGAGAGGCCCAGCTCAGGCCAGAGGGCCCAGGCCTGTCTCAGGTTTACCCATCCACAAGGCATTGGTTCTGGCACAGAAAGAAGCTAAGGGTGAGGAGATCAGCATGGCTGAATGAGGCAACTGAGAGTCCTCTGGGCAAATCTGGAGGAAGCATTAGGGTGGTGATGGGTGGAAAGGATTCTTAAGAGGGAGGGGAAACTGGGCCTGGTATCAAAATCGTAAGGAGAAAAGAATGTGACCTTTCTTCTGGGGTTTGTGAATGCCGGAGAATGGTTTCCTCAATATGACTTCTAAGATGGTTATCTGAGGGTCTCAAACTCTTTCCCCTTAGGGCTTTTCTACCTCCCACTGGGCACATCCCCCAGTCCTCTCTCCTCCAGGCTCTGGCTCAACATTTCACTTGAGCTTTTTGAGGTCTTTGGATGGGTATTAATTCCCTTGCTTCTCAGATGAAAAAAAGGAGACTTAGAGAGATCTGGTGATTTACTCAGAGACTCACAGCAGTAATGTTAGAGCCAGGAAACTAACCAGGTCCACCTGGCTCCAGAGCCTATGCTGGTTCCATTACACCCTCACACAGATGTGTCTGTCGGGGGGAGTGTGTATGTGTGTGCATGCACGTGTGCACATGTGTGTGCGTGCAGTTTCTGTATCGAG
>NW_012120709.1:26662978-26685938 GCF_000951035.1 Colobus angolensis palliatus | reverse complement strand
TTCCTTCCTTCCTCCCTTCCTTCCTTCCTTCCTCCCTTCCTCCCTCCCTTCCTTCCTTCCTTCCTTCCTCCTCTTCCCCTTCCTCCTCTTCTCTCTGTCCCTAGATTATGCGGCGAGCTGTCTTTGTTTATGATGTGGTTTCTTTCCAAGCTTTAGAGGATCAGAAGTGCTAGCCTTTGTCTCTCTGCAGCTTCAGGAACTCCAGCTTCCAGCCCTGTCTGGAGAAGAGGAAAGTGGTTTTATAATTCTCAGGTGGTGTAGTAGCAGTCTCAGTACCAACATGGCTTCTCGGTGAAATATATACATGTCTTAAAGGAGTAAAGGGGAGAAGCCAGGAGGGTCAGGTACCTGTGTTCTAGGCTTTACTTGGCCTTTTAATCAATTACATGACCTTGGACAAGTCTCTGAATTTTAGCTTCCTTACTGTGTGATGGAGACAACGATACTCTCGGCCTCCTAAAGCTAGCTTAGAAGACACAATGTGCACGAACACATTGGGGAAACTACAAAGGATCAAGTCATTCATAAATGTCAACTGGGGGAATAGAACTATTGGACACATCCCCCACTAGTGTTTCAATGGGACATCATGAGAAAAGCATATGCTCCATACCCCTGTCAGAGACAGGACCTAGTTGGATGGATCATTCTCTGTGATGATTCTTATGGTAGAATGAATTCACAGGTGGCCTTCCTACCCTTCATCCAGGGGATGTTAGGAATTAGTCTGACTGCAATTAGTCATTCCAGATGTTTAGAACACTGAACAATCGACATGGTGACACTTCTACTATAAGCCAAGCTCAGGAGTGGGTGATGCTCCTTAGATGAATTAATGCTGGGGCTATTGTTTTATAAGCGGCAGGGTCAAAGACAAGCTCGGAAAGATAGCCCTTCTTCATAAGAGACCAGATAATTGGTGCTGAGAAAAAAATAGTGCTCACCATGGATGGAGACAGGCTTGCTTCTAGGCTACTGAGGGCATTGACCACAGCTCTCTCATGGGAGACTGAGGGGCTTCCATCATACTGATGTCAGCTAGGCCATCAATAAGGGGGCTTTCTGTGGGAAGGGATAGGGCAGGGACACTGGTTCAGGGAACCAGAAAGAAGGGACTTTAGGAAAAGGATAGAAAGTGAAAGAGAGAGACAAAGAGGTCTGGAGAAGAATGGGACAGAAGTCTATCTCAAGGTCAATGTCTGGTAGGCTCCTTTCTTTGTTGGTTCTTGGAAGTTAAAAAGTGAACTTTCCACCAGTGTATTGCTCTTAAGATCTACCTGCTCCTCAAGTGTAATGAACCAATAAGCCTTGCATATCTCCGTTTCACTTCTCTATATTTGACCTGGGACACGTTCTCCAGGAAGAAGGTGTTCAGAAAAGCACAGAACTCTTTCCCCAGTTTCTTTTGGGGGATTTCTCTGAGTTAGAATGGAGGAGCTCTGGACTCTGATGGGTGGCCGTGTTGAGTCACCATGGTTCCTGGCATCAGAAGAGGGCTTCCGGGGCCAGCAGTGGAGATGACCAACCTGCCCCAGTGTGAGAGACTGAATTTCCTGAGGGCCATTCACAAGTTAGCAAAAAATAACTTTTAAGAAACCTGAGTAATGACATATTCTCAGGGTCTAGATACAAATATTTCTGATTGCCCATTCTGGCTATAGATATTAATACTTGGGTTGGAAATAGACCCAATAGGTCATCTTGTCCATCCTCCTGCCTCAGGCAGGACTAACTTGATATATGTTTGTCTTATTCTTCCCCTACATCTCCAGGGGTCAAAATACTATATATTCCTCCACTCATCCATCCATCCATCCATCCATCCATCCATCCATCCATCCATCCATCATTTATTGAAACTTGAGTAGGACAGGGGATCTCTCCTTTAACAACTCATGGTAGAGTCTTTTCAGAGATTCCAATCCCTAACCAGCAGGAGTAATTTCTAATGTCTAAACTAAATGTCTAATCTAATCCAGTGTCTGATTTCTAACATCTAATCTAATGTCATTTTGTAAATAAAAGATAAAACAGGCTCATTCATTCATTCATGCATACACGAATGCATGCGTTCATTCCACAAATACTTCTGAGTGTGTTGTCTGTTCCAAGTGAATTGGGAGGCGCACCTTGTTTTGGATATGCCACTTACCTTTCATGTTCACTAGGTACATCCTAAGACTGGGAACTCAACCAGCATTGAAAATGCGGTCAAGAAAAGCTCATATGTAACTACATATTTGGACAAAATGGAGTTCCTACAACTCCTTCCATTTAAGGATCTCAAAATATCTAAGAGCATGATCATTGCCCAGAGGGGGCGATTGTGCATTGAGGGTTTCATCCCAGCTGGCATAGGGTCGGCTCCAGAATTCCTAATTCTTTGCCATGAAACCGTTTCCAGAGGAGCAAGTAAGCAAGGCTGGATTCTTTTGCCTCTGTCTGAACCTGCTCCCCAGCCCTTCCCTTGGATTCGCTCCCCTCTTCCCCTTTCTTGGGTCCTTTCAGCTTCCATACCTTCTTGAAGCAAAAGGGGGAGAAGGTGGGCTGAGAGTGGGACAGAAATACCCCCTTGAACTCTCAGTCTCTCCTGATTCATCAAAGCGGGGAAGCTGGTTGCTGGAATGAGTGGGGGCGGAGAAGAGAGGAAGAGAGGGCTCTGCAGGCTGGGAATAATCCAGAGCCCTCGTTAATGTCTGACACCTCTAATAAAAGCTGCAGATTCCCAAAAGCGATTTTTGAAAATCCTCAACTCTTTGAAGCTTGGTGTTTAACTGCCACTCCTTCCATGGGCTTAATAGGAAACCAAGCCCCTTGGCTTGCACAAAGGGCGTCACCTGGGGTAACGCCCTTTTTCCAAGCATTTGAGATCCTTGTACAGGGACCCTTGAGTCTTCTTGCAGTTGGGCATGACATGGAGGCCTCAGTCCTTGCAGAATGAAGGGCAGCTTTCCCCAAGGCTTGTGGCTATGGTGAAAGCTGAGGTTTATTGGCTGGAGTGGGTCAGAGCTGTGCAAGGGAGCAGGGGCAAGACTTGGAAGGCAGAAGGTGGATGGAGTGCAGAAATGTGGTTACATCCAAGCAGTTATTTTTCTAGACAGACTTCTTTTTTTTTTTTTTTAACTCTCTTTCTCCATTTAACTGAAAAAGTGGAACATATGCATATTCTAAAATAGGAATATAATGAAAAGCAAGTCCCTCTTTACCAGAAGTCACTTGTCTCTCAACCTGGAGGCAACTACTATTAACAGAATTTGGGTATCATTCAGAAATTTCTTATGCTTTACATGTACCTTCTTTTCTTGGGCATAAACAGGAACATAGTATCTCCACCGTTCCATATACGACTTGTTTGTAACAATATATTTATGTAACATAAATCGACTGCATTTGTATACACATATAAATCTACTTCATTCTTTGCCTGGTGTTATATAGTATGGGTACCACAATTTATTTGCTCCATCCCCTAATGATAGACATTTAGGTTGCTTTCAGTCTTTGTTATTACAAACAAAGCTGCAATGAACAGTCTTGTACAAAGACATCTGTGCTAATATAACTGAGGGGTAGATTTCTAGAAGAGAAATTGCTGCATTTAAGATACGTACCTCGAGCTTGCCAGACATTGCTTCGGTTGTTTTCTGACTAGTTAAGAGTGTATATAAAGTGGTGGAAGAATTGGTTGTCAACACTCCATCCCTGCTCCCCACATCCTACTTCCTATCCCTTGCAAGAGTGGGATACAATGATGGGGATAACTCCTCCAGTGGGGTGACTGAAAATCATGTTTGATGGGCTTTGGAAGAACAAAGAGAGGTTTTTGTTTTCAGAATGACCCACCCTCCTAACGACTGTGCTCAGGCTGAGCACTACCTGAGTCCCTGAACAGAGCTGAGATGAAGAGGGCCTGTGAGGGCCAGTGGCGTCAGCTGGCCTCCTCCACAGAGCAGAACCACTAGCCCATTCCTGGGAAACTCCATGGGCTCCCCAACTTCTGCTCACAAAACTGCAATAATGCTGCAGTCACTTGTTGTGGTTTTAACTTTTCAAAGTCTTTTGCAGTCGACGTTTCATTCCATTTCAGCTGGGAGGGAGGCCAAACAGCGATTGTTAGATGAAAAGATTGAGACCCAGAGAGGCTGTGTGACGATGGTGAGTGGTCATGAAAATGTACTGGCTCAAGTGTGAGGAGTCTAGGGTTCAAGTCCAGCACTGGGGTCAGTTAGCTGTGAATCCCTAGGCTTCTGCTGATGTGTTTGGACAGGATGGTCACCAAGCCCCTCACCATCCGGGGTGTGATCTGATGACTGTTCAAGTCCTATAGTTGACTTGGAGACAAATGGGCCATGACCATTCTCAATTGGCTGGCTGTTGAGGATTCGTTGAGCCAGATGTTGGGTCGCCCATCATATGATGGCTCCAGGCAGTACCACCGTCCTGATGTGGCTCCTGTCTAGGCAGCAGAGGGTCTCTGTTTCCTTTGAGTGCTGGAGCATGCTCTCAGATGCCTCTGGGGGCAGTTCCTGTGGAGGGTATTGTACGGCCGGCAGGGAGACAGCAGAGACTGGAGCAGATGGGATTGGCCCAGGCTGCTAGGAAAGAGGACCCACCCTGCAACCCCCTTCAGAAGCACTGTGGGAAGAACCCCTCTGCCCCTATAATTTATGCCATCTGCCCCCACAAAACCAACCCATCTCCAGTGTCTGGTTCTCCAGATGGCCTTGGGGGCCTAATCAAAGCCAGGCCCCTAGCTGGCCTTATCCTCTCATACTGGTCTGTTAATAGCCTTCAGCCATCCCGGCTCCAGGCCCCCTTAACTCCTTCATCCCCAGCTTTCTCCTCCTCCCCAGGATCTCTGTTCTGTGCCCTTTCAATGTCCTGGACTAGGTTCACACAGAGGAGGCCCACCCCAAAGTCAAGTGTGATTTCTTGGGAGAATTGCTAGATTGGGATCAGGAAGACGGTGGCCACCACTGACTTGCTGAGTGACTTTGGGACAGTCATTTGGCCTTGCCCCCATTTCCCTATTTTTGGCAAGCAACATTTCTATTGCAATAAAGAGCTTGCAAGATGTTTTTTACCTACATGGTCTCAATGAAACTTCCAAAAGGAGGTAATTACCCCCCTTCTAACAACTCTCACAGGGGGACGTTCACAGCAGCATGGGCTGCAGAGAAGAGGAAGCAACACAGAAGTCCGCAGTTACCAAGCCAGATTCAGGAGGGGCCCCATGCAGGTGGCACGAGCCCCCCTCTCCAGGCAGGTCAAGGCCCCCCATGGGAGGGCGTGGGATCTCACCACAGCTCTGTCGCCGTGACTCCTGGAGACTGAGGTGCTGACTGTGACTCCTGACACAGGACAGTGTGGGGGAACTTGGGGGAGGCAGATAGGAGGCCACATGAAAAGCAGCACTTCTGTTCCACGCCACTCCGCCAAACCCCACAAGGCAGAGGGTGTGGGTCAGTGACAGCCCTCACGCTTCCCAGAGGAGTCAGAGCCTGTCCCCGCTGAAGACAAGACAGGCACAAACAGGCCACACGGGAGCAGGAGGGCTGCAGCCAGTCCCACAGGAGGACTGGAGGAGTGGAGGAGTGGAGGACTGGAGGACTGGCGGAGCAGGAGGGCCAGTCCCACAGGAGCCAGTCCCACAGGAGGAGGGGCTGCGCCAGAGGTAGCCTGGGCCTCGGTGGTTCAGTAATGACGTGGAGACACCCTGTGGTGAGATCGAGGAACCACAGTTTGGTTTCCTGCGACAGGAGATGCGGCAAAAAACCCAGAACCAGCGTTGAGTTCCCACCTGTGTAGGACAGAGACTTTCCACAGAGGCCTCCTTTCCCCATCCCAGTGCTCCGGGAGGGTGACATGCCAATGCCCAGACTCCGCCACCATCCACCTTCTAGCTCTCCCACTTGCCAGCTGTGTGATTGTGGCAACTTACATTCATGACCTCTTGGAACCTCAGTTTTCTTGCCTGTGAGATGGGCTACTTCGTAGGGTTGTTGCAGGGATGGGGGCAAGTGCTTGCCCAAGGGCCTGGCATGTAATAAGAGCCAAACAAAGTTGGCCACTGCTAGAGAGGCTACATCTTGTCCAGTGTCACATAATTAGTAAGGGACTGGTGCAGCAGGGATTGAATCTAGAGTTCTGCAACTCTGCCTCATGGGAAGCAGGGGAGTTGACTGTCGAGTGACCCCACCCAAAGGCCACATTTATTTCTGAGATGGAGAAGGTATAGTTAGAGCTCACCTCAGGTGGGGCAAGAGAGAGATGACTGGCCACATCTGACTTTCTGGCAAACCCAGCTCCAGCCAGTGAGAGAGCAGGATCTCCCCCAGGTGGGAAGAGGTGTTGGTGCTGCCTCTCCTGCTTCCTTCTCTGCCTCTTCCCCTTCCTTCCCCCATGACCAAGCACCTGGCATAGAGATGGACTGTTTCCCTTCCATTTTGTTTAATTTATTTTTATAGAGATAGGGTCCCCTGTGTTGCCCAGGCTGGTCTTGAACTCCTGGGTTCAACTGATCCTCCCGCCTCAACCTCCTGAGTAGCCGTGACTACAGGAACACACCACCATGCCCTGCTCATTAAAAACAAAAGCAAAAAACAAAACAACCAAAGTGTTTTCTTTTCTTCTTTTTTTTTGTTTTGGAGAGATGGGGGGTCTCATCATGTTACTCAGGCTGGTCTTGAACTCCTGGCCTCAAGCGATCCTCCCATCTCAGCCTCCCAAAGCACTGGGATTACAGTCATGAACCACCATGCCCAGCTCTCCCTTCTGTTTTAAAGAGGAGATCATAGGCTTGGAGAACCCACGTGACTTGGGCAAGACTGAACTGGCAAAGAGGCAGAGTCGAAATTGGGCTGGAGGTCGCACTCCTCCATCTGTGACCTCAAACACTGCTCCAACCACCATCTCCAGGGTGGGGCTTGGGCCCATGTGCCCGGCCTAGCTAGGCCGAGCAGTGATAGAACATGAAGGACGGGGTGGACTCTTTCCTAGGGTATAACCAGCTCAGAGGATGGTCCCCACTGGCCAGTGGCCTGACACTGCTGTCCTACTGGACATATGCACATAGCAGACAATGCAGGCATTGCTTAGTCCTCGACTCTTAAACGTCTGGGCCAAATCCCAGCTGCAGCCAGTACTGCCTCTGTGGAGTCAGTGAGTCTTCCCCAGGATCTTGTCTTCCTTACCACCTGCCCTGCGCCACAGGTTTGCTGAAGGCACTGATTTAGGCTTAGGCTGAGAGCTCATTATGAGGGACAAGCTAGGTGTTATGTGTCGGGTGAGGGTAAAGTTACTAAGCTGTGTGTTGTGTGGGGGAGGTTGGCAACAAGAGCTGACATTCATTGTGCCTGTGGCAGTGTGCCTGCTATAACCCCCACAGCCGCCCTATGAGATAGATGCCACCATTCCTTCAATTTTACAGATGAGAAAAACTGAGGCAGAAAGTAAAGAAACTGGCCCAAGGTCACAGAGTCAGAACGTAGCAGAGCCAGGATTTGAACCTAGGCCATCTGACTCCATAGCCTATGCTCACCACCATTGCATAAAGGATAGGGCAGTTGGGTTTGACAGCAAGTAGGGTAATGGGGTCCGCAGAGGGACAGTTGGGGCAGGGAAGGGGGCTCCAGGTTCCGATGAGCAGTTGGGGCAGGCTGTGAGGAAAACCAGTGTGTTGGGGGCTCCTTGTGAGAGACAGAGAGCCTCGGTCAGAGGGTTAGAGGTTGTGCCCTCTCCCCGAGAACAGAGCACTACCTGCGGGCAAGGTACCCCGGTGTGCCAAGAATGGGTTACAAGTGTGTGGTCAAGACAGAAATCTCCCTTCCCCCGCCCGACCCTCCAGAGGGTCCAGGGGCTCCCGGGACATCTGTGGCCCCCATCCCCCAGCCCCGCCTCTGGCTGAGAGCAGCCATCGCCTTACTTCACTGTGCCATGGTACAGCATTTCCTGCGAGCCGCGCTGTGAGAAAGCCAGGGAGCTCTGCCTGGGAGCAGCCCCGACTGCAGGTCACCCAGTGCCCGCGTCCTCCCAGGCACAGGAGCTCGGCACTGCGGGCGCTACCTCCACAGGGGTGGCCGCCTCTGCGGCTCCCGGTGCCAGGCACAGGCAGCCCATTTCCGCCTAGTGCTGCTCTGCTATTGGCAGTGGGGTTAGGCCTGACCCTCAGGGTGGGTTCTTCGTTCACCAAGCTCAGGGAATCCCCTGAGAAGCTCATTCGATCCATTCGGCACCTCAGCCCCTGCTGCCTTCCACAGGCTGCACGATCCTGGGCAGGGGACCCCCGCGGATTCCAGATCCCTCGCGAGAATGCTGGAAATAGTAATGCCCACCGCAGAGGGCACCTGCGAGCATTAAATGGGCTGGTCTGCGCATCCCGCAAGCCTTTGCTGAGTGCCTGCTCTGTGCCAGGCAGTGCTTGGTGTGGGGATGGGAAATGAACTAATAAACACAGTGCCCACGCTCAAAGAGGGGAAGTGGCCAAGGCCAGGGCCGGGGAAACGCACCCAGAGACAGAAACCGGGATATACAATTAACAGAGCTCGGCACAAAGCGCAGCACCGAGCACGCCGCCCGCACACACTCCCTGGACCTCCCTTTAGAGCCAGAACGGCCTGGCCGGAAGGGGAATTTCGCCACGGCCCTCTGCCGCCCGCAGGGAGCCCGAGGGCAGACGTAAAGCCCATGCTGGCGTTGGCCATGAAACAGGCCTTTATGGGGAGCGGAAGCAGTCATCAAAGCCGAGCGAGCCGGGGCAGGCCAGGGAACGCTGAGAGCCCGGGCGCCGCGCGCTTCCCACCGCTCCCAGGGCCCCGGCCGTCGCGCCTCCCGCCCTGGCCACACGGGGGGCGCGCTCCGGCTCCGCGCCTCGAACGCGCTCGGTCCACGCGCCTCTGGGGTAGCTCCCCATGCCCCACTCCGCGCCGCGACCGCGTACCTTCTGCGTCCCTCTCCCTGTCCCCTCCTCGCCCGCTCAGCGTCCCGACTGCGCCCCCTCGGCGCCCCCTTTGCCAGGTCTTTCGCTAGCATCCTGCCCGCATTCGCGGCGGAGAGAAGGACGACATAGCTTGTGCAGTGCTTCAGCTTGAGCGGGCTCCCTTGATGCGCTTCCTAGGCTAGGAGCGTGTGCGGATGCCGCTTGGCTGAGTCGCGGGGAACGACCGTCGCTTAGGCAGGAGGCGCGCTCTACACGCTGGGCTCTGAGGGTGCCGCGGCGGGGCCAGACTTTGCAGGGCTTTGGAGCGTCTCTCTGCAGGCCTGAGTCTCTCTCCTGAAGGGACTTAGATTGGGCACGGTGTGAAGGAGGGAGGTGGTGGCGAGAGGGAATTTATGTTCGGAAAGATCCCTCTAGCTGCTGGGTGGCGGGTGACTTGAAGTGAGCTGGAGTTGCTCTACGGAGAGCAGTCAGGAGACTCCTGAGAAGTCCAGGAGGCGATAGTGAAACATGGTCGCACAAGTGCGAACTCCAATGCGTTACACATATATGTGGGATTCCGGCGTCGGTCCAGCCCCTCCCTACTCCCTGAAGCCGCCCCAGGCCATCGCTTGTTGGATTGCAGACCCTCTCCCTTCGCAGAGATCCCTTCCCCACCCCAGGGTGTTCCCGGCCTGAGGCTCCCACCAGATGTGCCACATCATGGGTAAGCTGTGACCATCACCAGTACCAACCACTATGTCCACAGCCAATGTAGAGACGTCCAGTCGAGTGCCTGCCTGGACCCCACATCAGGTCCTCAAAAAGGAGTAGCCCCCGAAAGTGTGTATGTGAGGGCTGGGGTCGCCACAATCCGTAGTTCGTTCATTGATTTCAGACTCCGAAGCTTGCTTCTGTCTGTAGAATCAGAGGCAGTCTGTCTTCGGGGAACTGATTCATGATAAACAAACTTCCAGGAGACTGAAAAAGAAAGCATAACGTCAATGTAGTATGTAAGGTTCTCACAGAGCTGTTGTGAGACAACCTCACAAATATTTGGCAGACACACACACGTGCTAGAACGGTGCCTGTGCCAAGCATGTTAGCTGTGACTGTGATGAATGGAAAGAGTGTCCAGTATGCGGGTCTGCCAAATATCGTGCTTCTCTGGGATGCTGGCTAGGTCTCCAGGCACCTCAGTGGGCTTGGATTCAGAACAAATGATGGTTCATCCATCCTTGTGAAGTGTCACCGGACGTCATCAGGGAGGCCCCCTGAAGTTCCCTGTCCTCCAAAAGAACATGCCTCCCTGGTGCCTAAAGTGTCCCTGTTCACCAGATATGCGGTAGGGCTCCCCCAGGAACTGCGGGATCGCATGGAAACATTCCCTCTCTTTTTCTGGCTTTCTGCCCAAAATCACTTTTTGATGACCACAGTCGTTCTCCAAACAGGGCTCAAACGCTCGGGCTTCTTATTTCCAGTTACGATCACAGACCAGTCCTGCCTCTCTGTGTACACCCTCGTCGCTGTGACTAAACTTGGACGTTTCCACATCTTTTCAGCTTCAAATTTACGGATAGTCTCTTGGGCCACCTCTATACCCTTCCTGTGTGGGTTTGACCACCCAGTTTAACTCTCGGAGAATTACCCCGGAGGCTTCCCTCTGCCCCGGTTGCTGGCAATAACTGCTGTGCCTATGTGGCCAGGTTCACCATCCGCCATCCTCACCAGGCACTGATAACAACTGGGAGGACTCATATTTGTGAACTTTAGTTTACAAAGCATATATACTCTTCTGTTTGATCTTCAGAACAATATCATACTACTGTGAATTATCATTCAACTACACACATAAGAAACTGACGTTTAGAGTGATAATTAGAATTGTATCAGGTCTCCTAATGATTATGCAGCAGATTCAGGAAAAAACTCAACACTCATGGCCCAAGATCCTGTTTACAGTACCTCCCTCTGCCTTCCCAGTACAATTGGTAATCAACTGCCTGCTACGGCCAGGGTGCTACTGGTGGCATCACTATCCCTACCATGGGTCTTATGCAGCATCTGTGTGGCCAACAGCCACCATCATGCCCCATCAGTTGTACTGGCAACTGAAGAAAACGGCAAGTGCAGTTTGTGAATGGACAGTTAATAAAGTGTTCATACTTCACACAAGATCCAGGGTAAATCTGTTTGAGGGGTGAGAAGAGAGAGGAAGATGGAGGCACTTCAGGATAGAAAAAATCAGAGGATCACCTGCCTCCATCAATCAATGATAGCAAGACTTGGATACTAAAGTTGATTATTAGCCACAAGACTTTGGGTCAGTCACGCTGGTTCTCTGGGCCTCAGTTTCCTACTGTGTAAAAGGGACAATAAAGTTCTGGCTTTCAGTAATGGAAGAATAGATTTGTTGTACTAACCCTTCCTCCTTCCTTCTCCTCTCCCTAAGCAGCCACCACCAGCAGATAACAATTGTAAAATGTAGACAAAATATTTTTAAAACCCCATTTGTTTGAAGACATTGGAGAATGATTAAATGCAGGCAGAAACTGAAGGGATATCCGCCCATGAAATAATGAACTGCAAAGAATGAGACTTAGGAGTTTGCAGCCTTTTTCTGAGGGCATACCACATGGGTGGGTTCAGTGGCAGAAGCTGCAGACTTACTAGTTTGAGGTATCAAGCAGAGCAATCAGAAAATTGGGAATGCTGAAAGGGAGGGAACTGCAGAGGGTGTGAACCCTGAAATCTAATGTAAAATCTGCTCAAATCCTTGGTTGATTGCTAAGCTACTAAACTAAACTGTTAAGCATGAGGGAGACCCCAGGCAGCTTGGCAAAAAAGCAGCAGCTAGAAGCTGAAGGAACTGAGCAAAGGTTTCAAATGTTGCTCACCACAGGAGAGGCAGAGTTTGGAGTCTGAGTCTAGAAAAGTTAACTAACAGCAGCATTAGAAATTACTCTTCTAGCTAAAAGCAGAACTATCATTTGACCCAGCAATTCCATTACTAAGTATATACCCAGGGGAATATAAATCATTCTACCGTAAAGCCACATGCATATGAATGTTAATTGCAGCACTATTCACAATAGCACAGACATGGAATCAACCTAAATGCCCATCAATGACACATTGGACAAAGAAAATGTGGTACATATACACCATGGAATACTATGCAGTCATAAAAAATAACAAGATCATGTCTTTTGTGGGAACATGGATGGAGCGGAAGGCTATTTTCCTTCGCAAACTAATGCAGGAACAGGAAACCAAATACTGCATGTTCGGACTTCTAAGTGGGAACTAAATGATGAGAATTTATTAACACAAAGAAGGAAAGAACAGACACTGGGATCTACCTGGGAGGAAGGGTGGGAAGAGGAAGAGGATCAGAAAAGATAACTAACTATTGGGCACTGGGCTTAATACCTGGGTTATGAAATAATATGTACAACAAACCCCCATGACACGTGTTTACCTATGTAACAAATCTTCACATGTACCTAAAATAAAAGTTAAAAAAAGAAAAAATTACCTTCAAAGAAATATGACAGAATCTGGAGTCTCTAGTACATATCATTCATAATGTCCAGTATCTAATCAGAACTCACAGACAAGCAAAGAAACAGAACATGGCCCATATTCAACTAAAAAGCATTCAATTGACCCCAACCCTGAGATGACCCAGCTGTTGCAATTAGCAAAGATTTTAAAGCAGCGCTTATAAATATTTGAGAATGTGAAAAAATATATATGGATTATGAATGAACAGATGGCAAATATCAGCAGAAAAATAAATCCTATAATAAAAGAACCAAACGGAAATTCTAGAGTCAAAAATGACCGCACAGAAAAATAAAAAATTTACTTGATGGGTTTAATATCAGATTGGAGGTGGCAGGAAAAAGAGTTAGTGAACTTGTAGATAGACCAATAAAAATAATCCTATCCCAAGGACAAACAAAAAAATTTTAAAGAAAAATGAAGAGCACTTCAAAGATCTGTGGGATATCAAGCAGTCTAAGATGAATGTCACTGGAGTTAAAGAAGGAAAGGAGGTGAAAGAGAAGGAGTAAGACAAATGTTTAAAGAAATAATGACCCAAACTTCATAAATTAGGTGAAAGACATTAATTTAGCAATTAAAGAAACTCAGTGAACCCCAGGTAAGGTAAGTACATAGAAAACCATATCTAGGCACCTGATGTTGAAGCTGCTGACATCCAAAGATAAAGATAATACATTGAAAGTATCCAGAGAAGAATGATGTTACAGATCATGACCAGCTTCTCAACACAGTGGAGCAGCATCTTTAAAATGCTGAAAGGAAAAAGCAAAACAAAACCCTGCCAAGCCAGAATTCTATATTCAGCAAAATGTTTTTAAACATGAAGACAAAGTAAATACATTTTAAGATAAAAATGAAGAGAATTCATTAGAAGCACAACTACACTACAAAAAATGTTAAAGGAAGTTTTTCAGGCTGAAGGGAAATGGCACCAGATGGTAGCTCAGATTTGCCGGAAAGATAAAGTCCATCAGACATGATAAATATGTGGGTAAATATAAAAGATGACACACATATCATATTTTCTTATCTTAAATCTTTAAAAGACATATGGCTGTTTAAAGAAAAAATTGTAACACTGTAGCAAGGGGTTTATAACCTATGTAAGTTAATATATATGAAAAAAGCAGAACAAAGTATGGGGGTAAATTTAAGTGGAATTATTTCTGCTGCAAGATTCCTACGTTTTATGTAAAGTACAATATTAACTGTAAGTACATTGTGGTAAGTTAAGATGCATGTTATAATACTTGGGACAACCCCTAAAATGAAAAGAAAAATAGGTAAGAAAGGTAATAGAGGAATCAAATAAAATAGTTAGAAATACTTGATTAATTTCTTTTCTTTTCTTTTTCTTTTTTTTTTTTTCAGACAGAGTCTCGCTGTGTCACCCAGGCTGGAGTGCAGTGGCACGATCTTGGCTCACTGCAACCTCCGCCTCGTGGGTTCAAGTAATTCTCTGCCATAGCCTCCCGAGTAGCTGGGATTACAAGTGCCCACCACCACACCCAGCTAATTTTTTTGCATTTTTAGTAGAGACGGGGTTTCACCATCTTGGCCAGGCTGGTCTTCAAATCCTGCCCTCATGATCCACCCGCCTTGGCCTCCCAAAGTGCTGGGATTACAGGCATGAGCCACTGCGCCCAGCCGATTAATTTCAAATAAGTCAGGAAAGGAAGAACAAATGAATGATAGAACATGTGAAATAAATAGAAAACAAATAGGAAATGATAGAGCTAAACTCAAATTTATTTATATTACATCAAATGTGATTTGACAAATTATTGATAAAATGATGAATTAAACACTTTAATTCTGTATTGGAATACAGATCATTCATTATGGATAAGCTTTTGCTTCAATGGTGGAGTTGAGTAGTTTCAACAGAGACTGTATAACCCAAAAAGTGTGAGATATTTAATGTCTGACACTTTATGAAAAAAGTTTACTGACCCCTGTTTTAAAATATGTGAAATGGTAAAGATTATTTGAAGGTAGATGTGGTAAGCTAAAGGTGTATATTGTAAAGTCTAGAGCAATCACTAAAAATAAAATAAAGAGAAGCAGCTGATATACCACAAATGGAGATAAAAAGGAATCATAAAAAGTCCTTACTTACTTCCAAATAAGGCAGAAAAGAGGGACAAAAGGAGCACAGAACAAATTGAGCTAATAACAAATAGCAAGAAGGTAGGTTTTTACCCAGGAATGGTGATAATTACATTAAGTGTAAATGGTCTAAACACTTTAATTAAATGGCAGAGATTGTCATATTGGATTAAAAAAACAGATGCAACTACAATGTTATTTATAGGAAATTCAATGTAATTGTAAACATATAAATAGATTAAAATTAAAATTATGGAAAAAATATGCCATGCAAACACTAATGAAAAGATATTTGGGAGACTATATAAATATTGATCAAAGTAGACTTTGAATATTACAAAGAACAAAGAAATATTTCCTAATTAAAAAGAGGTAAAATAATCAATAGGACAAAAATCTGAAATGTTTATACATTTAATAACAGAGCTTGAAACTATATGAAGCAAAAACTGATCTGAAAAGAGAAATAGGTATGTTCACAATTGTCGTTGAAGGTTTTAACACTCTTCTCTCAGTAACTGATAAAACTAGTCGAAAGAATATCAGTTAGGGCATAAAATATTTGAACGACAACATCAAATAACTTGACCTAATTGACATTTTACAGAGTACTGTATCCAACAAAGCAGAACATACATTATTTTCAATTGTACAAGTAAGATCTACCAAGATAGACAATATTCTGGAACAGGTCTCAAGATTTAAAAAGTGTGAAATCATAGAAAATATGTTCTCTGACACCAGTGAAATAAAAGCAGACATCAATAAGCAAAATATGTCTAGAAAATCCCCCAAATATTTGGAAATTGGACAGCAGATTTCTAAATAAACCAAATCAAAAGGATAATTAGAAAATGTTTTGAACTGAATAAAAAAGCATACAGCACGCTCTCTCTTCTGCCACCATGTAAGATGCGCCTTGCTTCCCCTTCAGCTTTTGCCGTGATTGTAAGTTTCCTGAGGCCTCATCAGCCGTGTGGAACTGTTTGGACTGCAGTCCATACTCCTGTGCAAATGCTTCATTGGCTAAAATTGCCACTGCAGCACCATCTAGGTAGGACTAAGAGGAAGTGGAAATAATTCTCCACACTCAGTACCACCTTGATCATATGATTTCAGACTAGGAGTTCCTTCTATGTGAGAAGAAAGGCCAATATGCTTGCTGGTCAGTGAATTATCTTTTTTGTGATACCTACAGTTGTAAATCACAAATACTTCCCACTTGAAGTCTGAACCTCTATTAAGAACTTAAGTGTTGTCAGTCACTACTTGGCATCTAAGAGTCCAAAAAGTTGTTATTGCAAAGAATCACCAATTTGCCTATGGTGATGCATAAGGCATCTTCTGGGGACTTCTAAGGAGTGAGTCCAAAAGGTGATTCCTATCCTAGTACAAAAATATTCTACATAGATGAAAAAAGCATGCAAATAATATATCAAAGTTTCTTGGATGTAGCTAAATCAATGCTTAGATAGAAACATACAGTATTATATGCTTTTATTAGAAAAATATGTTCTAAAATCAATCACCTGAGCTACTGCCAAAAGAAACCAGACAAGAAAGAGAAAATCAAATCCAATTAAACCCTATGAAGGAAATAAAAAGGTGAAAACAGAAATCAATGAAATATTAAAACATGAGAGAAAAAGAAAAATCCATGAACTATCAAATGTATCATTTGGAAAGTATTTAAATTGCTTCCTATTAAGCAAGTAGGTGAGAGAGAAATTCCCACCCTAGGGTTACGGGGATAACACAATGCCTGACACCAGATGAAACTGACAACAGTTTGTTAGTTACATATACTCACAGCCAGCGGGAGGAGGACACCACATCTCATGCAGGGATGTTGCTCTTGGGAACAGAGCTGGACAATCACATGGGGGTTGCACTTGTGAGCAGAGAACAACCAGAAGCCATGGGTGGCAGGTTGTAGCACTAAGAGAATGGGGTGCCCCATGGTTCCTGCAGGAGGCTGTGATTGGCTTGTTTAACTGCACTTCGTTCTCTTTATTAACAGATTTGGCTAGGGGATAGGAGCAGAGTGGAATGAAGAACTTGGGGCTAGGCTAGATGAGGCCCTCCTGTTTTCATCAGATGTCAAGGTAGCACATGATATTAACCTTAATTTTAGTTCTTACACTGCAGAAAAGATCAATACAATTGATAAAACTCTAACCTGACTGATCAAGAAAAAAAGAGAGAAGACACAAATTACCAATATCAGGAATGAAAGCAAGGATGTCACTACAGATCTTACAAATGTTGAAAAAAGCCTAAGGAGATATTATAAACAACTACACGCCAATAAATTCAACGACTTAGATGATAAAATGGACATAATCTTTGAAACACAAACTACAAAGGTCATTCAATAAGAAATAACTTGAGTATCTTATATCTGTTAAAAGAATTACATTCATAGTTTTAAAAAAGTGAAACTTTTTCATAAAGAAAACTCCAGGATCAAGTGGTTTCACTAGTGCATTCTACCCCCAGGTGTATTGGTAAATGTTTTACACCTGGCACTCTAGAAAAAACAACAACCTGTTTTGTAGCATCTGCCAGTTTCCATAGTATAAATATTCCCACTATGGTCAATTTCTTGCTACCAATGTGATGTCATTCATTATGGAGATAAAAAGATGTGCACATAAATACACATGCACAAATATATATAAAGATAATGCCACATAAATGAAATAGTCATAAATACCCTAATGGCATTGATATTAATAAAATGTAGCAAAAATATTTAAGATATGATGAATATTCATTCCATATGTATTACTTTTGTTTTTAACATAATTTAATTTTTAATACTGGCTGTATTTAACAACTGGCTTACAAAATTTCTGAGAATTTGAAAGTACATTGTCATGAGCCAGTACAAGCCATTTCTGGGATGCTAAACATTTAAAAAAAATATCAATTCTACAAAAACTGCTGCAGAAAAGAGAAGGGGAGAAAACATTTCTAAACAGAATTTTAGCAGAAAAAAATCAGTAATATATAAAAAGAATAATAAAGTATGACCAAATGGAAAACAGTTTGAGGGCAGCCAGAGAGAAAGGTTGGGTTATCTACAAAGGGAAGCCCATCAGACTAACAGTGGATCTCTCGGCAGAAACCCTACAAGCCAGAAGAGAGTGGGGGCCAATATTCAACATTCTTAAAGAAAAGAATTTTCAACCCAGGATTTCATATCCAGCCAAACTAAGCTTCATAAGTGAAGGAGAAATAAAATCCTTTACAGACAAGCAAATGCTGAGAGATTTTGTCACCACCAGGCCTGCCTTACAAGAGCTCCTGGAGGAAGCCCTAAATATGGAAAGGAAAAACTGGTACCAGCCACTGCAAAAACATACCGAATTGTAAAGACCATCGACAGTGTGAAGAAACTGCAACTAACAGGCAAAATAGCCAGCTAGCATCATAATGACAGGATCAAATTCACACATAACAACATTAACCTTAAATGTAAACAGGCTAAATGGCCCAATTTAAAGACACAGACTGGCAAATTGGATAAAGAGTCAAGACCCAATGGTGTGCTGTATTCAGGAGACCCATCTCGTATGCAAAGACGCACAAAGACTGAAAATAAAGGGATGGAGGAATATTTGCCAAGTAAATAGAAAGCAAAAAAAGCAGGAGTTGCAATCCTAGTCTCTGATAAAACAGACTTTAAGCCAAAAAAGATCAAAAGAGACAAAGAAGGGCATTACATAATGGTAAAGGGATCAATGCAACAAGAAGAACTAACTATCCTAAATATATATGCACCTAATACAGGAGCATCCAGCTTCATAAAGCAAGTTCCTGGAGACCTACAAAGAGACTTAGACTCCCACACAATAATAATGGGAGACTTTAACACCACACTGTTAATATTAGACAGATTAACCAGACAGAAAATTAACAAGGATATTCAGGACTTGAACTCAGCTCTGGACCAAGTGGACTAATAGATACCTACAGAACTCTCCACCCCATATCAACAGAATAGACATTCTTCTTAGCACCACGTCACACTTATTCTAAAATTGACCACATAATTGGAAGTAAAACACTTCTCAGCAAATGCAAAAGAACAGAAATCATAACAAACAGTCTCTCAGACCACAGTGCAATTAAATCAGAACTCAGGATTGAGAAACTCACTCAAAACCGCACAACTACATGGAAATTGAACAACCTGCTCCTGAATGACTACTGTGTAAACAATGAAATTAAGGCAGAAATAAATAAGTTCTTTGAAACAAATGAGAACAAAGACACAATGTACCAGAATCTCTGGGATACAGCTAAAACAGTATTTAGGGGGAAATTTATAGCACTAAATGCCCACAGAAGAAAACAGGAAAGATCTAAACTCGACACCCTAACAACGCAATTAAAAGAACTAGAGAAGCAAGAGCAAACAAATTCAAAAGCTAGCAGAAGACAAGAAAACTAAGCTCAGAGCATAACTGAAGGAGATAGAGACACAAAAAATCCTACAAAAAATCAATGAATCTAGGAACATGTTTTTTGAAAAGATTAACAAAATAGGTAGACCACTAGCCAGACTAATAAAGAAGAAAAGAGAGAAGAATCAAATAGACACAATAAAAAAGATAAAGGGGATATAACCACTGATCCCACAGAAACACAAACTTACCATCAGAGAATACTATAATCACCTCTATGCAAATAAACTAGAAAATCTAGAAGAAATGGATACATTCCTGGACACATACACCCTCCTAAAGGGGAAGAAGTCCAATCCCTGAATAGACCAATAACAAGTTCTAAAGTTGAGGCAGTAATTAATAGCCTACCAACCAAAAGAAGCGCAGAACCAGATGCATTCACAGCTGAATTCTACCAGAGGTACAAAGAGGAGCTGGCACTATTCCTTCTGAAACTATTCCAAACAACAGAAAAAGAAGAACTCCTCCCTAACTTAGTCTATGAGGCCAGTATCATCCTGATGCCCAAACCTGGCACAGACGCAACAAAAAAAGAAAACTTCAGGCCAATATCCCTGATGAACATTGATGCAAAATCCTCAATAAAATACTGGCAAACCATATCCAGCAGCACATCAAAAAGCTTATCCACCATGAACAAGTCAACTTCTTCCCTGGGATGCAAGACTGGTTCAACATATGCAAATCAACAAACGTAATCCATCATATAAACAGAACCAATGACAAAACCACATGATTATCTCAATAGATGCAGAAAAGGCCTTTGATAAAATGCAACACCGCTTCATGCTAAAAACGATCAATAAACTAGATGTTGATGGAACATATCTCAAAATAATGAGTTATTTAAGACAAATCCACAGCCAATATCATACTGAATGGGCAAAAGGTGGAAGCATTCCCTTTGAAAACTGGCACAAGACAAGGATGCCCTTTCTCACCACTCCTATTCAGCATAGTATTGGAAGTTCTGGCCAGGGCAATCAGGCAAGAGGAAGAAATAAAGGGTATTCAAATAGGAAGAGAGGAAGTCAAATTGTCTCTGTTTGCAGATGAATGATTGTATATTTAGAAAACCCCATCATCTCAGCCCCAAATCTCCTTAAGCTGATAAGCAACTTCAGCAATGTCTCAGGATACAAAATCAATGTGCAAAAATCACAAGCATTCCTATACACCAATAGTAGAGAGCTAACTCATGAGTGAACTCCCATTCACAATTTCTACAAAGGGAATAAAGTACCTAGGAATACAACTTACAAGGGATATGAAGGACCTCTTCAAGGAGAACTACAAACCACTGCTCAAGTCAATAAGAGAGGACACAAACAAACAAATCCATGCTTATAGATAGGAAAAATCAATATTGTGAAAATGGCCATACTGCCCAAAGTAATTTATAGATTCAATGCTATCCCCATCAAGCTATCATTGACTTTCTTCACAGAATTAGAAAAAACTACTTTAAATTTTATATATGGAACCTGAAAAAAAGCCTGGATAGCTAAGACAATCCTAAGCAAAAAGAATAAAGCTGGAGGCATCACACTACCTGACTTCAAACTATACTACAAGGCTACAGTAACCAAAACAGCATGGTACTGGTACCAAAGGAGATATATAGACCAATGGAACAGAACAGAGGCCTCAGAAATAACACCACGCATCTACAACCATCTGATCTTTGACAAATCTGACAAAACAAGCAATGGGGAAAGGATTTCCTATTTAATAAATGGTGTTGGGAAAACTGGCTAGCCATATGCAGACAACTGAAACTAGACCCCTTCCTTACACCTTACACAAAAATTAATTCAAGATGGATTAAAGACTTAAACGTAAGACCTAAAACCACAAAAACCCTGAAGAAAACGTAGGCAATATCCTTCAGGACATAGGCATGGGCAAGGACTTCATGACTAAAACACAAAAAGTTATGGCCACAAAAGCCAAAATTGGCAAATCAGATCTAATTAAACTGAAGAGCTTCTGCACAGCAAAAGAAACTATCATTAGAGTGAACGGGCAACCTACAGAATGGGAGAACATTTTTGCAATCTCTGCATCTGACAAAGGGCTAATATCCAGAATCTACAAAAATTTTAACAGATTTACAAGCAAAACAAATAACTCCATCAAAAAGTGGGTGAAGGATATGAACAGACACTTCTCAAAAGAAGACATTTATGTGGCCAAAAAGCATGAACAAAATCTCATCATCACTAGTCATTAGAGAAATGCAAATCAAAACCACAATGAGACACCATCTCACACCAGTTAGAATGGCGATCATTAAAAAGTCAGTAAACAGGCCGGGTGTGGTGGCTCACGCCTGTAATCCCAGCACTTTGGGAGGCTGAGGCGGGCGGATCACGAGGTCAGGAGATCGAGATCATCCTGGTGAACACAGTGAAACCCCGTCTCTACTGAAAATACAAAAAAATTAACCAGGCGTGGTGGCGGGTGCCTGTAGTCCCAGCTACTCAGGAGGCTGAGGCAGGAGAATGGCGTGAACCCAGGAGGCGGAGCTTGCAGTGAGCCGAGATCGCGCCACTGCACTCCAGCCTGGGCGACAAAGCAAGACTCCATCTCAAAAAAAAAAAAAAAAGTCAGGAAACAACAGATGCTGGAGAGGATATGGAGAAATAGGAGTCCTTTTACACTGTTGGTGGGAGTGTAAATTAGTTCAACCATTGTGGAAGACAGTGTGGCAATTCCTCAAGGATGTAGAACCAGAAATACCATTTGACCAAGCAATCCGATTACTGGGTGTATACCCAAAGGATTATAAATTATTCTAGTACAAAGACACATGCACACGTATGTTTATTGCAGCACTGTTCACAATAGCAAAGATTTGGAACCAACCCAAATGCCCATCAGTGATAGACTGAATAAAGAAAATGTGGCACATATATACCATGGAATACTCTGCAGCCATAAAAAAGATGAGTTCATGTCCTTTGCAGGGACATGGATGAAGCTGGAAACCATTATTCTCAGCAAACTGACACAGGGACAGAAAACCAAACACTGCATGTTCTCACTGATAAGTGGGTGTTGAACAATGAGATCACATGGACACAGAGAGGGGAACATCATACACTGGGGCCTGTCAAGGGGTGGGGGGTTAGGGGAGGGATAGCGTTAGGAGAAATACCCAGTGCAGATGACAGGTTGATGGGTGCAGCAAACCACCGTGACATGTGTATACCTATGTAACAAACCTGCACGTTCTACACATGTATCCCAGAAGTTAAAGTATTAAAATAAAAGATGGGAAAAAAAGTGAAAGATATTCTCATTATATGACCCAACAAACCCACTTCTAGATATTTACCCAGGAGAAATGAAAATAAACACACAAGGACATTTATGTAATTATGCATAACAAACAGCTCTATCTATACCAACTCCAAAAAAACAGCAAATGTCCATCAAGTGGTGAATTAATAAATACATTATGGAATATATTTACAATGAAATACTATTCAACATTCAAATGGAACTACTTATACAGGCAGCAACATGGGTGAATCTCAAAAACATTATGCTAAGTGAAAAAACCAAGAAACGAAAGATTACATACTGCAAGTTTCCAGTCATATGAAATTCTAGGAAAGGCAAAACTATCATGCCAGAAAGCAGACCAGTGATTTCCAGGGACTAGGGGTAGGAGATTTACTATCAGGGAGTACAAGGTGTCTTTTTGAAGTGACAGCAATGTTCTATATTGTGCTTCTTGTGGTAGTCACATGACTATATACATATTTGTCTAAAACCCATTGATTGGAACACTGAAAATTGGTGAATTTTATATAAATTATGTCCTTTTTTTAAACAGAGTCTCACTCTGTGGCCCAGGCTGGAGTGTAGTGACGCAATCCTGGCT
>NW_012120709.1:26606428-26662467 GCF_000951035.1 Colobus angolensis palliatus | reverse complement strand
GCTGGAGTGTAGTGACGCAATCCTGGCTCACTGCAACCTCTGCCTCCCTGGCTCAAGCCATCCTCCTGCCTCCCAAGTAGCTGGGACTACAGGCATGTGTCACTATGCCCAGCTAACAAAAAAATAAGCCAAAGACTTAAACAGATACTTCACAAAAGAAGATATATGAATGCCAATGAGCACATGAAACATTGCTTAAACATCATTAGTCATTAAAAAGTACAGAGTACAACTACAATGTGATACTACTACATACCTGCTAGAATGGCTACAGTTTAAAAGTCTTACAACAACCGCATGTTAATGAGATCACAGAGCACCTGAAATGCATGTACCTTGTGGTGGGAATGCAAAATAGTGCAACCACTTTGGGAAAAGGTTTGACTGTTTCTCAAAAGGTTAACCTTACACCTACTGTTGATGTGGCAATTCCACTCTTAGGTATTTATCCAGGGGAAATGAAAACATGCCCACAAAAACAAATGTTCATAGCAGCTTTATTCACAATAGTCAGGCACAGGAAATGCTCATCAACAGGAAATCGCTAGGTAAATTCTGATGTGTCCATACAGTGGGATCCTAGTCAGCAACTTCAAAGAAATAAACCACGATTCATTCATCCAGACAAATGGGTCCCAGAGACATTATGCTAAGAGAAAGAAGCAAGGCACTAAGGAATGAAGATGGTGCGAGTCCATTGATGTGAAGTTCTAGATTAGCTAAAACTAATCTGTAGCTAGAAATTGGATTAGTTGGGGATGGAGGCGAGTGGTAGGATTGACTGGGAAGAAATATGAGAGAATTTCCAGTGAGACGGCAGTGTACCATATTATAATAGGGATGTGGTTTGCTTGGATATAAACATTTTATCAACATTGTAGAGCTACTATTTGCACATTTTAATGTGTGCAAGTTTTCCCAAAAAATAGTAATGTCAAAAAACAATAAAAATTGAGTGGGTGAAAATATAGTGAAAGGAGAATGGCGTGACATGCTCATTGTGGAAGCGGAGTGATGGATACATAAGGATTGAAATGATACTCTTGTGTTTACATTGTGTGGTTTTGAAGTTTTCCGTAATAAAAAGTGAAATAAAACAAAAGGGAAGAAAAGGATAATTATACTTCACAGGGCTGTTTTGCGTTCATACAGACAATGCTGGGGATGGGGTTCTGCCGGCTGTGAAGTGTATTTTGACATAGCTTCTCCATATGATCTGCTTCCCCCTCTCATTGACTCACTCTGGCTCTTGCTGTCTGCTGCATGCTCACCTTCCCGTCACTCCTGTTTCATTTCTCTTTCCCTCCCACCTAGCTTTCTTCTTGTCCTCCCCCTCCATTGCCTTTGGTCCGTTGATGGTTAGATTAGCTCTGGGACTCAGGGACTGCAGTCCCAGCTTCAGGGGAGATCATGAGGGAGGGGCTCAGGACAGACACCCCAAGGCATTGCTTCCTGCCCTTTCTCCTTGGTGCTTGCCCACCCCCCAACTCTGCCACCCTATGTCTTCCCAGGGTGAGGCAGGCAGGGCTCTTGCCTCATTGTCATCTGAGTGCCAGCACATCTGTAACAGGATGGACAGGCTGCTGTTGTCCCGACATGTTTCCTCCACCTGGCTGCCTTGAAAACTGTCAGATTAGAGGAAATCTGAGCCAGGTTCGCAGGCCTGCACCCTGACTGGCCTCCCTGCTGGAGCTGCCCTGCCCTGGGCAGCCTTCCCCCTCAGCCCTTCACCTTCCTCCAGACTTGGCCTCACTGCCGCAGCATCCCACAACTCTTGCACCCTGATCTGTTCTTGCCAAGACCAGCTGAGTGCCTGGCAGTCCTCCGGAAACCTTGGGCTTTGGGGCAGTACCCACAGGTTGCCTGCAGTCTGCACTGGCTTTGTTCTGTTTTAACCACCCGTGAACTCGAGATACTTATTGGGCACCACTGTTTGCTGGGCACTGTGTTAGACTCTGTGACCAGAGAGATGGCCTGGACTTATGGCCTGCTGGTGGAAGTGGTGTAAACAGATGATTCCAATGCAGTGGGGCAAGGCAGGCCCTGGGGAACTGAGTGAAGTTGCAGGGGCACATGGAGGGGTCACTCAGCCTGGACTGGGGCGGGGAGGTCAGGCAGCCATTCTTGGAGGAAATGCCAACTAAGCTGAGACCCGCAGAGGGTGGAGAGGCACCGGAACAGCATGTGGGGCAGCCTGAGGGGCGCACTTGCTTTCTGGGAGCTGCAGATGGTTCAGTCTGGTTCGGCTTTGTGTGTGAGGGGAGGGTCTAGTCAAGAGGTGAGGCATGGAGAGGCTAGCAGTTCCCCTGCCGGAAGTTGCCACACCCAGCCTCCCTGCCCGGATGACGAGGACTCCAAAGTGGGCCCCCACCCAGCCCTTCCTGGAGCAGCACACGGCTCTAGCAGGATGGCACTGAGTTGGTGCTTGAGTGTCCCCTCAGTCTGTCCCCTTCTTCCTTCCCATTCCTCTCTCCCTAGAGCCTCAGGCCAGGCAGTGACCTAGGCAGAGCTGGGTCATCTCCTTCTGGGCCATCCACACCTCCCATCTCTGCAGGTCAGGCTGCCTCCTCCTGCTCCCTGGGCCTCTCCCGAATGTTCTGCTCTGGGTCTGCATTTAGGTCACATTTGGGTTGTGGCTCCAGCTCTGGTTCTTGTCCTGGGCTCAGTTGTGTCCCCAGGCGAGCCCATACGCAGGGAGCCGGGCCTTGCCTGGGAGAGGAGAACAGCTTCTGACCACAGAGCCTCCTCCTGGGGCGGGCATCTCCCCCATTCTGAGCTCAGGAGGCCAGGGTAGGCACAAGGGCTGCCATGTGGAATGAGACAGCTCTGGGGCACCTCAGGAGTGGAGGCTGGAAGAACGTGAAGGACATGGAAAGAACTTTTAGAGACAGCTCAGAAGTAGCTGTTGGACTCAATTTCATTAGCACACTTGGCTCAGGAGGAAAAAATTTGCAGCACAGTTCAAGGGATTAGAGGGAGAGTTCTGGAGTCAGAGTACATGGAGTTCCAAACCCAGTTCTGCTAGTTATTCACCTTGCGACCTTGGGCAAGTTACTGAAACTCTGTGTGTTTCAGTTGCTTCTTATTTAAAACAGGAGAATGGAAGTACCCCCTTCGTACACTTAGGGGAGGATTGATTGAGACGAGCATGTTGAGGGTCTAGCACAGTGCCTGACACATGGTTAGTGCTTCATGAAAATGATAATGCTATTTGTTGTCATTATTCTCTCCAATTTCTCTTATGGACACAGGAGTGACTCTTGCCCATCACCCACTTGCAGGGGGGGGTCTCCCAGGGGTTTTTCCCCTCCATCCATTGGATGAGAACCTGCAAGAAGCAGGGTAGGCCTCACCATCCTCATTTAGGAGGGAAGACACGGGTTTTGGAGCTGAGAGACCTGGCTTCATCGATTAACAGTCGAGTGACGGAGGGCAAATTGCTCAACTTCTCAGTCTTAATTTCTTCATCAGTAAAATAAGGATTATGTTCCTCAGGGGTTAGTAGTGAAGTTCAGACAGCATTAATAGATGGTACAGGGCTGAGCCCGGCTCAGCTGTGTGGCCTTGGGCAAGTTGCTTTACCTCTCTGGGCCTCTATTTCCTTACCTATACCGTGTACCATGAAACTAGGGGTACTCCATATGAAGTGCTTGGCATAGAGTATGCCCTCAACAAAGAATGGTAGCCAGCCTTGTTATTCCGATGGTGGCAATGATGATGAAGAAGGGAAGAAGCTCAGGGTCTGGGGGGAACTGGCTGAGTCTGGATGTTCCTTGGGAGTCAGTGCTACTGCAGCCTCAGGATAAGAGGTGCATCTTCTTTTCCCTAATGCTTTCCTGAATTGGGGCAAGTTCATATTCAGTGTGCGTGGAAGGAGCGGGGAAGAAAGACGTCTTCCGAGGTCTGAGGAAGACAAGTTGCAGTTGATACTGCAACAAGGAACAAGTCCAGGGCACAAGCTTCTCTCTGATTGGCCCCATGTAAGCTCTGGGCCACCGAGGCTGACACTCCACTGTCCCAGGGGCAGGGCCGGGGAGTGCTGCTGGGCTATCCCCACCATGCCTGTTCAATTTGCTCTTCGATTTTTTTTTTTCTCTTATTTTTCACAATTCTGGGGAAATTAGTGTCTAGAATTCAAATAGAAAGGAAAAAACCCAGAGGTCATATAATTCATTTCCTACCACAAATAACCTCCCCACAAGTCCTGTAAAATAGTTGATGTTATTTGGGCAAGATAGGCACCCTGCTGTCTAACTTCAATCCCTCTAGCTGCCTGTTAGACGGTTCCCCGTCCCCTCTGACTTTGCCCTCTAAAGGGATGGAGAGAAACTGACCAGTGCCTCCATCCAAATAACCCTCTCTAGGTAAAGAAGGGTATGATTAAAACACCCCTTCCCCAGGCTAAATAATCCCAGTGCCTTTAACCCTTTCCTCTCAGGTCCTGTTTTCCAAGTCTTTAATTATTTTCACTGCCCTTCTCTGCATTTTAGGATGCAACCCTATAATCATAGAATTTCAGGGCTGGAAGGTACCTGGGAGATGACATGGAAGAGAGCCAGGAGCAGACGATTAGAAGCCTCGCCCGCCCCAGCTGCTGGAGCAGGAAGAAAGCCCTGGCAATTCCTCTTCACCAGGCCGTCTCCAGTCCTTCTCCAGCAGAGAAAATTCTGCTCACTTTCCCTCAAAGTGAAACATTCAACAAAAACATACTGAATAGTTCTTGGGAGCCAGGCACAGTCTCGGCATTTTCACAATTTCTCACCTTCCCTAATTCCCCAACGGTCCTACCAGGGAGCTAGGATCAGTCTCATTTAGTAGGCAAGGAGACTAGCTCAGGGAGATTAAGTAACTTGCCCAAATTCACATATCAAGAAAGTTCTGGGGCTCCTCCACCTCAGCTCTGGCTGCACCCACAGCCAGCCAGTCCCTCAGGCCCCAGGTGAACTTCTTATCCCATGGAGAAACCTTGACAAAGTTCTGGGCATCCAGGGCTGGGCTGTAGCAGGACTCAGTCAGGATCCTGCAGAGAAACAGAGCCAATAGGACCTATGGTTATATGAAGAGATTTGTTCCAGGAATTGGCTCATGAGACTGTTGGGGCTGACAGGTCTGAAATCCAGAGGGCAGGCAGGAGTTGATACTGCAATCTTGGGGCAGAATTTCTTCTCTGAGAAACCTTGGTTTTTAACTCATAGGGCCTTCCCACTGATCAAATGCGGTACACCCACATTATTGAGGATAATCTCCTTTATTTAAAGTCAATGGACTGTAGGTGACTTCACTCTCGCAGCAACACCCAGATTAGTGTTTGATTAAATGACTGGGTGCTGCAGCTTAGCCAACTTGACACAGGAAAGTACCTATCACAGCATTGTTTATGGGCGTTGATGGGTGGGGGGGGGCACAGGGTCCCCAAGGGATCTGATCCAGTGAGCATTTTCCACAGAGTCCTAAGCCAGTGTTGGGAAGGTGGCAGGGTACTTGAGGACCTCCCCATTAGGCAAGAGTCCTAGGTCAATTTGTAGTACCAGACCCAGACCTGATCACCTTCCCCTAGGGATGCCCTGTCTTGATTCTGCTCAATTGAGAGCTATAGTTAGGACTCAGTGTCTCCTCAGGGGATAAAAGCCTTGGAAATGTAGCAGGACAAGCTGCAGACAAAACCCCTCAGACACTGAGTTAAGGAAGGAAGGGCTTTATTTGGCTGGGAGCTTCGGCAACACTCATGTCTCCAACAACCGAGCTCCCTGAGTGAGCAATTCCTGTCCCTTTTAAGGGCTCACAACTCTAAGGGGGTGTGCGTGAGAGGGCTGTGATTGATTGAACAAGCAGAGGATACGTGACTGGGGGATACATGCTCCAGTAATTAGAACGGAACAGAACAGGACAGGGATCTTCACAGTGCTTTTCTATACAATGTCTGGAATCTATAGATAACATAACTGATGAGGTCAGGGGTCGATCTTTAACTACCAGGCCCAGGGTGTGGTGCTGGGCTACCTGCTTGTGGATTTCATTTCTGCCTTTTAACTTCTTCTTTTTTTGGAGGCAGAAATTGAGCATAAGAAAATACGAGGGGTGATCTCCTGCCTTAGAAGGAGCCAAGGGTAGGAGCAAGAGGACCATTCCTTGAATCCGAAGGGACCCAGTGAGCTAACAGTCCCTGAGGGTGAGGACAGTATCTTCTCATTCTCTGTACACTAGGGCTGGGACCATGCCTGGCCCCCTGGAGAGGTGCCACAGACGTCTTTTCCTTTCCCTTCTCCTCCCATCCCAGGTAGGGTGCCTGAAACATTCCAGGCAGGTAGAAATCAGTCCTGCTTTTGAAGGGCTTCCGAGAAAGGAATTTATGATCACAGGAACAGTACTACTCAATCTATAGAGTTCTTCCTAATATATAATCTAAATCCTTCCAATTTCAGGACAAATTCTGTTGTATTAGGTTAGCTGGCATGAGAAAATTAGACTTTAGAAATTTTATTATTGCTGTAAAGTTTTGAACCGCCATAGGCTTTTCGCTGCTGTCTATAGCTAGAGGTACAAAAAGAGGACAAGGGCACCAAGAAGTCAAAAGAGACTGGGTACGGTGGCTCACGCCTGTGATCCCAGCACTTTGGGAGGCCTAGGCCAGTGGATCACTTGAGGTCAGGAGTTCAAGACCAGCCTGGCCAACATAGTGAAATCCGTCTCTACCAAAAAATACAAAAATTAGATGGGTGTGGCACAGGCATGTAGTCCCAGGCACTGGGAGACTGAGGCGGGACAATCGCTTGAACCCGGAAGGTGGAAGCTGCAGTGAGAGGAGGTCACACCAAGGTACTCCAGCCACGGCAATAGAGTGAGACCCCGTCTCAAAAAAAAAAAAAGGTCAAAAGAACCATGTAAGCATTAAGACTGGATCAAACTCTTCCCCTCACAGAAACAATTATCTCATACCTTCCCTTTTGCAGGGCCAGAGGCTCAGTTCCTTAACTCCAATTGCACAGTACACTTTCATTTATAGAGTATTTATGTTAGACTCAAAGAAGAACTTCCCGCAGCAAGCGGTCCTAAAGCTTGAAATGAATGGCTGAAGGAAGCTATGAAATCTTTTTTCTCCCAGGCCTTTTAAATAATGTATAGTTCTTTAAAAGATACATCAAAGACTTTCTTGATATAGCCTTGCCCAGGGGCAAGGGGATGGACCAGCTGACCACTCCCTCCCAACCCTGGGATTCCAACGAAGCCTGAGAAGTTTTCTCCTTTTAAGGGGTTTCCTCTTTCATCCGAAGATGATTGGTGACAGAATCAGGTGTTCCCAGGCCACACAGTAGGTAAGTGAAGGCAGCTCCACCTGCTGAATCAAGGGAGGTTGCCAGGAAGGGAACATCTTTGAGGTGCCTCATGGGAGAAGCCTGGGAGGAGGCTTGGGGTTGGCCCGTGGGTGCGTGTGGGAGGAGGGACTCTGTGGGGGCTTTCAGGCATGCCTGGTCTGACAGGGCCAAGCAGGAAGAGGTAGAAGTTGCCTCTGCTCCATAGGAATCCTTCTCTGGAAGCCACACCTGCCAGCTCTTCTTACCTTCTAAAGCTTACAAGGGATGAGGTAGGGGCAGGCAGCCAGTCGCATCTCACCACCACCTGGTATAGGGAGAAATGCTGCAGCAGGAAGACTTTAAGCTAGACCACAGGGAGAACAGGATGAGATGTGGGAGGGGTGACTGGAGTGGGACGTTTCACGGGCTCCCTTTCTTTCAAGGCCTTTAAAAGTGAAGAGACATCTCTGCCACAGCAGTGCAGATGATGGCCTTTGGGGGCTTTTTGCCAAGTTGCACAGGACACATGGGCTCTCAGGGCCATTAGGAAATGCCCTCTTATGGAACCCATGCAACTGAGTTTGAGGCTGGAGAGGAGCAGGACCCCAGTAGATGGGGCTGCCTGCAGTCAGGTCCTAAGCGAGGGCCTGGGGAGCTTCAGGAGCAATCATGTTCCTGTGAGGTGTGCCACACCCATCCAGACCTCAGTGCTGCAGGGGTGGGAATCCTCTTCTTTGGTTCAGCTCCAGGAGGGATGTTGGGGTGGTGGGACAAGGGCTTGGGGACCAGCCCTGAAGGGACAATTGTTTGCTTCTTTTCAGCTCCTGGCTTCTGGGATCTCCAGGAGACTCTACCTTCTGCTAGGCATTTGGGTAGAGCAGTCCCTCAAGGGAGGAGGGGCCCTGCACCCTGGCCTAGGAGAACCAAAAGACCAGTCAACCAACACCCACTGAGAATTCAGCCGAATAAATATCTGCTGAGTCAAGTCAAATACTGTGTCTGTGTAGCCAGGGAGGCCACTTATGTGCATGGAAAACGAGCCATGCTCATCCTGGTTGGAGAGACGGGCCTCTCTCAGCACATGCTGGTTCCTCCCTCTGAGCAACCCAAGGCCGTCACATATATTTCTCTCATTCACTGTTCATGCCAAATTCAAGTGATTTGCTTACTGATCTCTTCTCCCACTAAACTATGAACTCCCCAACGGCATGATCTGGGACTCCTTCTTGTCCGTATGATCAGTCCCTTGCCTAACCCTGGCCCATGGTAGGATGCTCAGTAAGTATGTGTGAATGAATGAATAATTAACAACACCAGGTGGGCTGAGCTAAATGCTTCCTAAGTAGGACAGACAGGGATGGACAGATGTTACAGGGGTTGAATAGGGGCAGTGGTCACTGGGCCTGGGTTAGGGAAAGCCTCCTGGAAGAGAAATTCGCCTCATCTTTCCTTTGCCTTGAATCTCTTGAACCTGTTCCTCTGACATCCTCCAGCATCCATCTTTCTATCCTCCGTCTTATAAGATGTCTTCCACTCTGATCATCCACTAGTCCTCCAGCGATGCGTTGGAGCAGGCTCACACTGGCTCGGGAGAGCTGACTGTGTGCATCTCTTTCCTGTGCTCTTCACACTGGTAGCTTGAGACTGACTAGGGTGAAATTTTCAAATGCTACAAACCAGTGCTTTTTTGCTTGGAAGAGTCTGTTCCTAAACTTTTATCAGCACACCCTTGCAATCCACCCACTCACCTAGTTACTGCCTATCTGAGATCTCCTTCCTTCCTTACTCTTCCCTTCTCTTTCCTCTCTCCTTCCCGTGTATCATCCTTTCTCTCTCCTTCCCTTCTTTTTAAAATTCTTTGACACAATTCTTCAACAATGTGTCCATCCATCCATCCATTTTCTTATTCGTATTCATCTAGCTTTTACTTATTTCATTCACCCATCCATCCATTCATCCATTTGTTCATCATCCAACCACCCACTTATCCACTATCTACACATCTTATCCATCTGTTCATTTATTTCCTCATTCGTATTCATTTAGCTTTAACTTCCATGCATCCATGCATCCATCCATCCATCTGTCTGTCCATTCACGCACCCACAAATATTATCTGAACATCTACTCTGTGTCAGCCTATTCCTAAGGCTCAGAATCTTTCCCCAGATTTCTGGAAGATGGGTACATGAACTCTAAGAACTAGCAGAGGCCCTCCAGGGTGCCCCTAGGCTCATCCAGCATTGATGTTGAACTGTAACCAGAACCAGATGACTTTCCTCTTGTTTCTTCGTGTCCTCTCTGTTCTTTTCTCCTCACCCCCTGTTCTCTCCAGGTTAGGGAAACACTATCAGGGAAAGTGGGAGGGACATGTCCCAATCCAGCAGGCCAGGACAGGACTTCCCTCTCTCCTTCTCCCTCCATACCTCAGGCAAGAGCCCAGAGAAATTGGACCTGGCATTTTGAGAAAGCGTTCCCCTCCCCAGAAGGCCCAAGGAGCTCTTAGCCAATTCACCAGTGAGTTCAAACAAGAGGGGGCTCCTTTGGGGCCCACAGACAGAGACCTCAGGCAAGAGGAGAATCCCCGTCATGAAGCCAGGACTCCCCACGCCAACACCACCCCACATACATTCTCTCAGAACTGAACTGCTTTGTGAGCTGGGCTTATTGCTGCCCTTGCTCCCAGGGGCTGTTTTTGCAAAGGATTAGCTGCTCAGCCTGGTGAGGCAAAGGGGCGGGGCTTCCTAGCTTGACCTGGATTGGAGGGGAAGGAAGGGAAACCCACTCTCCTCCACACAGCCCAGAACCTGCCATGCCAGCCTCACCTACTGTCTGCTCTGCCCTGCCCAGCCTGGCCTTGGAGAGGCACAGCCCTTTCCTTGGGGGTTTGGAGGCTTCCCAGGACCAGGCCAGTGGGTTAGAGCCCAGAAGTGACTGTGGGGCATGTTCCACAAGAGCTGAGGGTCCCTGGTGTTCTGCAGGGGTTATGGAGAGGAGGGAATGAAGTTTATTTTTCTCATTTTTCTTCCTGAGGTCTGCATTTATATGATAGTCATATTTGAACAGGTGACTTCTGAGATTATCTGAATCTCACACTTTGCTGGCCTCTTTTTGGAGGGCATTGCCTGTGGCCTGACCCAGAGAGGATGGGCATATGTTTTCTGAGTCACACAGCAGACCAAGTGTGGAGACAGGTAAGAGTCAAGTGTTTGGGCTCTGAGGACCCAACTACCTGGCTTGGCATTGCTTGGATTCCCCTCATTGTTGTGCCTCGATCCTTTGAACCCACACAGGGTCTGACCTGCTCTGATAGCAATAACCTAAAGTCTATATGTATCTTGTTAGGGTCATTGGGAGAGGACAGACTCTCAGAAGCCATCTTCCGGTGAGATATTCAGGTGACTCCATGACCCCTCAGCTGAAGAAGGGGCTTTGGCTTCTAAAAGGCTTAGGGTTCAAATCTCAGCTCTGCCACTTGACTTAGGCCAGTGAGTTATCTTCTTAAAGGCCCAGTTTTCTCATCTATTAAAAGGGGGTAATTGAACAGGTTTTAGGGAAGCTCGAATGAGCTCGTATATATGCAATACCTAGAAAAGTGCCTGGAGGTTGGTAAGTAGGGTTCAGTAATCAGCAGCCAAATCACACGGAACACATCCCTCCCCCTTAAGGTGAAAAGCAGCGTTACAGTCCCAGGGCGGACCATCTTTCCTCTGAAACTCAGGCCCGCAAATTACAAGGCTATTTAACTTGTGTGACCCAGTTAACAGCCCTGTGTCCCTTAGGCCTCTGCAGACACCTCCCCTTCTGCCCCAGGGGCCTCTGGGTGCAGTGAAGCCTGCCCACCTGTGAAGACAGAGACTCCCGGCTCCCTGGATGAGAAGCAAGTGCGTCAGAGGGAAGCAGCCCAACTGGTTGCTGAGTTGTGGAAAATAATTAAGCTGGGGGAGAAAAAAACACTTCTTTTAAAAATCAGGTTAGGGATGAATGTGTAGGGCGTGGTTCCTGTGTAATTATCTGCTCTGCTGGCTGCGGGGCTGCCTGCTTCTCCCGGGCCCGCTGTGTCAGGCTTGTGCCTGTTGCTCCTCCCCTCCTCCCACTCCTCCTCCTCCGCCTCCTCCGCCTCCTCCTCCTCACAGGTGTATCTCTTCCCCTACTCCCTGCCGAGACACACCTGTGAGGTGTTTGCTCCCTGCCGAGATACACCTGTGAGGTGTTTCCCTGTAGCTGCTTGCCCCACTCCCTGCCTCTCGCCAGCCAGAGAGGTCACCTATCCTGAACCCCGGCAAGCCTAAAACAGATCAGCCAAGCACGCTGAGATGGAAGCTGCAGATGCCTCCAGGAGCAACGGGTCGAGCCCAGAAGCCAGGGATGCCCGGAGCCCGTCGGGCCCCAATGGCAGCCTGGAGAATGGCACCAAGACTGACGGCAAGGATGCCAAGACCACCAACGGGCACGGCGGGGAGGCAGCTGAGGGCAAGAGCCTGGGCAGTGCCCTGAAGCCAGGGGAAGGGAGGAGCGCCCTGTTCGCGGGCAATGAGTGGCGGCGACCCATCATCCAGTTTGTCGAGTCCGGGGACGACAAGAACTCCAACTACTTCAGCATGGACTCTGTGGAAGGCAAGAGGTCGCCGTACGCAGGGCTCCAGCTGGGGGCTGCCAAGAAGCCACCCGTTACCTTTGCCGAAAAGGGCGAGCTGCGCAAGTCCATTTTCTCAGAGTCCCGGAAGCCCACGGTGTCCATCATGGAGCCGGGGGAGACCCGGCGGAACAGCTACCCCCGGGCCGACACGGGCCTGTTTTCACGGTCCAAGTCTGGCTCAGAGGAGGTGCTGTGCGACTCCTGCATCGGCAACAAGCAGAAGGCGGTCAAGTCCTGCCTGGTGTGCCAGGCCTCCTTCTGCGAGCTGCACCTCAAGCCCCACCTGGAGGGCGCCGCCTTCCGAGACCACCAGCTGCTCGAGCCCATCCGGGACTTTGAGGCCCGCAAGTGTCCCGTGCATGGCAAGACGATGGAGCTCTTTTGCCAGACTGACCAGAGCTGCATCTGCTACCTTTGCATGTTCCAAGAGCACAAGAATCATAGCACCGTGACGGTGGAGGAGGCCAAGGCCGAGAAGGAGGTAAGTGCTGGGGCCCCTCCTGCCCCTCCAGGCCTCTCCTCTCTCACCCCGCCCCTCCGACCTTCATCTTCTTCACTGGGGCTTCCTCGGGTTTGGGGCTTAAGTTTCTGCTGTCCTTGGCTCTTTTAGAAAACATTTCTTTCCCCTCATACCCCCTGTCCCCCCTAATCCCACCTGGGGATCAGAGGTGGCTCCCCAATCCCCTAATGTCTCAGGAGACAGGAACATTTTCTAGATGAGCAGATGGAGACTCAGAAAAGACTGGGGGCCTGACCAAAGTCACAGGATAATTTCAAGTCAGGTCAGAGAGTATGACCCAATGGCACAGAACTCACTCCTGGGCGCTGTGCCTGGCTGGGGTGTTTCTTCTTCTTCTTCTCCTTCTCCCTCTTCCTCTTCTTCCGCTGCTGCTGCTGCTTTTTTTTTTTTTTTTTGATTTGAAGAAGAGATAATTCCTCTAACCTGAGTGGGTCTGGCCCCTGGGGAATGGGTTGTGGGTGAGGAAAGATACTAGAAGAGAGAAGTTTGGGGTCCACTGAAATGTCCTTTCTGTTGTCTTTGTAGTTTTTATTTGTGGTGCAGTGGCTGCTTGTTCTGGCTGATCCTCAGCTGGTCTCTTGACTTCCTCCACAGCCTCCTTTATCCTTCTCTCAGCTGGGCCCTGTGTTTTGCATGTGTGGTTGTGTGTAGACACACCTATTCCTGCAGGCGGACACTGTTGGGGAAGTTTGGAGTTTGTGTGTGGATGGCGTGTACATGTACAGCTAGTCCCTGACTTAGGATGGTTTGATTTATGATGGTGTGAAAGTGCTAGGCTTTCAGTACAGTATTCCATAAAATTCAACACTTTATTACAAAATAGGCTTTGTAGTAGAAGATTTTGCCAAACTGTTGGCTAATGTAAGTGTTCTGAACAAGTTTAAGGCAAGCTAGGTTAAGCTATGATGCTTGGTAGGCTAGGTGTATTAAAAGTATTTTTGACCTATCACATTTTCAACTTACAATGGATTTATTGGTAAATAACCCCATCACAAGTTGAGGAGCATCTGTATATGTGTTTATTTTATCTGCACGTGGGTGTTTTTGTGCCTTTGTGGATGTTTGCATGTATTTGTATATGTGATACGTAAGTGTGTTTGCATGAGTTCTATGTGCCTGTGCCTGTACTTCTATGGGGAGGAGCAGAGGCAAGTGCAGGCCTGTGGATGTAGCATACCTGGGGAAGGTGATTTGGGCAAAGGGCCCAGCTGTGGCCACTGCCCTTGGCCCCACAGATGTGGGGTTCACTCTTCCCTAAGGCACACAGCTTCCTGCTATGGGTGGCCTTCCTGGGGCAAACCTTCCTGACCTCCAAAGCAGTGAACTCCACTTTCCTGAAGAGCTTCTGCACGTCTCAGATCTGGACAGCACAGGATTCCTCCTTGCCCAGGCTTCCTGACCAGGAGGAGCTGGTTGATTACTCTCTTCTTTCATCTCTCACCCACACCCGTGGACAGAAAGGGCTGAGGTAGGGAGGGGAATGTACTCACAGATCCCTTGCAGAAGCCTTGTTTGGCCCAGGAAGATGTTTCCAGCTTCCCCCATTGGAAGATGGGGAAGACCCCAGTGTGGCCTCAGGGTTCATACTGAGCGATATAGATGGGACAGGGGCCATGAAAGTCATTCTAGGGAGCTTACTTGGGAGGTTAGACAGAATAAGAGGCAGTCATCCTCATCACAGCAACTGAGAAATTGCAGAGCCTCAGACAAGGTTTTAGGAAATGTGACTGAGTTCCAGTCCCAGTTTTTGCCTCTGACTAACTGTAAGGCTGTGAATAAGTCCTTTCCATTCTCAGTCTCAGTTTCCCAAGGGGTGAGGCTAGATTGTTGGTTTTCAAATTACCCCACAGAGCCATAGGATTCTTAGAAATGTCTTTGAGGCCTCAGGATGAGGAGGGGCAAAGAGGTGTCAAGAAGGCGGAGGGTTCAGGTTCCCACCTCAACTACAAGCAAAGGACATTCTTATTGATCATCTTTTATGTAGGATTTGGCCTCAAATTTGGACTGAACCAAGGATATCTCTGCTTAAGCCTGGGTAACCCTGGAAGAGGTGGTTCTGGTGGGCAGGAAGGTCTTGGACAGCCCTGTCTGGATGTGCCAGGAGCTCAGAGTTCAGAGTTCAGGTTCCGGTATGGGGGCCGCTGAGGGGCTCACAGTTCTTTTCTGAGGGAGGGCTCATGGTGTAGGTTGGGAGGCAGGGCTCATACACACAGGCAGGACTGGGGGGCACCCGCCCAGTTACACAGAGTGGCTATCAGTCAACATAAAGTCGTAGTGGACAGAATGCCAGGCCAACAGAGTATTCCCTCACCTTGCAAACAGGGACACAGACATAGAGGAAGGAAGGGGCCTGTCCAAGGTCCTTGTTTGAGGAGGAAGCCCCCTAAGCCCTCTTCCAGGATTTGAGAATGCCTCAGGGAAGGGGCCCCAAGGGGATGGGATTGGGATATGTGTGCTTTAGGAGAAAATGCCTGGTCCCCTAAAGTGACCGTGATGGTGGGAGCTTCAGGTAGCCTGCATGTGTGTGTGCACACGCATGTGCACCTGCAGCATAGGGCTAGGCAGGGAGAAGTGGAGCCAGGCAGCCAGGAGACTGAGCTGGGCACCCCGGCTGTCTCGGCCTGGCTCTGCTGGAATGTCAGAGGTGGGGGGGACATTGGCACAGAGCAGGTTTAGTGGGTAGATGGGCCAAAGTGAATGAGCATGCCAGTCCTGGCATCCTTTTGAGGCATCTCCTGCAGACCCAAACATCAGCCCACACATAGCTGTTTGCAAGCAGCCTTGTTCAGAACCTGTTCTGCAGGCCAGTGGTGAAGGCCCAGGTGACACAGCCTCAGACCTGCCTTGGTTGGTTGTGTGAGGCTAAGATGACACCCAGGGCTGTGGGTGCCCGTCTCCTGGGCCTCAGCTCTACCTACAGACTCTGAGCAGAGTCTCTGTTAGAAAAAGATCGCTTGGTGCGACAATATGACAGCACATTCCTCTAGTGGTCCCTGGGTCATCATGTTTCCAATTCCACCCTGAATGTCACAATAGGTCCCATACATGTCCTCCTGACTTCCCCTCTGCCATTGGACACTTCCCAGGCTAGGTTACGTGGGTGGGATTGAAATGTACACATACATCCCTGTCTGTATTTCATGGTCTTCCTTCTGCCTATCTCAAGCTTCAGCAGGCCAGGATGTTAAGACCTCCTGGGTGGCTGGCTGGCTGCTCTTGGGTGGCCTTGCCCTGACATGGGTCTGGCCTGCTCTGGGGTGGCAGCACGACAAGGCATGTGTGGAGGTCACTCAGCCAGGAGCATTGCTTTGGAGAGGCTCAGCCTCACGCCTCCTCCACTCTCTCAACTCCACCATTTGGTTCAGTTCAGTTCTCTCACCATATCGTGACTTTGTTTCTCATCTCATTGCCCAATTCTTCCACAAAAGCTGGGCCACTGGTTGCTGGGCATGGGTAGCCATGGGTCCTTGCGTTTCTGAGCAGCACTGGTCTGCCCAGGAAAGCTCTTTGGGATTTGGGAAGGGGAGCTGGGCTAAAGGCCAGGGTGCCCTGGAGGGGCTGGGCCGACTTTCCCTGGAGACCTTGGTGACTTTGGGGGAGAGTGCTTGCTCTGGGACGGGGTGGGTGAGAAAGGAGGCAGGGTGACCTCTCTGGGTGCTAAGGGGGAAACAACAAAATAAAAGAGGCTTGGAGACAGGAAGCAGGGGAACAAAGTGGCAGGCAGGCAGGAGACAATCCAGTGTCTATGGCACACACCTGAGTGCCAGTGCCTGGCCCAGCATGTCCTACCTGTAGATGAAGAAACAAGCTCAAAGTCGTCAAGAGACTTACACAAGTTACAGCACTCAAGATTGGCAGAGCTGGGATTCCTCTCCGCTATGTTAAGGCTTTTTGTTCCTGTAGGATCGGAAGGGTCTTCTTGGGACCACCGAGTCCAGTGGCCAGCAGTCCCCAGACCACAATCAGCTGGTGAACTGTTGAAACAAAAATTCCCAGTCCTTACCCAAGGAGGTGTTTAAAGGTCTCCCTAGAGAATTCGAATATGTAGCTGGGTTGGGAATCAGAGATCTAGTCCAATTTCACCACAAGGAAACCAAGGCTCAGGGAGGGGAGGTTCCCACTATGCCTGTGTCCCCATCTGCAAGGTGAGGGAGACTGAGGGGGCTGCTAACTCCGTGGGCCTGGCATTCTGTCCTCTTCCCCACTGTTGGCCTGGAGATGGCCAGGGTGATACCTTCCTTGCCCCGTCTCACCCCTCCCCTGACCTGAGGCTGTGAGGAAGCAAAAGGAACAGTAAATCCCAGTTAAGCAGACTAACTGATCCCAGGCTGTTTGACGTCCGGGTGGAAATGGGGAAATCTATCCAGCATTTCAGATTCTTATCCAGATAATTACCATTTGTCTGAGAGTACAAATCTGGCAATTAACTGGCTCATTTGGCAAATGTCACAGCCGACAGGCCTTGTAGTGAATTCAGGCCAGGGGAAGATCATGGCCAGTCCTCTCCTCCCTGGAGGCAATGCAGGTACACCTATCCAGGTGGGTGCTCAGGTGTGTCTCCACCTGAAGACCACATCCAGGTTGAGGTGCTGCTAGCTGCTACACTACCCGTCTGCTCTCAGGAAAGCCTCTGCTCACCCAAGGCTGAAGGATTTCAAGGCTGGGTGGCCCATGCAGGGCCCGATCCTGGCATCAGAGAGCAAGAGGCAACCAGACAGGTGTGGGAGAAGGGAACAAAGGAGTCATTTAGGGACAGGTCTGGGCAGGGAGGAATGAAGCGGAGAGTAGGAAGTCAGGAGGGAGGCGTGGGCAGGGCGAGACTGTGGAGATCAGAGGCCCTGTCAGCCATCAGGGCCTTTAACCACTTTCTGAAGGGAGAGGGAGAGAGGGAGAGAGAGAGAGAAAGCTGGGGCCTCAGGACAATGGGGAGGGTGTGGGGAGGGAATTGGGAGGGAAGCGGGGGCAAGAGGAAAGACGTGGAACTGCCATAGTGGGCCATCTGTGAGGTGAAGGGAGCATGGGAGGGCTTAGGTCAGCAGGAGTGAAGGGGAAGGACAATGCCACAGAAGACACACAGGACAGCCCAGTGCCACCACCTCTAGATGCGCCTCTTAAGGCACAGAATAGGATCTGAGCCCTATTGTTGCAGCTTGACCTTACCGCTTTCCACCTGTGAGAACTCAGGCATGCTGTGTAATCTTTCTAGGCCTCAGTTTTCACACCTGTGAAATGGGGCGGGGAGGGGAGGGATAATGCCACTTACCTCCACAGGAGGCTTTTGCTGGTTAAAGGAGAAAAGTCCTGGCACATAGTAGATGCTTAGTAATCAACACTCCCTTCCTTCCCTCTACTAGTGTTGAAGGAGAGCCCAGTGTCTTTTAAACCTTCCCATGTTATATTATTTCCTATACAGGAAAAATTGCCAAGAGCTGAACAGACACGAGGTGCATCCCTAGGTCTCACCCCAAATGCTCTGCCCCTGACAGGGTAGGACTTATCCCGGAGGTGATAAAGGAGCGTTCTAGCAGCACAGAGTTCCCAGTCCAAGGGAACTCCAAGAACCCCCTGGGTCCTGCCAGTCTGGTCTTGGAAGACGTGCTGTGGGAACAAGGCCCTTTCCCAGCCTGTGTCCAACTTCTTCAGTGCTCCAAAGAAATAGAAGGCCAAGTCTCTCCTCCACCCTGACCGACTCTTCCACCCACAGCTGCAGACAGTCTCCCCTTCTGACCCTGCCCTCACAGGTTTCCACATCATCCGCCAACACCTCTGGCTCTGCTCTCCACCCCTCGGTGCTCAGCCCTGTTGTCCTCTTCCCTGGCTCCCTTACACAGGATGGACTCCAGGGGGACTGGCATCACCCTGCCCTTGGCCTAGACACTTCTTTGTTCTAATCCCCATTGAATTCTGCATCCCTGAACTCTGTCTCCTTCATCTGTCTTGGCCAGTGAATCCATGCTCACCTGGGGAGACCTTTCCTCCTCTGTAGCCCCAACCATGCAGCCCTCACCTTCTCTGGTCAGACCTTCTTCCATTTGCAGGTGGTTAGTCCACCCTCATCCCCTTTTTTCCTCCTTCATTTCCGCCAGTGTCCTCTAATCTTCAATTATCCACGAGCTATGCTTCCGTCTTGCATTCAGCCCAGTGTCTTGACCTCACCAGCCTCTGTGCACTCCCTACTGTTCACTCTGTGTCTGGACAGTGTACACATTCCATCTGGATCCCAATCCAACAGCATACACTATCCTCACCACTGAACACTACCAACACCTCACCTGATCACACCTGCCATGCTCCTCACTTGCCAATGCCGGGCCCACCTGCTCACCACACTGCACACACTGCTGCAAGCATGGTGTGAGTGAAAGCACCTGGCCTGGCCCCTGGTCCACGGAAGGTTCCCATACAACAGTGACAATGGGGACCATTGCTCAGACAGTGCGCACGCTGTGCCAGGTGCTTTCTGGGTGCTTCACTCCCAATCCCAGGGCATCCCACAGCTTCCCTGGGAGGCAGGTCCTCTTCCTGCCCCCCATGGACCAGACAAGGCTACTGAGGCACAGAGAAGCTAGGCAACTTTCAGAGGCACTTGTGTCCTGTGCTCCTGGTGAGCTCCCTCTGAGCCCACCATTGCTCATTTCATGGAAGGGCTGCCCATCCCCTATTTGAGACAGGACTTTCACAAGCGCTGGGCCCTGGCCTGTGGTGGGAGGGATTGTGCTCTTGTTCTCTGCGTTCCTTTCCATCAGACCTTGTTCTGGGGGTGGTAAGGTGGGGTGAGGAACCCAGGTGCCAACTCCTCCATCGCTGAGCTGGGTCAGGAGGTTGGGGGCCTCCAGCTGTTCCTCGACCTCGGGCTTCACTCAGGAGTTCTCCAGGGTGAGAAAGGTGCCTGGGATAGAACCCCCGTCTTGGTTCTCTTGGACTCTTCCTCACAGCTGAGATCTGCTTGCCGGGTCCAGCCTCCTCGGAGGCCTTTGGGGCCGTGGGATCTGCCAGCCTGTGTTTCCTGGGCTCTTGGGCTCTGCATCCTCAGAGAGTGTGACAGTCTAGTTTCTGCCCTTATGGTGGGCCTCCTTTCTGTTTTCAACTCTCTCACCATCTTATTTAGTGACTGCTGGCTTCTCTCCAGCCTTTTTTCCAGAGATAGGGCCAAATCTCCTTCCTCATCTCCTTAGGTCCTCTTTTCCATCTCTGGTGATGGTATTTTCCATGCTATGGCATTTCCAGCCCATCGCTGGTGGGGCAAATGCTACTGAGAACAACTCTGAATCTCCCTGCCTGGAGAGCCCAGTAATGTGGTGGGGTAGGGGGTGGAGAGGCCAGGAATTCAAGGACTGTCTGGAAAGCTCTGTGGCTCTTGCCCCATGCCTTCCCCACCCTCTGGGCACCTTTTCCAAGAAAGCCAGGGAAACTCTGTCTGCCATCGGATCCACTTCCCTGGGTGCCTGCAGCAGGTCCGCTGTTAGCCCTCCCTTGGCCTGGTGGGGCGTTCAGAAGTTGTGCCGTGTGGTGATGCACGTGCCCAAGTGCTCATGACTCCTGCTGCTGGAACTCACATTCCTAGAGGTTTGTGGCTTCCTCACCTTGACTATTCTTTTGGGCTCCTCAAGGAGATGACCAGAGAAAGGGGTGGGACTCTGCCTTCAAAACCCAGTGGTAGTGGGGAAATCTGGAGCAATCCAAGGCTCCCTTGGATGCTTTGTTCTGTCAGGTGGAGATCATTCACCTATTGTCCATGCTGGAAGGGGCTTTGAGAGTCCTACAGGGCAGCCCAGCAGAACAGAGGCTTGGCTGGATGGGACTGGCCTTAGCTTCATGCCTCTCCTTTTGTCTCTATTGTGGCTGCTTTTCAGAGAAGGGCACTTCCCCAAATGGAAGGTGCGTATGGGAGCGAAAGCTAATGTCCCAGCACACTACTGATACAACCTCTTCCTAAACCACCCCAGACCCCAACAGTCTGTGTCCTCTTCCTGAGCAGGGGTCCCTACAACCCCTTCTTCCACTCTACACTGCCTTCCTCTCTAGCCTTCTCCTTCCCCAGAGCCCCTGGATAAAAGTCCCTGTCTTGCCAAAACTGCAGAATGCCTTCCCTTTCCCATAAACAGGTTTTATAGCTGTGCCTGCCCAGACGGAGTCCACGCCAGAGGCAACCCTGGCTGCTGCTTGCAACACAGCCCTATGTCATGCCATAGAAACGCTGCACACTGTTACTGCCATGAGACACTCCCTGGGCTGGGCTGGGCTGGGCTGAGCTGGGCTGGGTCCCCTTCCTTTCTCTTCCTAGTGTCTGCAGGTCCACTGAAAGGGGCAAGCACCCTGAAAATGAGTTCCCTCCTGCTTATGCTGGGTGGAGGAGACAAGCAGAGGTTTAGCCCTTAAAAAGACAAGGCTAGAATATCCAGCCCTAGTGGCCTGAGAATATAGCAAGATGGTATTTAACTGACTGCTAGATCCTTGGCGACTGGCATGGTGCCTGGCATATCCGAGGTCCTGATGAATGTTTGCTGAATGAAGAGCTGAATAGATGAGTGATGAGCCCTGGCTGCCAGTGTGCCCCTGGGTGGACCTGCTCCCTTGTTCTCTGGTTCTCTTCCATCTCTTCCCCCTGACTTCTCCAATCCTGGCTCTTTCTCTGCAGACAGAGCTATCGCTGCAAAAGGAGCAGCTGCAGCTCAAGATCATTGAGATTGAGGATGAAGCTGAGAAGTGGCAGAAGGAGAAGGACCGCATCAAGGTGAGCGCCCCCAAGCTCACCTTGCTGCTCCCTTACCCCACCAGGCCTGCCTGGAAAGAGGCAGGCCTTGGCTCCCATTTGAGTCTCAGGCACACATAGACATCCCACATGTGTTTCTTCTGGCTTCTCCCACTTCCTCTGACATTCTCACTGACTGCTGTTCTCAGTCTGAGCCAGGCACTCAGGTGGGATCCTGTCTGTGACCTAATACCCATTTCATATTATCCCAGCAAGTAAAGACCCCAGTGTGTCTTCTGATGTTCTCCAATGTCTGTTCTGCCCACCAGACTCTCCAGCCACCAAATACACACCATTTCTTCTCTACTTATGCCATTGTGGCTAAATATGTGTCTGCCGTGGTTTGGGTAATTGCAAACTACAATCTGAAATCACTGCCTGCTTGACCCTGACTACATACACAGCTGGCATACACATTAATTGTCTGAATACACATTTCTTTTATTTTTATTTTTATTTTTTTGAGGCGGAGTCTTGCTCTGTCGCCCGGACTGGAGTGCAGTGGCCGGATCTCAGCTCACTGCAAGCTCCGCCTCCCGGGTTTACGCCATTCTCCTGCCTCAGCCTCCGGAGTAGCTGGGACTACAGGCGCCCGCCACCTCGCCCGGCTAGTTTTTTTTTGTATTTTTAGTAGAGACGGGGTTTCACCGTGTTAGCCAGGATGGTCTCGATCTCCTGACCTCGTGATCTGCCCGTCTCGGCCTCCCAAAGTGCTGGGATTACAGGCTTGAGCCATGAATACACATTTCTACATATACATTCATGTTCTGAAGATGTTTGGTTCTGGTTAGAGTTTCAGGGAGCATATTGTGACCCATGGGAGAACTTTGGGGCCCACAGGGAATGATGGCTCATATCAACTCACCAAGAAGAAGGAGCCATGATAGGAATGTGGGCTGTGAACAAACCTGGCTATCTCTATCAGTAGGTGGCATCCCTCAGTGATGCCTTTGAATGAGATTCTTGGCTAAACAGACTTGCCAGGTTAGGGTAGTGGGAATGCCCTGACCCTGTGCTGGAAACCTAAAGACATACCCAACTAGCTAGATTTCTTTCCCTAACTAAAGCCCTGCCTAATCCCTTCCCTGACTTTGGACCTCTAGAGCTTCACCACCAATGAGAAGGCCATCCTGGAACAGAACTTCCGGGACCTCGTGCGGGACCTGGAGAAGCAAAAGGAGGAAGTGAGGGCTGCACTGGAGCAGCGGGAGCAGGATGCTGTGGACCAAGTGAAGGTGATCGTGGATGCTCTGGATGAGAGGGCCAAGGTGCTGAATGAGGACAAGCAGACCCGGGAGCAGCTGCACAGCATCAGCGACTCTGTGTTGTTTCTTCAGGTAACAAGCCACTCCTCTGTCACTCAAGCCCTTAATTTCCCCGTGCACTTTTCGAGACCCGCCTCCATCATCCATCCATCCACCTATCCACTTATCTACGTATTCATCTATCCATTCATTCACCATCCAGCCATCCAACCATCCATCCATTCATCCATCTATCCAAGCGCCATTCTCTCTGTTTAATTTTTTAAATTTAATCCATTTCTCTACCTACTCTCAAGATGGCACACAAATATCACCTTTTATGAACTTCAGTTGATATGATCTAGCAGTGCTGTGGGCTCAGTAGGAAAGAGTTCTGAGATCAGTGAATCGGGTAGAGGGGCAGTGGCGTAGGAGTGCTGCCTATTTGTTATCTTGGATCTAGTCCATTTGTCTATTCATCCATTCATCCTTCCATCTGCTAGAGTGTTTTGGATACTACTGCATGCCCAGTACTCTATTAGGTGCTGTGGCGAATAGAGAAGTACAAGACATGGTTTCTGCCCCCAAGCAACTGCAATCCAGCTGGGAAGATAAGACATGTACAATTAGAGAACAATATAGAAAAGTGTGTAATTAAATGATAAAGCATATGGCTCAGGAGATAAGTGCCTGTAGAAGCTCAGAGAAGGGCAGGCAGGCTAGAGGAAGCTAAGACAGCTTTGTGGAGGAGGTGGAGTTGCAACTGGGTCTTGAAGGCCGGTTAGGATTTGAGAGGGAGAACAGTCTTTGGTGAGGAGGAAGGGAAATGAGCAGTGCTAAGGCAGCACTGAGCATGGCATGTAAAGGTAGAAATACCACTGTGGGCCGGGCGCAGTGGCTCACATCTGTAATCCCAGCACTTTGGGAGGGCAAGGCAGGCGGATCACCTGAGATAAGGAGTTCAAGACCAGCCTGGCCAACATGATGAAACCCCATCTCTACTACAAAAACAAAAACAAAAACAATTAGCCAGACATGGTGGACTCACCTATAATCCCAGCTACTCAGGAGGCTGAGGCAGGAGAATTGCCTGAACTTGAAAGACGGAGGTTGCAGTGAGCCAAGATCGCGCCACTGCACTCCAGCCTGGGCGACAGAGTGAGACTTCGCCTCAAAAAAAAAAAAAAAAAGAAAGAAAGAAAGAAAGAGAGAGAGAAATACCACCATGGCTGACCCCGAATACCATAGTCATTCCTTGCATTTCTTTAGTGCGTTCACTCCCAGTCTTCACAGCTTGTGTCCCTCTCACAAACCCTATGAGGTAAACAGATGCACCCACTTTAGCGGTGGGAGTCGTGGAGTCACACATCTGAATGCCAGTGCCACCAGGGGTGTTAGCATCCAGTGAGTTTCACCTGAACCTTTTCACTTTACAGAAGAGACAAATGTCCAGTGAGGAAGAGTGGGGCTTGCAGCACTGAGACCCCCAGCTGCACTGTGAGAGCCCCTGGCAGAGAAGAGTCCTCATAGCTCATGAAGACCCAGGCAGTTAATGGTTTTTTCCTTTCTTGGTAGGAATTTGGTGCATTGATGAGCAATTACTCTCTCCCCCCACCCCTGCCCACCTATCATGTCCTGCTGGAGGGGGAGGGCCTGGGACAGTCGCTAGGCAACTTCAAGGACGACCTGCTCAATGTATGCATGCGCCACGTTGAGAAGATGTGCAAGGCGGACCTGAGCCGTAACTTCATTGAGAGGAACCACATGGAGAACGGTAGGTCCCCTCTCGTGGCTGGGCCCCAAGGCCATGGACCTTTCTCTCTCAAATCAATTCCTGCTGCCTGACATGGGCTGGCGTCCGGTGAGCTTATTCTCATTGTTCCTACCCACCCACCCACCCTTCCTCAGGCTGTTTGGACTAGGATACAGGGATTCTAACCCTCCCCCTCCTTTGAACTTGCTGCCAAAGTTATGCAGCTATAGCAAGAGGCCTCCAGAGCAGGGACATCCTGGGCACTGGCTGCACAAATGCCTCCTCTCTGTGGGTTGCCCATCAAACTCAGAGACTGGTTTTGTTCAGATCTACATCTAATTGCCGGGCCCAGCCCAGCAGCTGTGTGGATCCTGCCCCTGGTATGGGCCAGACTCCAAACTGGTGGCTTTGCAGACTCTAGCAGACGTGACCTAGAACTGCAGCCATGCCTGGAGGGAGGACTTGCCTGTCATCATGGCCATGCTGAGCAGTGCTGAGCCCAGAGGCTGGACTTGGCCTGGTGGGCTGGGCTGGGGATGGTGGGACACTGTCTCTGTGACTCACCAGCTCCCCTGAAGTCAGCTCTTCTTCTGAGTCATGCTGTCCCCTCAGAGGTCAACTGAATCATCTCACAGAAAACCTCTGAACCTGAGAAACAACATTGTTAAGTCCTTTTCCACCCAGTCCCTTTAGGGCCTGAAGCCTGGGCACTTTCCCCAAGGCCCCACCCAATGTCCCAGGCGTTGCACAGGGCCTTGAGAGTACAGCCTTATTAATGAATGCTAGACATGAATACCCCAAAGGAAAGGACCCCTGATTGCTCTCCAGACACAGCATATGATTCTTTGGGGGAGGAGAAGGGGATGAGGGGGATAGGAGTGTGTGGAAGGGTTGGGGTTCAGGAGGCCATTTGTGCACCTTGGTGATGGCAGTATCACACAGTGTCCCTGTGAAATGTGGGGGACATTCAATCACACCCAAGGACAGATAAGCCATTTCAGCAAGACAATCATTTGGCTTCAAACGGCACTCAGATCCCGAAATCCTCCTTCTAATGACAATAGTGATGATGCTAATGGTGATGGTGACAGCTGACAATGATTGAGTGTTCCCTCGATGCTGGGCATTTCGCTGAGCTCCTCATGCACATTACCTTATTTTCCCTGCGGGGTGTACTGCATTTTACAGGTGAGAAGGCTGAGGCTCAGAGACGCATCCTTTCATAGGGCGCACAGCTCGGTAGGGGGTACGGCGGGGTTGAACACTCTGCTATTCAGTCTCCTGTGCCCTCTCATCTGAGAAGCTGCAGCTGCCGGTGGCTGCAGCAGTGGGGTTGAGGAGTGTGATAATCATCAGCCCTGGGGTACAAACCCGGCAGGGGAGCCCCTCCGGTGAGGTCTGGCCAGGCCTGGGGGGATGGCCTCGACTGGGGTAGAGTGAGCCTTGCAGAAACTGTTCAGCCTCCTGGCCGCTCAATGTCCCATTTCTAGGTCACGATGCTGGCCACAGCCTCTGTACAGGTGTGGCCCTGCGTCCTGTATGAGGTGTGTGGCGAGGTGGCAAGCAGGAGCAGGGATGGGCACTGCTGATTCAGTGGCCCACACCTGTGCCTGGGGCCGTGGGGGCGGCTCCTCTGCCTCTATGTTGTTTTTTTGTGTGGCTGCTGTGTGGATGCTGGGAGTGTGTCTGCTCTAGGAGGTGGTGGCCGGTGAGTCAGACAGTGGAGTGACCATCCACTTCTCCCTGATGCCAGCCTGCCCACCAGACCAGGAACTCGTCCACACCTCAAAGGCCCCTGTGCTAGGAGACACCAGGCCACTTCATCCTGGGCTCTGTGGGGCACAGGGCTGGGCTAACACCTAGGAGGGTATTTGTTTATTCTTTGAGTATCTACTCTGCACCAGAACACTGACAGGTGCAGGTGATGAAGATGAAGAACGAGAGTCTCAGGCACATTCCTCCTCTTGCTCAGGAGAAAGAGAGGGAAGGACAGGGAAAGTAGAACACGGGGAAGTCGCAGGAGAAAGGAATGGACTGGAGGTGGCTGAGGGAAGTCAAGCATCAAGCAGCAGATCTGTTTGAGTTAGGGGGTCTGCAGGTGAGTGACCCTCGCCATAGCAGCTCACTCCACTGCCTGGATCCCTGCGCCATGGAGGCCAACACCGGGACCTCATCCCCTCACCTTAGGCTGCCAGCAGTGGCTGGGACTGAACCCAGAAGCAGAGGGCCGGGGCTCAATCCCCAACTCTGCCCGTATTGGCATGTGACATTAGGCAAGCTGCTTCTCTTGCTTCCTGAGTCTCAGTTTCCTTATCTATCTCAGGGGGATATAACCACAGCTGATGTATGGATCAAATAAGAAATGGGCATTGAAGCACCTTGTAAAGGTGAAGTGCTAGGAAGTGCTGTGCACACGATCTTATTCACAAGGGCTCCATCCGAGAGAGTGGATGACTCTTTGCAGACACCCTCTCCACCAAGAACTCAGGAACCGAGCAGATGCCTGTCAGGGCGTCATATTCTTGGAGGTTTCGGAGACTTGGCTCTCCCTGGGACATAGGGGGTGGACTATGGGGTGACTCATCTGAGCCCCCAAAGTCCCCAGTGGGCTGTCTCCTCCTTCCCACCTGGTTCCTCTGCTGACCCAAGCCTCTCCTTCCTAGGTGGTGACCATCGCTACATGAACAACTACACGAACAGCTTCGGGGGTGAGTGGAGTGCACCGGACGCCATGAAGAGATACTCCATGTACCTGACACCCAAAGGTAAGAGGGAGCCCTCTCACCTCAGACCCAGCATCTCTCCTGCTGCCCAGGGGACCCCCAAAGTCCACGCAGTGACTCTCAGCCAGGTTCCTTCTGGGTGGGGGTGATGGTATGTCCAGTTTGCCTGAGAAAGTCCTGGCATCTGCATGTTGTCCTGATGTGATTATGAACAGCGTCTGCGTTAGCTCTCAGAAGCGTCCTGGTTCGAACGAGAAGTTACCTGGTGCCAGCTCCTCAGAGGCATTCCTCCTTGGCCACACAGGCAGCCCCTCTGCCCTCCTTGCCCTCTCACTTCTAGCCTGCACCTCTGCTCCTCTTTCCTTCCAGAGGTCTGCTGGGCTCCCTTCTGCCAGGCTGGTGCTGTGTTTTGCTTTGGCTCAGGTTTTGTAGGGGCTGAGCCCTCTGAGACAGCTGCTGACCGCAGGACCATTCTGCTTCCCTAGGCAGGGTGAGCAGTGCCTCTTCTTCTGAGTCTCCTGGCTCTGCACCCTGGCCCCCTTGGCCCTCCCTCCCAGGCCCTGGACAGTCCCAGCCTGCAAGGTGCTGGCCTAGCATAGACCAGTGCCTGCCTGTCCTTGTCCTGTGGTGGCCTCTCATTCTTGGGCGCCAGCAACAAACCACAGCAATATCCGTTACATAAGGGCGGGTGTGCCGACCCTCGGACCATGAGGGTGTGTGCCTGTGCATGTGGGAGAGTGGGGCTGGGGGAGGAGGGAGGCATGGGGAAGGCACAGGGGCTGGGGAGAGGGAAGCCTCCAGGAGCTAATCAGTAATTCACACATGTCTTACACACACACATACACACACACACACACACACAATGGGAGAGGCTTGGGGGATTTGGAGAGATGAGCTCAACAGAAAAGCACCTGTGCCGCCCCACCCAGTTTGAAAACAACCCCTGGGCTTCTTGGTTGTTGGGCTCTCCCTCCTCTGACATTCCTGGTGTGGGCCAGGCCCCAGCCAGCCAGTCTGCCTCCTCCCTGCCCAGGGTGCCTTTGGGCAAGTTCTGGGAGAGGATAAGCTGTTCTAACCAGTCAGCCCCAGCAACCCTCTCCTCAGAACCCCCACCAGGCCTCGCCCCAGCCCTGTCTCTCCCTACCATCCATGGACCAGGCCCTGGGGTGCCATCGAGTGCCCTGATGGGCTCCTGTGGGTCTCTCCTGCTCTGTAGGAGACTCAGGGCCCGGTGTGAGCCTCCTGCAGGTGTGGGAGGGGGTGGAGGGAACAACAGCACCTACTATGATGCCACCCTGAGGGCTTAGGGCCTGGGGGATCTTGGGCAGGCCTCAGTACCCGTATCTGAAGAGAGAGGGGAGGTTGTGCTCACATGCTGGGAAACTTCCCAGCTCTGTTGCTGTGAGTCAGTCTATGATGTCTGTGATGGAAGAAGCAGGTTCCCCCAGCATCCCTGCCCAAGCACTGTGGGTAGCCTGTGCCGAGGACAGGAGGGACAGGAAATCTGCCCTCGGGGAGCTCCCAGGCTCAGGGTGGAGGTGTGGGGAGGACACCAAGGAGTCACCAAGGAGATGAAAGAAACAAGGCCCCTAAAGGGACTGGGTCCTGAGTCTGGGAGCTTTGAGGTCAGTGGGATTGACAGTGGCTGTGACTCCTTCCCAGGAGGGGTGAGTTTCCGGGAACCTGTGCTCAGTAGAGGGGCATGACTGCGATGGGCAGAGGGCATCAGGGACCACAGGCATAAAGGCTTACAGGAAGGACTGGCAGGGCCAGAACTGGGGGTGTGGTGTTATCTGAGGGTCAGGTGGGGAAGGACAGAGGTAACAGAGGACCAGAATACACATGGGGAGCTCATTGTTTTCAGCTGGGTATCAGTGGGGGTATCAGTCCCCACTGCTTCCTCACAAGGCTGTTGTGAGAGCCCAGGTGTATGGAAAGGAAAGCACTTGTGAAGTGAGGCTCTGATCTCCCACCGCTTCTGCCCCCGTGGTTGCCATGGCCTCTCCAGGTTTATGCTGATGCTCTCCTCACGGTTACTAACAGAGCCCTTCTGCTCTTCAAAAGCATGCCAATTTTGGTGATAAATTAGTTGATTGCCTTATGTCAGACCCAAAGGACCTCTCTCAATGGCAGAGTCCAGGTCCCGTGATGGGCACTTGGGCAACTTTTTTGGGGGCAAGGAGTCCTGCATGTGACCGTTTTCTGCAGTGACAGCCCCCTTCATCTGCTTCACAGGTGGGGCCCGGACATCATACCAGCCCTCATCTCCCGGCCGCTTCACCAAGGAGACCACCCAGAAGAATTTCAACAATCTCTATGGCACCAAAGGTAGGTGGTGGCTCAGCTCGTGGGTGCACAGGCTTCATGTGGGGCTGTCCAGGCAGGAGGGGCGTAGAGGTGAGGCCAGGGGGCACGGGGTTCAGACCCCAGTGTGAGATGAATGTGGGAAGCTGGGATGGGTGGGGGGCCCAGACACGGGTGGAGAGGGTTCCTACCTACCGAGCTTAAAGTGTGTGTGTGTGTACATGCATGGGGGACACTGTTAGTTAGGCTGGAGGAAAAATAGCCAGGAATCTCAGCATCCCTGGAGATCCTTGAGTCCATATGCTCTTCTGATTCCTGAGGAAGGATTTGGGGAAAACTGGAGCTGAGCAGCCACCTTGGGCTTAAGTGTGGGGAAGCCCCCCCAGCAAGTATGAGGGCACGAGGGCCCAAAGAGAATCTACTGATTTGCATACTTCTGCAATGAAAAGTTGTACAGTGGTTAGTTGTTAGCTTGGCTGTGACTGGAAAGGAAGGCATGGCAGGAAATGGGACTGGCCCTGGAGCTCCAGGAGGTGAGGCGAGTGAGCAGCACCTTAAGACCTAGATGAGATGAAATGGGGGTGGGGACGTGGCTTCCCTAGGGGGAGCTGCTAAGTTCAGGGTCTCCTTCTGCCCAGTGCTCCGAGGGGACCATTGCTCAAGGGCAGGGCCATCCACTCAATGAGACCTGGTTCTGGGAGCCCTTGGTTTTGTCCTGGGGGCTCCTGGTCACATGCCAGCCATGCACGGGGAAGGAGGGGACTGGGTCAGCCCCCGCCCCAGACATAGCACTGGAGGACTCTTCTGTGAGGACAAGTGCCATGGAGACTGGAGGGTCAGGGGCACCACAGCAATGCCTGGGCCTCTACATCCAGGATTGGATTCACAGCCGTGACCAGCGGCACCCCCTCCTCCACATATGCAGTAGACCATGGGCACCTTGAGGACAGAGCTGTGTCTGTCCTGTTTGCTGCTACAGGCCCAGAGCTCAAAAGTAGGAGGGGGTCAGGAAGCAGTCGTTGAGAGAGAGACTAAAGGCATGAGTGAACAGAAGGGCAAGGTGTCTGGCCTCGCAGAGCCCTGGCTGGACGTGCTCACTGAGGCCTTGCTACAGAAGCTGCCTGGGATCCCTGTGGGGGGGCTTTGCACAGAGGCAGGTGGCCAGCCCCAGCCATCTCTGACCCCTGAGCCCAAAAGTCAGCCCCTAGCCCTCCCCACAAGCAGCCAAGGGGTGAGCTTGACTAAGGAGGTCACTGATGTTTCAAGCCTGACAGATGGGGGTGCTGGAGAAGTGTGCATCACCCACGGGGGCTCTGAGCCCCCCACTCCAGTGCCCTCTGAGTGCCCTAGCAGCTCCTCCCACCCCCTTCCCATTGCCTTCTCCTTTGGACTATGGGACATGCCTGCACATAGGCGTGTGCTAGCCTATTCAACTTGGCAACTATCAACTGTCTCATCCCCAAGTTTTAGGATGTGTTTGTATTTATTTGTTCATTGGTTCATGCATTCTGTCCATCAACCATACAATGAGCACCTTCCAGGAACCAGGCTCTGTGCCAGGCACCAGGTGTGATGTAGGGACCAGACAGGCACATTCCTAGTTCATGCGAGCTCACTGCGGGAGACAGACAATTGAACATATAGTTGCCACCCAGAGGGTAGGGGGTACAGGATGATGTGGGGATGGGACTGAGGCACATGCAGACATTGGGGAGGTGCCATGTAAGCTGACACTTGAAGACCCCACCCTTGAATCACCGAGGGTGGGAAGCAGGAGAAGTGTCCTAGGCAGAGGACAGGGTCTGGGTCCATAGCCTGGGGCAGGAGAGAAGCTGGAGTGTCTCAGACACTGAGTGTCTCAGACACTGGTTTGAATGTCCAGTGGTGGAGGGAGGGCAGAGGCAAAGCCAAGAAGTGGGAGATGGTGGGTGTGTGGCGAAGACTGGGGAGAGCAACTCAGGACAGAGCCATGGGCTGTGCTTGGGACGTTGTGCCTTATTCTGAGGACAGTGGTCTTTAGGTAGGGCGGGGACCAGACTACGCTTTATATTTTAGAAAGATAGCTATGGTGGCAGAAGGATGGGGGTGAGGTATCACTGGGATCACAGGTGGCATCCTGGATTAAGTTGTGGCCAGCGGCTGGAGAGTCACAGACCTGGCTGTGTCCTGGTCCTGCCTCCTCTCCCCCTCCCAGCTGTGGGGGCCTGACAGCCCTTCTTTGCCCTGCCAGGTAACTACACCTCCCGGGTCTGGGAGTACTCCTCCAGCATTCAGAGCTCTGACAATGACCTGCCCGTCGTCCAAGGCAGCTCCTCCTTCTCCCTGAAAGGTGAGCTTGTCCACCCTGGCCCTGCTTTCCTCCACAGCTGCCCCACACCTCCCAAACCCTGCTTGGGTCTCTTCCCTGAGCTGCTAGTTCCTCCCTCACCTCCCTGTCCAGTGACCTCAGCCTCTCACTGGACAGAGATCTGGCCCAGGACAGACCCTGCTTATTTCTTGAGGGCCTCAGTCTCCAGGTCATGGCCTGTGTCTTCCCAGGTCTCCCTGCAGGCTGATGGCTGACACTGAGAGTGCCTTCACTGTGCTGTGAACCAGAGCTCCTTTCTGGTCTGTCTGGGCTGAGGCGGAGGGAGTCAGGGCGGCCCCGCCTCAGACTAGCATCTTTGCAACCAAGCTCAGAGAGCGCACCTGCTGTGGGCCTCTCGGGCTTGCCGTGCTAACCCTGGGTGGTGGCCACACTGACAAATTCCTGCCTCTCTCTAGGCCCTAGTCTCTGGCTAGTGAAACAGGAGAGAGGCCACAGAGCCAGGGAGAAAAAACGTGAATTTGGGTTTTGGAGTCTGGCAGCACCTGGTTTGGAATCCTGACTGCCGCTTATAAGCTGTGCAACTCAGGCAAACTGCTGAGCTCCTAGATACGGGGCCAGATGAGAGCCCGGGAGCTGCCGCCATGGTCTTTGCTGAAAATGAGGGCAGGAGTGGGGGCTGGGCCACCACATCATCGTTTCCCAGGGCTTGTTTCACCGCTCTCTAGTCTCTACCTACACGCTGCAACAACAGCTCTCAGTGGTCAGGACTGGGGGACACCCTGTACCCCCTGCACCCGACCTCTCTGATCCTCAGGGTGCCGCTTCTCCTACTGCAGAGTTTATTTAACTCCCAGCGTTGGCCGGCTCTAGGGTCCTGTGGCCATGGTGCACCTGCCAGCATCCTGCAGAGCCAATCCTGCAGGCGCTCCTTTGGGAAAGGCAGGACCAGACGACCCTAAGGCCCCCCAAGACTGATCCTCTTTTCTGGCACTCTGTCCCCCGCCTGCCTGCGGTGCTCTCCAGCACTCTGACAAGGGACAGTGGTCGATGCCTCCTGTCCCCTGGGGCTGGGGGCATCCCGAGGGGGCAGGCTTGAACCAGACCCCAGCTATGGGCCCCAGGCCCTCATGTATCTCCTGAAAGATCCCAGGGACAGCTCTAATGGCTGTGGTGGGAGTAACCCTGTCTCTCTTCTGGCACCCCAAACATCTGGCCTGGAAGTCAAGATCAGCAAATTGGGTGGGCTCAGGAGAGGGAAAGGGGCTATGCAGGGCAGACAGATCCCTGAGCAGTGGCCTCTGAGGCCTCGTCACTCAGCTGTCCCTTCTGGCCCAGAGTCCTACACTATACCCAGGGCAGGGATTCTTGGAGCTGCCGGCAAGATGAAGGAGACAGGACTGTGGGTGGAGGGTCCCAGCCTGCAGAAGCCCCGGGCATGTCCTAGCCCTGATCCGGGCCTGGGGAGCTCCAGGACTTCCTGCTCTCTGCTCAAGCCTGGACCACAGAGCACCTGGCAGGGGAGGTGGCCGCCCTCAGGTGTGATTCAGAGCAGCCCCCAGAATGAGGGGTGGGTCCTTTTGGCCCCTCGTGGGACCAGCACTGTGCCACTAATGCGTCTCTCTCTCCCAGCAGGCACTGGGAAAACCCCCTATCAGTTCACCACCTTGGGACAGGCCACTGCAGAGTTTTCCAAACCACTGGGTCGCAGTGGGCTGTCTAAAAATAATCCCGGTACCTGCCCATGTTTCCATTCCTCCCCTTTTCTCTCCCACAGCGGGGCAGGTGGGACATGGGGAGCTCTCTGCCACTTCTAGGGTGTGCCGGTCCCTTCTCCCCAGAGTTCCCTGGAGAGGGATGCATGCCCCACCTGCCACCCCAGCACACTCTATCTGGACTTCTGCCTGCTACACAAGGCGGGTGACTTGGGCCACCCTAACCCCACCCCTGTTTCCATTCTCCCCTCTCTCATGGCTGGCGTGGGATTTTCTTTCCGGGAACTGAGAGATGAGGCCTGAATTACCCCTCTTAATCTCCACTCATGATCCCTGGAATGCCCCCCTTTCCAAGGCTGCCCCCACCCCCAGATGCAGGAAGAGACCCAGGTTCTTTGCTCCATCTCCTCCCCCTCCTGCTTGCTCAGTGCCAACCTGGGAAGGGCCAGCCCAACAGGCAGCCTGGCAGTGCTCATCATGAGCCTGACCTGCTCATCCTCGCTTAGAGCAGGGCAGGACAGGGGCTTCCCCAAGACAGACCGCAGCCTCTCACTGGACAGAGATCTGGCCCAGGACAGACCCTGCTTATTTCTTGAGGGCCTCAGTTTCCAGGTCACGGCCTGTGTCTTCCCAGGTCTCCCTGCAGGCTGATGGCTGACACTGAGAGTGCCTTCACTGTGCTGTGAACCAGAGCTCCTTTCTGGTCTGTCTGGGCTGAGGCGGAGGGAGTCAGGGCGGCCCCGCCTTAGACTAGCATCTTTGCAACCAAGCTCAGAGAGCGCACCTGCCGTGGGCCTCTCGGGCTTGCTGTCCTAACCCTGGGTGGTGGCCACACTGACAAATTCCTGCCTCTCTCTAGGCCCTAGTCTCTGGCTAGTGAAACAGGAGAGAGGCCACAGAGCCGGGGAGAAAAAACGTGAATTTGGGTTTTGGAGTCTGGCAGCACCTGGTTTGGAATCCTGACTGCTGCTTGTAAGCTGTGCAACTCAGGCAAACTGCTGAGCTCATAGCTCATAGATACAGGGGCCAGGCTCATTGAGGAGACGTCTACAAAATCCCTTCCACAGTGCTTGGCACAAGTGGGGCTCTGTGAATGGGAAGCATCGTCCAAACCGCACAGGGGAGTCCAAGTGAGCGCCTCCTGCCAGGAAACTCTGGCAGGTCATGCTTATGCGTGGTGCTCCTGGTTTCTGGGAAGGGGAGGGCCCGTGGTGTAAACCTCTGGGGAAGGTGAGTGGAAATCCCTGCAGAGCAGTGTGATGCTGCACTGGATGTGGGTGCGATACTCCCCTGCTGCCTGGTCCAGCCCACCCGGCCAGCTCCTCCTCCTTCTGTTTGCTTTGCTGCCTCCTCCCTTTGGCCAGCCTCCCCAGGAATTTCGGTTGTGGCGCCCTGGCTGCTGCACGCCTCTTCAGGCGGCTGCATTTGGTAATGGGCTAGATGATGCTTGGTGGTCACTTTGGAGAAGGCAGCTGAGCTGCTCCGGCCCCGGGGGCCCCTGACCACCAGCGGTGCTCCCTTTGACTTGAGTCTCTTGTCTTCCCAGGCTATCCTTCCCTCATGCGGAGCCAAAGCCCCAAGGCCCAGCCCCAGACTTGGAAATCTGGCAAGCAGACTATGCTGGTAAGGGAAGTGCTGCCGGGAGGGCCTGGGCACATCCAGAGACCTGGGCACTGAAGGGGGCTCCCTGGGGGCAACAGGTTCCAGGGCCTGTGGGAGGATGATGACTTCTCTGGGCCATGGGGTAGAGAAGGAGGCAGCAGTGGCCTGAATACCTGCACACAGCAGAGGGTACTAGAGAGCCAGGGCTAATGGGCAGGGGACTGGCTAAGCACACACTGTGTGGACCTCAGTTTTCTGATCTATAAAGTGGGCAGCCTTGGGGTTTTTATTTGGAGAATGCTTGTTGGATGCCTATGCTAGTGGAATGGCAGCTTGGGTTCTGCCAGCTCTGGGATTGTAAAACAGCCCAGCGGGAGGACAGGCCTCCTCCTAGAGATAGGTCCCACCTCCCCAGGGCAGTTCTCCAGTGCTGACAGCATAGAGGCCATTGGAGTGATAGTGTGGGGGCGGGAGAGGCTGGAAAGTTGGGAATAGATATATTTAGGTTCCATATCTAATGACCCTAGGCCAGGGATATCAGAAGAGCAGCAAGACAGGGACGCATGGCTTTGGGGTCCAGGCCACCTGCTGACTGTGGGATCCTGGACAAGTTAGATACCCTCTCTGAGACACTTTCTTGCTTTTTATGATGTGGGGACTGAGATGATCTCCAGTGCCCATTAGATCTGACATATCTGACCCTGACTGAGAGCTCAGTGATCAGGGACTGTAGTTCACATGCAGAGCCCCCATGTGCCTGAATGCCTTGCTCCTGAAGGTCCATTCTAGGCCCTGCTATAGGAGTCAGCCAGCTGCCGTGGCAAGTGGGTGGCATCAGGAGCTCTGCTGGAACCAGGGCCGGAGCCCTTGGCTCTTGCTGTCCTTGCAATTGGAGGTCAGAGCAGGAGAGGTGATTTGCCCTGGCCCACAAAGAATGGCTGGGGATAGTTTAATTGGAGAGAATCTTTAATTGCTGGCGATGGGAGCTAAGTGATTGTGTGTGTAATTTGGAGCTGGGCCCAGGGGCATTGCAACAGCCGGACTGCAGAAAGCAGATATGGGGAGATAAAAGAAGGTTTCTATTCTAGACTCAGTCCTTCCCCTCCCTACTACATACTTTTCCACCCTCTCAGAGCCTGGGACCCTGAAGAGAAGGCTCATCAGCACCTTGAGGCCCCTGGCAGGGCAGGGTTCTGGTGTCCAGCAAGCAGCCAGCGCTGGGAGAGTGGAGGCAGGTGCTGGGGTGCAGAGAGGCTGAGCTGGGAATCAGTTTCCCTGGGGGCTGGCCCCAGCTGTCTCACTGACTTGCTGTGTGACCTTGCGTGAGGAAGAATGATTCCTTTGTGCCTCGGTTTTCCCATCTGTAATTAGGATGATTTCCTGGCTTTTCCAACTGCCATATGTGCTGTGACCTCAAGCCAGGGAGGGGAAGGATGAGGGGAGCATTCTGCCCTGATGCCCACCTACCACTCTGGGCTTTTAACCAGACAATGCAATTCATCGACCTGCAACCCATATTATTGACCCAGTCTTCCTCAAAGAAAGGCTTCAGCCATTTCCAAATCTATTCACTTTGCCCTATGAATTGCTTGGGGTCCCGGCTGGCCCCTGGGAGTCAGGAGACCTGGTCCAGGCCCTGCTCTGCCAGTAAGTAGCTGTTCTTTCCCCTCCCTGGGTCCCAGTTTCTTCCTTTGTTTAATAGGTGGTTTAAGCAAGGTCTGAGCATCCCTCAGGCCCACAAGTCCTGCTGTGGACCAGGCATAGGCAAGGAGCTGACCAGGAGGTGTCAGTTCCCTGGCAGACAGGGCCAAGGGCAGTGCACCCTTGGGGTGTGTGTATGAGGGGGCAAATGATGTCTCCTGTATTGGGATCCGCAGGGCATGGGGGTGGGCTTAGCCTCTGACCCAGCTCAGGGACCAATCCTCTTCCTGAGACCCTCCAGGGGCTGATGGTGCTTGCATGGGTGAGCAGCAGCTAAGTCGTGCTCTTCCACTCCATCCTGGAGGGCTGCCTCCTCAGGGCCCTGATGAAGTGATCTGGGCGGGGCGGGGCACGCTGATTTCATGAAATTACTGGGAGATACGATATACGGAGAAGGTTGGGAGAGCTGTCACTGGGCTCTGTCTCCAGAGATGCTCCCTGAATACCAATGGCTGGGGGAGGGAGGAGCAGGATGAGAGAGGCACAGGGCTGTGGGGAGCCTGGGACTGTGTTGGGCTGGGGCAGTTGTTTACCCTCCCTGCACCCCCTCTGTAAGGGAGGTTTATGCAGAAAGAGCCAAAGAAAATCCTGGAAGCCCTTGCCATAAGAGAAGTGATGCCGAGAACTGGGGGCTGGGGGTGTGGGTTTTGGAGGCAGCCTGCTGGGGCTTGGATTCCGGCTCCTTGCTTACCAGCTGAGTGACCTTGGGCAAGTTGCCTAGCTTCTCTGTGTCTTGGTTTGCTCAACTATAAAATGAATATGATAATAGTAATCTATGTAATTGGGTGGTTGTAAAAATTAAATGAGTGCATCCGCATATAGCCCTCAGCACAGTGCTGTGAAGTTCCGTGGAGTAGAAAGTGTTATATAAATAGCAGCTGTGGTAGCACTGGAGGAACCTCCTGAGCTGTGGAGAGAAATTTCGACCAGTGTGATGAGGGGCTGAGGTTCAAGCTCACCCACTAACTATGGGAATGGACTCCAATTAGGATTCAAACCTGTAAATCCTGACATTAGGGACCAGCACCTGATCACGGGGTAGGTAGATCTTGCAGATCAGGCCAAAAGGCTCCTAGAATTGTCGGGGCTTGGATCACTGCTACCTCCTGGGGCAGGGTAGGATAGGGTGGGTCTAGCTAGCGGGCTCATCTGTCATCTGGCCTCCCTGACCACTCTTGTTTTCCTCACAGTCTCACTACCGGCCGTTCTACGTCAACAAAGGCAACGGGATTGGGTCCAACGAAGCCCCATGAGCTCCTGGCGGAAGGAATGAGGCGCCACACCCCTGCTCTTCCTTCTAACCCTGCTGCTCTTGCCTTCTAAGCTACTGTGCTTGTCTGGGTGGAAGGGAGCCTGGTCCTGCACCTGCCCTCTGCAGCCCTCTACCAGCCTCTCGGGGAGGTTCTGGCCTCTCCAACTTCCCCACTGGCCACACTCCATTCAGACTCCTTTCCTGCCTCATGACCTCAGATGGTCAACATCGTTCCTGTGCTCAGAGGCCAACGCATCACAGGGGTGAGATAGGTGGGGACTGCCCTAACCCACCACCCTCCTCCTCTCGGGCTGGATCTGGGAGCTAGCAGTGAGTACCCGCATGGTATCAGCCTGCCTCTCCTGCCCATGCCCCGCTGTCTCCAGGCCTACAGACCTTTCTCTCCAAAGCCCCATCCCCCAGTGTTGCCAGCAGGTACCTGGACAGCACAGCCACGCATCTCCCTTTCACATGGCCCACCTCCTGCTTCCCAGAGGACTGGCCCTATATGCTGTCTGTAGTCCTACATATCAGTGTCCAGCGTGACAGAACCTGCAGCCCTTGGCCACTGCAGACGGAAACCTCTCAGTGTCTTGACATCGCCCTCCGCAGGCAGTGGGTCTCCACCACAGCCACTTTGAGTCTGTGGTCCCTGGAGGGTGGCTTCTCCTAACTGGCAGGATGACCTTAGCCAAGATATTCCTCTCTTCCCTCTTCTGGGATAAATAATTCCCTTAACACGATATGATCCACCCATGAAAACAGTTACTGGCCCAGCTACCATTTCCCAGCCGCTGTACCATTTGCCTGTAGAATTTCATTCAGTTTATCATTTGGCATTCTCTCTGGCGATGGAGAGTGTGGCTGGGCTGGCTGCGAAGAGTGCCTCACACACTGCCCCCACCCTTAGCCACTGCCCCATCAGAGGCTGCCCCCTCCTTCCGATTACCACCCATGTTGCATATCAAGGTGCCCAGGGATTAGAGACGAGACAAAACCAGGAGCGGCACAGTGGGGACCTTTCCAGTCTCAACAGCCCCAGGGCTGTGGGGACTCTGGAAGGATGGGTCAGCTTGCAGGGGTCGGGGAGGGAGGCATCCAGCTTGGGCTTTCCCCTTTGGAATAAACCATTGATCTGTCACTTCTCTTGTACTGAATGACCATTTCCTGAGGGTCCCCAGGGGAACAGGCTGCAGTTCTTCTGAATGTACTTTTTCCCTCTGATGAGGGCACAGTCATCTTCCTGCTCTCCTCTTGCAGATGTGGCTCCTTTGAATCTCCCTTCACCTCCCTTACCCTGTCTGGGACACAGGGGTGCAGTGCAGGAGCCCGGGTCTTAGGGAGGCAGGCCTTGGCTGACAATGAACACAGGGAGAATGATGGTGGGTTGTGGGCCTGGAGATACGCTCAGTACCTTCTGCCATGCTCAGACCTTCTGGCCAGCCCACCCCAGAGTTCCCAGGGGCAGAAGGGCCCAGGAGTGGCTGGGAGCCTGTAACCCCCAGCACTCTGGTGCTCAGACACAGGCTGGAGTGGAAGCCCAGTGGAGGCTTCAGACCTGAGGGCCTTCTCGGAAGGGGAGCTCACCTCTGAGGCTGGCAGGAGAGTCAGGCTCCTGAGGACAGCACCATCCTGGGCTTGAGGGATGGAGGAAAGGGAAAAGGCCATCCAGTCTCTGGAAACCCAGAGAGCCCTGGAAGGACAGTCAGGGAAGGCTTCCTGGAAGAAGTGAGCAGGCCAGAAGGAGACATGATGGTAGAGAGGGAAGAGGGTGCCAAACAACCACATTCTTTTCCCTGGTGTAGCAGGAACACCCGGGCCTCTCTGTCCTCACTGTTCTTCCTCACTCTGCTCCCCACCAGGGGCCAGGTGACACCAGGGGAGCAGTCCCTCTGTCCTAGTAAGAGTCCCTAAGTGACTGGCTGCTGGTCCATTGTGGAGGGACAACACTCTTCCTCCTCACTGCCTTCCTGGGCCAGGGAGCTTTAGGAGCCAAGCAGCCATGTGTGCCAGTAACGGGCTCTTGGGAATGAGAAAGGGAGGGAGAAATGGCTGAGAAGAGAGAGACAGAGGAGACAAGAGGGTAAGGGTGAAAAAGAAAGGAGGGAGAAGGGGCCAAGTGAGTCCATGGAGGACCTTGGGTAAGGGTGAAAAAGAAAGGAGGGAGAAGGGGCCAAGTGAGTCCATGGAGGACCTTCCAGCACTGTCAGGAAGATGGACCACAAGTCGGACCCGCATGCTCGGCCGCCTGCGTGATGCTCTCCCTTGGGAGCTGGGACTGCAGAGTGTCCCTGGGGTCAGTTGCCACTCCCCACAGCCCCCTGCCCTGGGTGCTGGTTCCCTCAAACTCTCTTCTGAGAAGCATCCCTACCTGGTGCCTCAGCAGGTCCACCTCTGTGGGCACCATGCCCTGCAGCCTCCTGGCCCTTCTTGAGGACCCTGGGGTTGTGATAAGGGCCCATTCCTGGGCTCCACAGATGCCCAGACTCTCAGAAAGACCCTGGCCACAAGCAGCTCCCGGTTCTCCAGGCCCTGCCCTAAGCCCACCAGCTCCAGAGGAGGGGAACTGGATGGGACCCAGGTCTGGCTAAATTCCCCTGTGGGGGCAGCTGGGCCCTTGCCTGTCCTGTGCCTGGACCGCACCAGGAGCTGCACCTGCTGCACAGAGGCTGGCTGGTGGGATGTTGGGAAGACTGCTGTGTCGGGAGGCCCAGGGCTGTGCTGGGAACTGGGTGGGGACGTCGCCAAGCATCATACTCTCCCCATCAATCCCCACCAGGTCCATTATCGTCTGAGCTGTGATTATAAAGCAATCAGGGAAATCCTTTCTTCCCAGTTCTTGAGAATGCCTCTGTCCCCAGCATGAGTGAGAATAGGATTACTCCAGGCCTCGAGTGGCTCAGGGGAGGGGAGAGAAAGGAGGGGGGCAAGGCTCTATGTCCACTTCTGTTCCTCTCAGACCAAGCAGAGTCCTGGCCCGTGCTCCCCTGTCTCCTGCCCTCTCCCAGCTCTGGGCGTTGGGCGATTCTCAGAGGTGTGGGTAGCCCGCTGGCAGACAAGTGAGGAGGGAGGCAGCAGAGGGGCTCAGCAGGGAGCTCTGGCTGGGTAGTTGGGAGCCCTGGGTCTCATCCAGGCTGTCGCTTGGCTGTGTGATCTGGGCAAACTGCTTGCCCTTTCTGGGCCTGACCTTCTTGATCTACAAAATGAGGTGTATTCATTGGGTCATTTCTGGGGTTCTTTCCCAGCTCCAACAGCCTGTGAGCTGGAGACCACAGCAAAAGGAGGGTTGGAAGGGACAGGAACATTGAGCTTGGTCCCAGGTTGGGAATCCACCATCAGGCCTGGGCCGATAGCCAGGCAGGTTGGACTCCCAAATCCCCAAGGCTCCCTGTACCCAGTCCCCTGCCTCTCCTTTCCTTTAGACCCTGTCAGGGCCATGGGTCCCCATCTGAGAAGCCTTCTCTGTCCAGGAGGGAGGGAGGAAGACTGGAGACCCAGGAGCTTCTGAGCTCTGCTCTGGGCCTCAGGACCTGCTGGAATGCGGACTGGTGATAGCAGGGATTATTCCATCGTGGTGTCTTAGAACACTGCTTGGCACGTGGGCGGGCCTTGGAGGCTAAGAAGCAGTTAACTGGGAGGAGGAAGTGGGAGAGGAAGGTGAAAAAATCAAAAGGGGAGCTGGAAGACATCCAATGAGGGGTGCCTGGTGCATTTCATCGTGTGGAGAGCTGAGGCATGGGCTTCTGAGGGCAGTGCTTGAGGAGCTGGAGCCACACTGTCAGGGCCAGAATCCTGGCTGCACTGCCCATCAGCTGTAAGACCAGGGCCAAGCTGCCCACTCTGTCTGAGCTTCAGTGCAGGTTCTGCAAAGTACCTGGCTTAGCAAGGGCCCAACCGTTGAGAGATTATGCTATTATTATCGTGGAATTAACAACAAAGACAATGACGACATTTCAACCTGGGATAAAGCTTGATTTCCCCTCTTTTTGGCCTTCTGCACTTGGTGGAGAGTCACAGGGTGGAAGCTGCTGGGTCCAGCCCTAGGACCCGCACCAGGGCTCCTGCAGTTCTGGGGTACGGCCGGCAGGTGACAGCATTTCACTGCAGTGAGTGGGCGCCAAACTCCTGCCCCAGCCCGGGCTGTCAGGACTGGGTCCCAGGGCCCTTCCACAAGGTGAGCTTCTCTCTCTCTCCTCCTTCCCCCACTTCTGTATTGGCTGAGTAGACCCTTCTGTCCTCACCTGTAGAATATGTGACCTCAGGACAGCAGTCCCCTGGTCTGAGTAGGAGATAGGGGCTTACTGCTCACCCCACCGGACCTTGCCCGAGCTGGCATGGAATTCTGCAGAAGAGGCAGGCTCCCCTTATGTGGGCCCCACCTTTGGGTTCCTTCTGCAGGTAGCTGGCCTGAGGAGGGGGCTGGGTGGGCACAGCAGGCTCAGTTCTGTAGCCCCCAAAGAGGACTTGCATGAGTCAGACAGGGCTTTACACAAGGCAGCTCTTGGTGAAGAGTGAGACAGAAAGCCAGAGTCCTCAAAGTCCAAGGGAGAGGAGACACTGAGGGGCTGCAAACTGCAGAGCTGCCTGACTCTTGTCCCCCTGCCATGTCCCGGCTACGACATGGGGACCTTTGTCCCTGCCTCCTGATGGACCATGGAGAGAGGTCAGAAGGGTAACAAGTGGGACCCCAGGAATGCCTGTCCAGAGGGGTGGGGGCTGGATGGCTGAGGCAGGGCCAGCTCATATCCCACCCGCCTTTCCCACCAAACCCTCAAATAACCTCCCAAGAGTGACCCAGGCAGTTTTATCTTCTGAGTATTGACTATTAAGTTTGAAAATGAACTGTTGTTCAGCCACAGAAACAAGGGAGATAAACACTAATTGCTTGGTGAATGTGCCAACTCCTGGCTCCTAATTCATCACCTAGCCAAGGCAGAGGCTAAGAAGAGGCAAAGGAGTGGGGAGGGGGTGAGGAAACTTGGGAACCAACAGACTCTCTTGCAAGATGTGACAGTGGATGGGTGACCTCAACCCAGGGGATAAGGATGGTGCCCAGGATCCCTGAAGCTCCCCAGGAAGGACAGGGAGCCAGGTGAGGGAGAGAGGAGAGGTCTTTGACTGGGCTTATCATTTTCAATACATTCATCCCAAGTGGACATATAATGTGTTCCCTCGTTGGCCTTGAGGTTGGCTCTGATTAGCAAATTCTGTATTTCTCTGAGGTTGGTCCCATTATCATGTTAAGATCCTCAACTGACTGAATTGAGGGGCTACAAACTTTGTTACTGATTGGTAACTTGCAGGATTCAGGTCTGGCTGTGGAAGGTGGAGCCCTGAGAGCTTGTCTGAGAAGGAGGTGCCATATTCTTTGAGGGTGAGGTGTGGGTCTTTGATGGTTCAGGTGTGGACCTGCCTGGAGCAGGGACTGCACTAGGTGTCCTGAGCCCAAGACTGAGGGCATTGCATAGGCCCAGGGGAGAGAGAGGAGCACAGATATCTGATGAGGAGCAGGAATGGAGGTGTGGCTTGGGGGAGGCCTGCACTCATTCAGATCTTTTTGTTGGACGAAGATCTAAGCACAAGATACAGGAGACACAAGCTGCCGCTCTGCATGAATTTGCAAGACTGGGCCTGTGAGCTGATCCAGAAGGTGATCGGAGTGTGCAGGGCCCAAAACAGGGTGATGAGGAGGCGTGTCCCCTGAGGAGGGGACAGCTGTGCTGAGAGTGGGTTGAGAAGATCTGGGGGGACCAGAGGGATCTGACTTGGACAGTGAGTTTTGCGTGTGTGAGAAAGGCAGGGCTGGATCATGCCGGACTACATAGGGGCTGAGCTTTACCGTAAACACAGGGCCACCCCCATGGGACAGTAAGTAATCAGATCAGTGCTCTAAGAAGAGGACTCAGGAATGAACTGAGGTGAAGCAAGAGTAGAGGCCCAGGTGCGCTATGCCGGTGACTTGAGACATCGTTGATGGGACCGACTGTGGCAGGTGGAGATGCTGGTGGCATTGCAGGTGCAGGAGCAAGCAAAGACACAAGCAGGATGTGCAGAGGATGCAGGGGTTTAGGAAACGGTTGAGAGCTGAGGGCCAGTGGGTGGAGGAGGGGAGTTAGAGAGTAGGTACCGGTTGCAGGAGCGCTAATGCCAGAGAGGGAGGCTGCAGCACAGCTGCCATGGGCTGAGGGGGAGGGATCTGCCATGAGGTGGGTGTGGAAGCAGGGAATACTCTTGGGGGGGTGACACAGTCCCAGAGATAACCCTCTGTCTGTGCCTATCTGAGGGAGGCAATGTGCCACTCTGTACCTGAATCCTGACTTGGCTGGGTCAGTAGAAGAAGCTACTTACACTTCTTTACCCTCAGTTTTCTCATCTGCTGAATAGACCTAATCATAGTGACCGTATGGGTTTGTAAGAGGATCAAGTGAAAGGGGGCAAGTAAGTGTCGCCACAGTGCCTGGTGCATCATCACTTGATAAATCGGTGCCTGATGCATGGTGGAGAGCAGGACAGAGGGTCCTTTCCCTGCCTCAGGCCCTTCTTCTCTGACTGCTGCTTTTGTTTGCTGGTGGTGATGGCAGAATCTAATCCCTGGCATTTCAGGGAGGGCCTGCTTAGCTCCTTGAGGCCACCTGGCTCTGGTTCCTGGGTCCCTCCTTCCCTGGTGGCCATGCAGCCATGGGTCCCTGGGCTGCGTCTGGCAGGAAAGCCAGACCGCAGGAGGAGTGGAGGCTAATGCTTCTCCTCCCAGTGCAGACCGGCCGCTACATGCATGGGTGGCTGGGGTAATTAATTTACACATTTTATCCTGCTTAAACTAATAAGCTTCTCTAGCTTCCTTCACTGAGCCTGAGCCTTCGAGCTGGGCCTGCCAGAAACATTATCCTGCCCCCTGGGAAGTCTGATGGGGCTTATAGCTGTCCTGTGGGCTCGGGCCAAGGCTCCCAGGCCCTGTGTCCACACTTCTGAGGCTGCTTATTTTGGCTGCTCCTAGCCTGCTGGTCCAGGTATGCCACAGAGGCATCTTAAGATGCCAATCAACACTGCACATCCTGATGGAAAAGCAGGACTTGGGAGCCCATCCTTCCAGCCCCCTGCCCCGCAGCCTCCCGCTCCTGCAGTAGCAGGGCGTGGCTCAGAGATGCCTGGGAACACAAAGACCTCCTCCATGTAGCGAAAAAGAAGTCTGTAAGAAAGGTTGTGGAGTAAAGATAGTGACGTGGGAATTGTGTGTGACATAGCCGCTATTTTCTTGAGAAAGGAAGAAATGCACATCCACATTTGCTTGCATGAGGATAAAGCCTCCTGGATGGATGTACAAGGGACAAGGGACTGGCTGCTCCTAGGAAGGAGCTGGAGAGCTGCGAGGCAGGGTGAGAGGGAGACTTTCCCCGTGGACCCCTTTGTACCTCTTGAGTCTTGAAGGCTGTGAATGTATCACATGCTCAAAATGCATCAACTGTTGGAAAATAAACACAAACACGGTGGAAACCCCATCTGTGCAGCACATGTTTATTGGGTGCCCCTTTGTGCCTGGGAGTAAGGGTGTGAGAGAGCAGGTCATGGTCACACCTTTCAAAAGAGCGAGGGGAGAGGAAGAGAGGTATGTCTGTGATTATAATTGTCATTGGTGAGTTCAATGCCAGAGGAAGCCTGGAATCCCCCGGGCTCACAGAGGAATCCAAGTGGGTAGTTAGAAAGGGCTTCCTGGAGGAGGAGATTCTTGAGCTGTTCTGAAGGTAGCATAAGAGTTGACTGGATGGAGAAGGGAGGGAAGGGTTGGATGAGATTGAAGTGTGTGTTTCTATTCTGACTGCCAAAACCGGTGGTGCCTTTGGGTGTTAGTCTTCCCATTCATAACACAGGAAACCTTGGTTCAGGGAGCCAGGCAGAAAAGTAGTTCCAGCCCCTAGAATTTCAGCCCTCACCTACCCCTCTGAAGCCGCTGTGGGCACTCTGGTTCTGTGTGGGCTGCTGCTTCCCAGAGAGGTGCTCTCGCTAGCTGAGGACCGCGGGCCAGCCCCTTCCGGCTGCTTCCCCTACTTGTGGATTCGTCTTGTATTCTCGGATTCCAAATCCTGCAGGATTTAATATCCACTCTGTAATCTACTGGCACCAATAGGCATTATCTAACTAAACCTTAAATTGAAAATGCTAGGCTTACTATTTTCCCCACGCCGTCGGGAGAAGTCGGGACTCTTCGTCCGATGTAATTTACTCTCGCACTAATTAAAGTGCGTCACTTTGCTGTCCTTGAAGGCACACAGCCTGCCCCCGACAAGGAATGCAGCCGGGGTGGACGAGGCAAAGCAGGGGCCGGGCTGGCCAATCTAGGGCTGCAAGATGGTTCCTGCATCCATCCCAAGTGCCTCTTGCTTTAAGACCATTTCATTTCCTGAGAGATGGAGAGTTCACTTGCTGTAAGATTCATTCATTCATTCACTCACTCATTCACTCCCTCCCTCCCTCCTGCATTTATTAAGCACTCAAGGCAGGAACAGAAATAAAAGCTGCTAAACATATGATCAGGCTCTTCTCTCTAGCCCCTCCCCCGATGTTGTGAGGGTTTCACAGGATGCAGGTTCCTAGGCCATACCAGCTCGCAGAGGAACCCAGGGATGGGGAGTAAGAATAGCTAATGTGGCTGGGCGCAGTGGCTCACGCCTGTAATCCCAGCACTTTGGGAGGCTGAGGCGGGTGGATCACGAGGTCAGGAGATCGAGACCATCCTGGCTAACATGGTGAAACCCTGTCTCTAGTAAAAAAATACAAAAAATTAGCTGGATGTGGTGGCGGGCGCCTGTAGTCCCAGCTACTCGGGAGGCTGAGGCAGGAGAATGGTGTGACCTGGGAGGTGGAGCTTGCAGTGAGTATAGACTGTGTGCCACTGCACTCTAACCTGGGCAACAGAGCTAGACTCCATCTCAAAAAACAAAAAAAGAATAGCTAATGTTACAGATGCTTCCTTGCACCCAACATTATTTAAAGAACTCTGTTTTTTTTTTTTAAGTGAAACTTATTTTGAGATCATTGTAGATTCACATGCAGTTGTAAGAAATACTAGACATCCAGTGTGCCCTTTGCCTAGTTTCCCCCAATATTAACATCTTGCAAAACTATAGTATAAGATCATGACCAGGAAATTGACATTGACACAGTCAAGATACAGACTGTTCCGTCACCACAAGGAGAGATCCTGTTGTCCCTTCATAGGCACTTTCCCCTTTTCCTTTTTTTCTGACCCCTGGCAACCATGAATCTCTGTTTCTATAATTTTGTCATTTTAAGAACATCACAGAATCATTTAACCTTTTGGGATAGGCTTGATTAACTCATTTAATGCTTTTTTTTTTTTTTTTTCTTTGACGGAGTCTTACTCTGTCGCCAGGCTGGAGTGCAGTGGTGCGATCTCGGCTCACTGCAACCTCCACCTCCCAGGTTCAAGCGATTCTCCTGCCTCGGCCTCCTGAGTAGCTGGGACTACAGGCACACATGACCGTGTCTGGCTAATTTCTATAGTTTTAGTAGAGATGAGTTTCACCATGTTGGCCAAGATGGTCTCGATCTCCTGACCAGCCACCCCAGCCTCCCAAAGTGCTGGGATTACAGGCATGAGCCACTGTGCCCGGCCCCATTTAATTCTTATAACAACCTGATGAGCAAGGTCAGTATCAGTGTCCTCATTTTACAGACATATAAGTTGAGGCCAGGGCAGTGAAGTAACTTGCAGAGACAGGATTTAAGCTCAGGTCGTCCTGACAGCAAACCAGGCTCTGAAGTCTCTCCAATGTAACACTGAATTGCAGGCACTGCTTGAAGTGATGGCCCTCAATCCTCCATGTGTCAGGTTGAATTCCCTCTGCTTCCAAAACACAGCTGGGGGTCTTGGCTCTGGAATGCTAAGGTCTCAGTCCTGGAGGCTGGAGAGGGCAGTCTTAGTTTGTCCTATCCAGCCTGAATTCACAAGTGCAGGCCATGGTGCAGGGACCCAGAGATGACACTTCCTGGAGACAGAGGTGAAGCTCTAGCTGTCTACAGGGGTTGGCCGGGACTCAGTGCTCACTCCTGTCTCAGTGGGGGTGGCGGAGGCTCATACAGTGACGTGCTCCTTCTCCCCAGTGCTCTCCAAGGCTGTTCAGGCCTCACAGCCCAGAATTGGAGTCTCAGATACTGTGGTCAGGTCAGCTATGGGGCCATGACGGGTCAGCTCCGAAGTAGTGTCACTTGCAGAGCTAACCAAGCGTGAGATTGCTCAGATGGCTGGAACAAGCGAGTCCCCTGTGCATTCCTTCTCCCTTCAGCTAGCCACAGGCTCCTTTAGCTCTCACCTAGGTCCTGCTCCTGCCATAATATCACCTGACACTGATGAGGTCACAAAGCCAGTACCCATGGGTCCCACTCACTGTTGACAAGGGCCTCATCTCCCAGTGGGAAGCCTCAGTCCCTGGAGCTGGTTCTCTCTGCATCCAGTGGGAGAGCCTGAATAGACCTGCAGGAGGTGGGTGCTCCCAGCCTCATCCAGGGGTCAGATGGGCCAGGGCTGGGGCTTTGCCTGTGTGTATGAGTGGGGGATGGGAGAGGACTTCTGTATACTAGAGTTGGAGTCAGCGGCATTGACCCTGGCCCCTAGGCATCAGGGATTCTCTACAGGGCAGAACCAGGGCCAATGGGAAGGAGTTATGATGGGAGATGGGTGGTTTTTGCTCAACAACAGTGAGACTTTTTGTAGTAAATAGTAGAATCCAGCAGCAGAGCAGACTGCTTTGTGAGACAGTGAGATCCCCATCAGTGAAGGCATTCATTCATTTATTTAACACACATTCGTTGCCTACCTTGGCTCTTGGCACTAGAGTTCCAACTGGAACTAGAACTAGAGTTCAAGTTCCAGTTCTGCCACTTAGGATTCCATGATCCACAGCGAATTCCTTGTGTCTCAGTTGCCTCACTTGTAAACATGAGTAATAACAGTTATTTACCTATCTCAGTGGGAAGGTTGAACAACTCCAAGCTCCATGCCTCACACAGGTAAACACACGGAGCCTTGAATGTACTATTCCACAGGTGTAATTACCTCTATCCTGCAAGTGAGTTAAATAGCACATTCTCCATTACTAAATGTCTGAGTGGGAATCTGAATCCAATTTAGTCTAATTCCAAGTCATTCTCTTCCCTCTGAACCATATGGCTGGGCTCAGTTAGGTATACAAATCTGAACTGTGGGACTTATATCTAGAATATACAAAGAACACTTACAACTCAATAATAAAAAAGACCAAAAACTCAATTAGAATATGGGCAAAGGATCTGAATGTACATTTCTCCATGGAAGGCATATGAATGACCAAAAAGCAAATGAAAAGATGCTGCACATCATCAGGTATCAGGGAAACACAAATCAAAACCACAAGGAAATGCCACTTCACACCCGGTAAGACCAAAGACAGACAATAGCCAGCGCGAGGCTGTGGGGAAACCGGAGCCCTCATACGCGGTTGTGTGGGGGTATAAAATGGGGCAGCCACGCTGCAACACAGCCTGGCAGTTCCTCAAATGGCTACACAGAGAGTCACCATATGACCCAGAAATTCCATTCCTAGGCTGATACTCAAGAGAACTGAAAACATACATCCACGCAAAACGTGTACAAAAATGTTCAGAGCAGCATTACTGATAATAGCCGAAAATAAGAAACAACCCAAATATTCATCAACTAATGAATGGATAAACAAAATACGGTCTATCCATACAATGGAATTATTATTCAGCCATAGAAAGAAATGAAACGCTGACACATGCTGCAACACGAATTAACCTTGAAAACATGATGATAAGTTGCTGGGTGCAGTGGCAAGTGCCTGTGGTCCCAGCTACTCTGGAGGCTGAGGTGGGAGGATCACTTGATCCCAGGAGTTCAAGGCCACAGTGTGCTACAGTGGGCTGTGAGTAGCCACTGTACTCCAGCCTGGACAATATAGCACGGCCCTATCTCTATATAAATAAAAATAAATAATAAAATTTAAAAAACAAGATTTAAAACGTATTCCACTTATTACATAATTCAATGTATATGAAAGTCCAGAATAAATTTGTAGAGAGAGAAAGTAGAGTGGCGTTTGCTTAGGGTTGGGGGCTACGGTGTGGGGTAGGGGAATTGAGGAGTAATACCTAAATGGTAGAGGGTTTCTTTTTGAGATAATGAAAATGTTCTAAAATCCGCTCTGGTTATGGTTGCACGTATTTGAGAATATACTAACAATCATTGAATTGTATAATTTAAATGCGTGAATTGTATGGTATGTAAATTATATTTCAGCAAAGCTGTTAAAAAAGAGAGAAAGAGAAATAAACCTATAAAAATAAAACCTATAAAAAACGTGATGATGATGATGATCACCTGTAGTCCCAGGAGTACTCAGGAGGCTGAGACAGGAGGATCACTTAGCTTACGAGTGCAAGACCAGCCTAGGTTTTTTTCTAAGACCCCCATCTTGGGAAAAAAAACATCTGAGGCTGTGAGAGAAGTGGCCAAGGTGTGGGTGGAGATAGAGTCTGGGGAATCTCAGCACACAGGTGCAGGGGAGACTATGAGGAGACCTTGCTTAGGAAGAATTTCCCAAGTGGGAAGATGGATGGAACCTGGAGGAATGCCTTCTAGAGGAATAGGCACTGCTTGGGTGTACCCTGGGTGGGGTGGGAGAGAGGAGGCTGCACCAGTGTCCTCTGGCAGCACTCACAGCCCAGCAGGAAACGGCACATCAGTGTTGGGATGGGGGGTTCTGATCATGGCTGGGCAGGCGCCCCACCCGCCTGCCAGACCACCCACACGATCCCATGGAGATGAACAGCACTCGACCCACTCCGTGTCTCCCCGGAACACAGGATTGGAGGGGCAGAGCCAGGTCTGGACCTGGGTGGTTGCTACCTCTCTGGCCTTGGTCTCCATATCAATGGTATGAAGGTGGCGGTTTCTCCCTCACCGTGTTGTGTGGTGTGAAAGTAGAAGTTGTGTTGAAAGCACACGGTGAGTGTGCAGATGGGGCCAGAATTCATCGTAGCCGGCCTTGGTCGTCACTTCAACTGTGGGTAGTTGAACAGCATTACTGTTCCCATTTCACAGATGAAGAAACAGAGAGGCTGTGTGCATTGGTGACTTTCTAAAGGACACGTTGTGAACAGAGATAGGATGGGACCCTGCTCCAGCCGTGTGCCCACCAGGTCATCCTTGTTGCCTCACGCCTGATAACCGAGCAGGGCTGGAAAAGCGCTGTCAACAAATGACTTCTTTTCGCCTTTAGGACAAACTTCTGCATATGTAGGCCTGGTGGCATTTCTCTTACCTTACAGGTGAGAAAACTGAGCCAAGGGACACACCTGAGGTCCCACCTCTGACAGCAACAGGCCAGGACTGTAACTTTCCTTCATTCAAACCTGGTACCTACATGACTCAAGCAAGGGAAAGGTCAGGGCACCCCTGCCTCCCACTGGCCTTAGAGCAGCCACACCCATGATCCTGAGCCTTTTGGACTCCGAGATGCAGCAGATCAAAGGCCTTGTGATAAAAGTGGAGACTTAGGTAGGTACTGTGGATGGGGAGGGCATGCAGGTTGGGGTTCGGGTCTAGGGGCTTGCAGACTCCATGTCGTCGCCTACAAAGCCAGTGTGAGTAACCAGGCAGCCCGTTCTGTGGATGCTCTACCTCTCCCGGAGGCTGTTGTGGGATGAAGGAAACTGGAGCTTCTCTGCCCAGGGAAGGTGGCTGCATTTCAAGCGGGAATCGTACAAGCACTCTTGATAAACAGCAGGTAACCCCACTCCCAGCAGCTAACAGGATTAATCTAAATGCACACAGACGCAGCTGGGCAAAATCAAAACACAGAACCCAGGTTAAATCATACCACTTAACGGGAGCCCTCAGAGCCTCAGAACGCGTCACCTGACTGGTGCCCGGCGTGGGGTGGGGACGTGGGAGGAGGCCGTGTGTGCTGATGCTTGCTTTTGAGGGGCTGTGGAAGCCCTGCTGCAGCGTGGGGGTCAAGGGAGCCCTGGGGCAGGGCTGTGGGACCAGGCAATGGCGCGTCGGAAGGTCAGGTGTTCAGGCCGCCATGGCAAGGAGCAGGGCTGTCTCTGAGGGCTTGGAGTGGCAGGTGGGGTGGTCAGTCTGGAAGGCCGCAGCAGCTTCACGCTCTGAGTAAGTGGGAGAGGCCTTCAAGTGCTCCTGTTGCCTCCCACTCCCACTCAATCAGCCCTGTCCAATGAGGGGTCCCATCCCAGGGACATTCACAGGAAGGAGAGAAGCCGGGGCTTTGGGTAGCTCTGGCAATCTGGGGCTTGTTCTGGCCTCCACAGGGAAAAACAGAGGGAACACCACACCCAGACTGCCGCAGCCCCTACCTACTCCAGCCATTATCAGCTGCTTTTACAGTTGAGGACGCTGAGGCACAGCCAGTTTTCAGGTCACGCTCTTTGCCCTGCCCCCAAGCTTCCTCCCAAATCAAGGCTCTAGTGAGAAGCAAGTTCCCTGTCCTGCACCTGCCTTGGGCTCAGGTCAGTTCCACCCAAGGTCACAGCAGAGCCTTGTTCCTCCCCAGGGCCCAGGGCCGTCATCTGTGGGGTCCTCCATGAACACTCTGTGGGGCCAGCTGGCGTGGGCTGGAAGGCCCCAAGGAGGAGCCTCTTGGGGAAAAGGAGAGTGGCCATGGGAATCACTTTCCAGGCTCCTCAAATGGGGCGAGAGCTGGGAGTTCATCACTGTCACTTGTTGGCCTCCAGGGTGGCCAGTGGCCAGCAAGCCAGCGGGCGACCCCTTTTTCCTTGGACCTCAGGAATGATGGTAACAATTGCTAATGTTTACTGGGCACTGTTTCACCACTAGGATCTTAGCTAAGCCCTTTGAATCTACAATCTCCTCGAATGCACCCAGCAACTTTAGGAGCTGAGCATTGTTTGTGGCACGGTCTCCATTATACTGAGGAGGTTCTGAGGTCACACACTGGGAGCCAAACCTGGACCCCAAAGTCCTATGATGTCACCTTCCTAGGATTCAGCTCCATTCCCAGGCCCTTCAGGAAAGGGTAGTGGGAAGGGAACAGGTAGTGTCTGGAATCACAAGACTTGATCTCATGTTCCTGCTCGTTCCCACTAGCTGGTTCTATGGCCCCGGGAGCGGGGGCCATAGTCTTTGAACTCTTTACTCTTTGAACCTGAAACTCCTGGTTTGTAAAACAAACACGGAGAAGAATCTTTGCCTTACCTGCACTGCTGCGTTGTGGGAATCAAATGAGAAAAATATACAACCATGGTTTTCATGCTGCGAGGCGCCACATAAATGTGAGTTATTACACCACGCCCCAGAGCAGGCATGTTCCTGGCTCTGTGTGATTTTTGTTGTTGTTGTTAAAACCGTTAGGAACGATAATTACTTAATAATGATCCTATTCCTAATCCATGCACCTCTGTACGGGGACGTCAGTGCCCCTGGCATTGACACATAATTGGTCTCTGCCCAGGGCCCAAGAGCAGGGGATAGTGCTCCCTATTTTGCAGTGGAGTAAACAGGCCTCCAGCATGAGCAAAGGGATGTCCAGAGTTCCTTAGCCCTTCAGGGTGATGTTCTGGGCTTAGAATCTGGGATTGGCGCCTTCCCCCTCCTGCTGCGAGGGCTCCCAGGCCGCCCTGAGAGTGATTTACGGCAGGAATCTGCAGTGAGTGCTGTGTCAGCGCTCCCCGCTCCCACCTTCCTGCTCTGTCTCCACCCCTCTTTATCTGCCTTCTCCCCGTTTCTCCTGTGCTGCCACTCACCTCCCACAGCTGTCTTCCCTCGTTGCCCCTAGGCTGATTGAAGCCTAATTTCACCTCCTTTCTGGGGCTGAGGAGCTCACGCTGAGCTGTCAAGAGTGGCTGGGGAATTTAAGCAGGAGGCCCATGGGGGAAAGCAGGGAGGGAGGAGTCCCTGTCCTTTGTCCCAGGCCATCAACCCTGAGGCCCTTCAGGTCCTCTTTCTGGAAAGGGTCAAAAGGGTACCTGAGGCAGAAAGGTCACGTCACCTCTTTGCATTCATGTAACCTGTGTGTGGCAGAACCTGCATTTGAGCCTAGGTCTGTGGAATGCCCAGGTCCACGAGTGTGTCCAACACCCAGGATCATTAAAGCCTGGCACCAGGGCTGTGGGCAGAGCTATCCCCTCAGGCCATGCAGACCCCTTCACAGAGATCCTGGTGCTTTGCCACAGCATCTCAGATTCCAAGTCCTACTGGGAAGGAAATTCGGGGGGAGTGTGCCAGGGCCAGGAGGGCAGGAACAGACATCAGAGCCTCCTTCCTGAGCTTTGATCTGGGCTGGTAAGGTGCCAGACCACGGGCTTCTGGGGAGGGGTTAAACAGAGCCTGTGAGTGGGCACTGCCCAGGCAAGCAGCATGTCACCAAATAATGAAAACCAAACAGTTGAATATTCAACTTATGAAAGTCAAGTATTTGTTGCTAACTCATTTTTTAACATGCATAAAATGGAAACTCTTTTTTTAACATGCGAACTCATTTTTTAACATGCATAAAAAGAGAGACTCTTTAAGTTGTCCAAGGTAACACAGTACCCTCCTGGCACAGAAGCTAAGGTGTGGGTCACTCTCTGGCCAGTTGCTGCCTATGCTTTCCCTCCTTCCTCACCCCTTCCAGCATCCAGAATCCCAGGAGGCTGATCTGCTCTTGGCTTCAGAGGTGGGCCAAATTCAGAGTGACCACACTCAAGGCCACTGCTCAGCCTCCCTCCCTGGCTGCTCAGGGCCATGTGCTGCTTCTCCCTCTACACCCAGGATGCTCGTGGCCTGGAGAGGCTGGCGAGGACCTGAAATCACTATCATAACTCTCGTTTGTGGAACCAGAGGGTTAAGTGGGTACTTTGGAGGCACTGGTGGGTACAGAAGGAACTTGGGGAGCTGGAACAGGACTCTGAAATTTAAGGTGCTCCAGGGAGAGCAGGTACAGAATGGGAGGGGCAGCTGTGATCTTTGGGTCACCAGTCCCTGCCTCCCAACCCCTCTGTTGGCCTTTCCCTAAATTCAGGGGCAATGAAACACTAGGGCACTGGGCCAGTGGGGCCACCTGACTCTCCAAGGCCGGATCCTCCTGTGCTGACTCTGACAAACCCAGCTGAGGAGGCTGGCACTGGCAGATTTTCCATCCTGTGGACAAACTTGTTATTTACGTTGATTGGCGCGTGATTTACAGCTAATTTGTTAATCAACCACAGCCTATGCAACCTGGGTGAGCCTGCTTCTCCCTAATGATCCACCAAGATCCTGTTCTGAGAGGCTGGCCCAGGCAGGCTGTGGGAAACCGAGGGTGGTGATGTGGGCCTGGGATGGGGTGCACTTCACACCCAGGAATGCCCATCAACCCTCACTGCCCCCATATGAAGCTGCTTCCTCTGGCTCTCCTGGATTTTCACCATGCCCTCCCTCACCCCATACCCATACCTTAAGGCCACTCTTACTCTAGGACAGCAGTTACCGGGCGCCTTGGGCATCTCACCTCACCCCTCTGGACCTCGCTTTCCCCATTTTTTGGTAGCTTACAGATCTCTGAGTGAGGAAGATGGGTAATTTCCATGAAAGCACCATACTGGTCAGGGTGGTGTTAGAGCTGGCATTTATGGGCTCATGAGAGTGGAGCATTAAACCTTTAGTGATTTTGTGAGCTGGTTGAAAAACATAGCCGTTATTAGAAATTACATTATATAAACTACAATTAAATAAGTCATATTAAACATCAAGGTAATAAATACTCAGAACTCATTACTTCCTAATTATTTTACTGTATTTTACTATCTATGTTCGAGATTATTTCCATCTCTGGTATCTGTCTGGTGGAGAGGCTGTATGATGCCACACCAGCAAGCATCCCTTCCCAGTGCCACACTCAATGATGTCAGCTTGAAATGAGCCAGGGTAGGAATATTCACAACATAGAATTGACAAAGACTCTAAATCAGGGTTTCATTCATTGTTCTGTTCTTTATCCAGACTTTAAGAAGCGATGGAGAAGCTGGGCACGGTGGTTCACACATGTAATCTCAGCACTTTGGGAGGCTGAGGTGGGCAGATCACCTGAGGTCAGGAGTTTGAGACCAGCCCGCTAACATGGCGAAATGCTGTCTCTACCAAAAATATAAAAATTAGCCAGGCGTGGTGGCGCATGCCTGTAATCCCAGCTACTCAGGAGGCTGAGGCAGGAGAATTGCTTG
>NW_012120709.1:26413434-26605863 GCF_000951035.1 Colobus angolensis palliatus | reverse complement strand
TTTTTTTTTTTTAACCCATTAATGTAAATGAAAATATCAATCAGCATCGCTGTGGGAATTACACTGGCTTGTCCATTGCGATCATAGACTGGCTGCAAATGCAGGCGTTCTGCAAAAATCAACTAAAGCATTCTGTGAGAATCAGTTGTTTATACGTAATTTATGATAAAGGATAGTATATATTTTGTTATTATTTGTAAGATATATGCCACACATTCTTTAGACCTGTAAAATTACACACATACATACACATGTTTTTCCCAAAGAACCAGTTGTTAAAGATTTAGCAGCACACCACCGACTGCACTCATGGGAGAGACCATTATTCTTTTCCTCTTGAGCCCCTGTTTCAGCTCTAGGACTTGTGTGATGTCAGCTCTTAATGGCTCACCCAGATATTGGGGAAGGAGCTAGAACTTGTACTTCTCATCATCCTTTCCAGCCCCCAAGAGGAAGACTATTTCTAGCTGCAAGGAGGCATTTCCCCCTGGGGTCCCAGCAAAGAAAGTGTCTTTAGAACACTTCCCTGGGCAGAGAGCAGAAGGACCCAGAACCCTGGAACTTGCCTGTGAAGCTCCGAGGCGTCTCCATCTTTGCTTGACTCCATCCAGAGTCTGAGCCCTGGCGTCACCTTGGGTGGGGGCACCATGCCCTCTGGTCTGCACTTTGATAAGAGCCTCCTAACCGGCCTCCCTGCTTCTGTTCTTGCCCGCTTTACAACATGTTCTCCACATGCTCCCAGAGGGATCCTTTTTTTTCTTTTTTTAATTTTAAAAATTGTTTTTTTTAAAAATGGAGATGAGGTCTCACTCTGTTGCCCAGGCTGGAGTGCAGTGGTGCAAACCTGGCTCATTATAGCCTCCTACCCCTGGGCTTAAGTGATCCTCCTATCTCAGCCTCCTGGGTAGCTGGGACCACAGGCATGCACCACCATGCTCCGTTTCAGAGGGATCCTTTTAAAACCTAAATCAGGCCGGGTGCGGTGGCTTACGCCTGTAATCCCAGCACTTGGGAAGGCTGAGATGGGTAGATCACGAGGTCAGGACCTGATCAAGATCATCCTGGCTAACGTGATGAAACCCTGTCTCTAGTAAAAATACAAAACATTAGCCAGGCATGGTGGCACGAGCCTGTAGTCCCAGCTACTCGGGAGGCTGAGGCAGGAGAATCACTTGAACCTGGGAGGCGGAGCTTGCAGTGAATTGAGATCACACCACTGCACTCCAGCCTGGGTGACAGAGCAAGACTTTATCTCAAAACAAAACAAAACAAAACAAAAAAACTAAATCAGATTGTGCTACTCTTCAGCCAGAAACCCTGCAAAAGCCCCCCCGGGTGTCCCCTCAGGCCTCGGGCTACCTCATCCCCATGTCTTAGGGCTCTGCCCTTCTCTCTGCTCCCTCTCTGCACCAGCCACACTGGCCTCTGCAGTTCCAGGCATCTCCCCTCTCAGAGCCTTTGCTCTGGCTGTGTCCTTGGTCTGGGATAATCTTCACCCAAATACCTGCTTGGCTCATTCCCTCACCTCCTTCAAATCTTCAATCAAATCTCACCTCCCTCAACACGGTCCCTGACCCCCACCCCAACGCACCTAAGCACCCAATGCTGATCTACTTTCTGTTTGTTCTTAGTCTTTCTCGCCTCATAATAGACTAATTTTCTTATTATCTTTGCAATGGAATCTGAGTTCCATGAGGGCAAGGATTTTCGTCTGTTTTGTTCACTGATACACCCATACTCCAAAAGCCTGGCACTTGCTGGGTGTCAGTAAATATTTTTGAAGAAATGCTTTGGGGAAGGAAGGGCAGCTTCTAGAAAGGAGCATGTGTGGAAGAGCAGAAAACACTTCCTTTCTCTATTGGTGCCGGGGTGGGAGGAGGCCAGCCTGCTCAGCCGGTTTCCCAGCTCCTCTCCCGCTCAGAGCCTCTGGGGCCCTCTATTAGTCAAGGCTCTCTAGAGAGACAGAATCAATGGGATGTGTGTATATATATGTATTAAGAAAGAGATTTATTCTAAGGAATTAGCTCATGCAATTTTGGGGGTCAACAAATCCCAAGACCTGCAGCCAGCAGGCTCGAGACGAGGAAAAGCTGACGTTCCAGTTCGAGTGAAGAAAATACCGATGTCCCAGCCTGAAGACAGGCTGGAAGAATTCCCTCCTAATTTTGGGAGGGTCAGCATTTTTATTCTATTCAGGACTTCAACTGATTGGATAAGGGCCACTTAGATTAGGGAGGGCCATGTGCTTTCTTTAGTCCAGCAATTCGAATGTTAATCTCATTGAGAAACCCCCTCGCAGACACACAGAATAACGATTGACCAAAAATGTGAGCACCTTGTGGCTGAGTAGAGTTGACATAAAATTCACCGCTGCAAGTGCTTTGCCTGGCCCAGCCCTCACAGAGCAGGCTCAGGGACAGAGGACCTTTCGCCAAGGAACAGTGCTCTATCGAGGTGGCCTGTAAACAGCACTCTTTCTCTTCACCTGCTCTCCATGGGCCTGGAACCTGGGTAGAAGGAGAGGGAAGGTGGCCTAGAATGACCTTTGAGGCCTTGGCTCAGCCTTTGTTTTCTCATCTGTAATATGAACTTAAAACAATATCCCTTATCTCACAGTCATAAGGCTGAAATGAGAAAATGCTTTGGCAAACAGAATGCATTTTGCAAGCCTGAGGTATTAATCTTGCAAGCTACTCACTCCTACACGTCTCTGGCAAGTGTCTATCCACAACAAGGAAAGGGTTAAACCTGCCTTCTTATTTGTACAGTTTCTCATGTCCCTAGGAGGAGCAAAGAACCAGGCTTATAAATAGGACCAGGGTCTTTGCAAACAACAGTAGCAACAACACATTTGTCTGAGAGGCTAGGTTGAGAATTGGTGCTTGCTCCATCTTGTGCCCTAGAGACAATCCTCAGACTGCTGAACTTCTCCACTCTCACGGCATTGCCCATCAGGAGGGATTGCAGTTCTGAACATGATGGATCAGATGCAATATCAGAGGAGATTCATGTCTGCAGGCCTGTCCCAGGTGAGTTCTCGCAGGTATATCTGAAAGCCAGAGGATGAATGGGAGACCCAAGGTCCCAAATGCTCAAAGAATGTATGTTCTCAGTGGTGCTTCCCACTATCCTCAGCACATCATCCCTTCCTCCTGGCCCTGTGGGGTTGGGAAGCAGAAATGAGAAGGCACTTTCCTTTCTCCAGACCTTTTTTTCTGGCTTCTCCACCCAGTCACTGGCAGAGCCAAAGTTCAGGTAGAAACTTGTCCAGCTGGATTGCCAGAACACCAATGCTATCCGCTGCCCACCTGTGAAAGCTGCCTGGCAAGATGGAGCATGGATGCCTGTGCCATGACACTGGGTGACGAGAGGCACAGGGTGTTCCCAGCCCAGGGGCCTTTCACGGAGACAGACGACTGATGGAAACCTGCATTGACTGGGGCAGGGAAGTGTCTGTCTTCCTGTCCCTGCCAATAGCAGAGAGCATGGACTCACCCCATCCTTGTTCTCTGGGAGGACCACACCCCAGTACCCATCCTTGGATAGTGTCTGTGTTGGGGCTTCACTTCAGAGGTGGACATGAAGCTGCTTGGTTTCATCTCACAGTTGAGGTGAGGCTGATTCATTCATTCCATAGTTATTTATTGAGAGCCTATTCTGTGCCTGTGTATTGGCACTGTTTTCAATCTGGGAATCCAAGAACAAACAACATAGACAAGGTCCCTTCTGTAATGAAACTTACGTTTTTGTTGGGGAAACAACAGCACACATATGAACACGTGTAAAGAGGAGGAAAATGGCCCAGGTCTGGGCTTTGGATATATCACTGACTAGCTGTGTGACCTTGGGCAAGTAGTTTAACTGTTGTCAACCTCAGTTTTCTCATATTTAAAGTCAGGAGGATAATAACAACATTGATGTCATGGGGTTGTTGTGAGAATTATTTGAAAGCATATGAAGTGCACAACAGAGTTCTTGGCTCACACTAGATGTCCCCATGCAGACATGCACCCATTATTGTTATTGCCGTTGTTATAGTTAATATCACTTACCTAGAAACGGAATCAGAAGAGACCAAAATGCCATATTCTTTCTTTCAGTAAAGTGACACCCAAGAAGGGGTGAGCCAAAAGCCATGTCTGTACAGCATCACAAGCTTTTAGTTGGTAAAACATCAATTCAGCCAACTCCTTGAGTGTTTGGTCAACAAAGGCTTTAACAACTGACTTTTTTTTTTTCATTGGTGGGATCAGGTGGTTGTTTGAAAGAACCAATTGATTCTTCTAATTGGATGAATCAATTCATTGTTCTAATGTCATGGCGACCCAAACTAAGATTGGTTACAATTTTATCTAAGGCCCTGGGTACTTTCTCTTTCACGATGAGCCTTTTGGCCTGGTTCTGTCTTAGTTTTATAGCTGTTAAAAACATGTGATTGAGTGTGAGGATCACGTATGTGCATGTGTGTACATACAAACATATATGCACAAAAGACATGCCAACCCATCACTAACCCTGCTGAGTTGAGACCAAGAGAATGCAAACTTTATATTTTGCCAACAGCTTTTACCTCTTCTCAGCCAGTTTTTTTTTTTTTTTTTTTTCAGAGCAGAAGCCAAAGAGCCAAATGGCATAGTCTGAATGTGGTCACTTTCCTGCCAGCCACTGGGCCAGACTCTGGCTGTTGGCACAGGGTTCTGCTGCCCGTTGTGAGATAGCATCAGCTCTGCCTGGCATGGAAAAGGGAGAGTTGGTATTGTCAGCCTGTAGGTGCTTGTGAGGAGGAGGTAGAGGATGTTGGTTACTGGCAGGCAAACCTGTTGCCACTAAAACTTGGCATGTCTGGGTGGCTTCAGCAGTCCAGACAGAGAATCAGCAGGGAGGAAGATCTCCACAGAAGTGCCCAGCTGGCTCCTTGGTACTGTCCATGGAAAGAGATTTCTTCCTTGGTAGAGAACTTGGTACCTTGCAGAGGCAAATCTATTCATAGTGAGGTAAGTCTGTAAGTCTAACCATAATCCTAGGATGACTGTGATCCATCATCTAGGAGAGGTCTCCTAGGGTTCTTTTTGCCCTATGTGTGGGGAATACACACACACACACAGACACACACACACACACACACACACACATATATATTTTAGACGGAATTTTGCTCTTGTTGCCCAGGCTGGAGTGCAGTGGTGCCATCTCGGCTCACTGCAACCTCTGCCTCCCTGGTTCAAATGATTCTTCTGTCCCAACCTCCCAAGTAGCTGGGACTATAGGCTCACGCCACCATGCCCAGCTAATTTTTATATGTTTTAGTAAAGATGGGGTTTCACCATGTTGGTCAGGCTGGTCTCGAACTCCTGACTTCAAAGTGATCCGCCCACCTTGGCCTCCCAAAGTGCTGGGATTACAGGCATGAGCCACCTTGCCCCCGGCCCTGGGACTTATATTTTCTAAGTGTTTTCTGTAGAAGCAGTAAATGCTGCTTCTGAGCTCTTGGAAATTGGTGAGCTGGTAATGTCTTGAAAATTGCTCCTGTCTGCTCTGGGAGCATCATCTCCCATTGTCACCCCAAGTCCTTGATGGAGTCCATAAGGGCTCTGCTTCCCTGGGCCAGGAGACAGGCTGCATACCCAAGCACCTTTCCTTCCACATGCAGACAGCCCGAGAGCACTGCCTGAGGAGCCAGGAGACCAGGATCCCAGGGTCAACGCTGCCTTTTACAAGCTGTGGGACAGAGACAAGTTGCTTAACTTCCTCAGGCCTCAGTTCCCAGCTGCCCTACCTAAAGTGGTGAGGATTAAACGAAATACTACAGGTGGAAGCAAACTGTAAAAAAAAAACTTCAAACACATGCAAGGGGTTACATTAAGCTCTCCGCACAACCCTCCCACCAGATGAGCTCCCTGGGACGACTTTTTCATCCTGTCTTGTTAGAAAGCTGCTTACTTGGATAAAGCCCTCAGGAGATGCAAGATGTTCATCCCGAGGGAACCTCCACTCCCTCCTGGCCTGTCCGCCTGATCCCTAGATTTTTCTCCACCCTGAAGCTCTCAGCCTTCTCCAAAGCTAGTCCCTGAGCAAGCGCAGACTTGAGCTTTCTATTCCTTTCTTGGTTTCCTGTTCTGAGATGGGTGAGCAGCCTGATTTATTTTTGACAAATGTATCTGCATTATGAATTATATTGGGGATGGAATTGTTACATTAAATCAAAGTTAATTTTCAACTTCTGTTCAGGGCGCCATAAATAATCAACTCCAGGATAAGGTTATGGACTGAAGTCACCCAAATTATGCTAATGAGGATGATTAAACTTTAGAATTCTAAGTTTCTGTAAGAATAACAATCAGTTAGCATTTACATTTCTGCCATGCCCTAGGATCTGCTGCTTTCTCTGAAGCTGCTATTAAATATAAATAATAATACCATTTTTTAAAGTCAAGTTGAGCCCTTTGGGGCATATTCTATTCTCTTTCCTGGTGCTCAGCTTCTGCAGATGTGTCTGAGGCAACCAGAGAAGGAAGGGAGGGTGGCACAGAGTCCACAGAAACTGCATTTGCATTTGCCTTAGAACTGCAAAGGGATTTTCAAGTTCTAACAGAGACAATAATTAAATTTTGCCTTGGTCCATTTGGTGAGGAATGCCAGGAAGCCCTGTTGAGCTTTAGAAGTGCTACCCTTAGTGAGCCGGCAATGATTTCCAAGGGATTTTGAATTTAGGATGGGGTAGCAATTCCTAGCCTTTTCTGCTGAGATGCTGTGTGTCTTCGGGTCCATTGCATTAACTTTATGTGCTCTGTTGTCCCTCCACAGGCTCTGGGGACCTTATAGAGGATGCTGCTGAATTCCCTAGCTTGGCTTACAGAAGAGCAAAAAGATTCAGTTGATTTCCAGCCTCATGTTTAGCCACCTGTTATCAAGGCCTGCCCCGAGAGATGTTCATCTCCTGATGTCTATGTGGGGGCCAGGTGGCTGCAATCAAAATGACAGGTCAGCTCAGAGGTTAGGTTGCTGGCTGAGTGGCTATTGTTTATCCCAGTTTCAATTTCATCGTCATGACAACCCACACAAGTCATTGTCCCAGCCGATGCCTCTGTGTGACGGAGTGTGAGGAACGTGCTTCGTCCCAGCTCGCTCCGCCTGACGGACGAAGAGCCATCTCTGCTCTCGGGTGGCTGCTCCTTTCTTTCCTCCACGTGTTCACAGTGTTCTTATTTTCTCCACCACTTACCCAGAAATTGTTTCTGAAAAGTGTCTCATTTCAACTGAATTTGGCGCAGAGCGATTGGGAACATTGCTCGGCTGGGATTTGCTCTCTCTCCTCAGCAGTTTTGCAGACCTTATCTCACTCCTGTGGGCTTCCAGAACTGCTGGGACCCCTGGCTGAGATCAAGTGGGGGGCAGTAGATGGGAACCTGCCTGTTTCACACTCGGATCATCCAAGGGAAGACACGAACGTTCTGCACACACAACATGGCATAAGCACCAAACTTGCCTTAATGTGTCTTCCAAACTATGCGGGGCCCCTTCCTTGAAAATTTCAAGAGACAGATGGCTGGTGTTTCTGTTGTGCTCCATGGCTCTGAGAAATCCTGTGTCTGTGTGGGGCTGTTGAGATGCCAGCTCTGGATGGTAACATCGGTGAGCCTGGAAGGCTCTGCCTTGGAAGCATGGGGCCTGTGTCTCCTGAGCTTCTCTTTTGGGTCCCCCAGCACTTGATGATTCTGAGAACACATGTTCCTTTACTTTAGGGAACAGCCTCAAAAATGGACCCTTCTTCTTCGCTCTGGCATGGTGGTGATTCTGTCGAGAGGCACCTTGGGCCAGATTTATCCTGTTCTGGAGGCTCACAGGCAGGCCCAGCACTGAGAGAAACCCTGCCTGGCCTGACAAGCCTTCTCCTGAGAGTGGCTTCTCCTGTGGCTACAGGATCATCTATGTTGGTCAAACGGATGGTACAAGATGTTTTAAAAAGATACTGGGATTGCTTTGACTGAAAGAGAGGCTGTGAAGGACTGGGGTGCTCATTAAGAGTCTCAGAATCAAGGAAGGTTGTTATGGAGACAGGCTGATCACTGCTGTGGGAAATGCTGGGGTGAGGCAGGTGGATCACTGCCGTGGGAAAGGCTGGGGTGAGGCAGGTGGATCACTGCCGTGGGAAAGGCTGGGGTGAGGCAGGTGGATGATCACTGCCGTAGGAAATACTGATCTGAGGCCCATGTGCATGGCCCCTGTTGTCATGGTGGGGGTGATGGGGAGACACAGAGTTGAGCCAGGCAATGGGAAAGGGCAGAAAGCAGATATGGGAGTCAAGAGCCGGGGCTGAGCCAGCAGAACTGGGAGCAGGAGCGCTGTTAGAAAGTGGTTTGATCTGGGGCTCAGGCTGACTGAGTTGGTCAACACTAAGAGCCAGCAGGCTTCACCTTCTTCACCTTTATTCATTCAACAGACATTTTTTGAGTATTTACTACATGCCAGGTGCTATTCTAGGCGCTCATCAGTGAGTGGTCAGTGAAATAGACAAAAATCCCAACCCCAACAGGGTTTTACCTTCTAGTGGAGCAACCAGGCAATAAGCACATGACTTAGACACTCAGGATGTCAGATGGTTCCAAGTTCTGGGGAGGGGCATAGGAATGGTGGGGGTGCTACAATTTAAAACAGAGGGGTCAGGTTAGCCTTTGTGAGATGATGCTCCAGCAAAGAACTAACCGGGAGAGGGCTGGGGTCATGGGGACACCTAGGGGAAGATCAAGGCAGAAGGAGCAGCTAGGGCAGCACCCATGGGCCTGGTGTGCTGGAGACCAGGGAGGGGCCTGTATGTCTGGAATGGGGTGATTGAGAGGCGACCGCAGGGATGAGGTCTGAGGTGTCAGAAGCCAGAGCACGTGGACCTTGCAATCTTTGTAAGGGCTTTCTAGGTGGAATGGGAGGTCGCAGGCAGGATGGAACAGAAGAGGGATATCAGCTGCAGGCTGTTACAGGATGCCTCTGGCTGCTGTGCTGAGAATATGTTAAATTTGAGATGATCTGCTTAGATGAAGTCCTGACTCTGCCACTGTCACTGGACCGAGAAGGTCTACATGACTACCAGACTATCTCAACTCTACTAGGATTTCAACATCTTTAGGAAAATGTTGAATTGAATGTGTCACAAATTTGTCAAAATGAGCAAACTTATAAAGACTCAGACTCAGCTCAAAGTGAATATGACCTTGCCCCACTGCCCTCCCTGGCGTTAGGGACACCAACCACTGCCAACTCCAACCCCTGGCTCCCACCCTGGTCAAATTCTCCCAGGTCCCTGGAACTTTTCTTGGGACTCCAGGGCCTCACGGCCAGGGGCTGCGGGCTGGCCATGCAGCTCTCCACTCCACCACGAGGGGCGTCGTTCCGTCCACTGCACCACCCATCACCATCTGCTAGCTTCCCGCAGCCTCTGCTTTTCCCTCCTGCCCACCGGTGGCTCTCCAGGGAGCGTCGTCTGCAGGCCCTCTTCCGAACTGAAGGAATCTGTGTAAAACCTCCTGGTGCCTAACTCAGATCTGCTCAAGCTCCAGCAACTCCAGCTCCCTGACATTAGCTGGGCTTCCATGACCTCTTGGAGCATCCCAACCCCAGAGATTAGCAGCACCTATCATCTCCCTGGTTTTCTTAGAAGTTTTCATTTAAGACCTGCCCATTAGACCTAAGAATGCTCCTCATTGCTTCTCCCATGATCCCCAAACCAGGAAGGTTGGTGATAAGCCCCAGGGGTGTGTCATTCTTCGGCGGCCTCCCTCTCTAGGAGGAGGAAGGTACAGGAGGTAGAATAGTTCACGCTCCTTCCTGGTGGTCCAGCAGATAGGCCATGGGGGTCTCAATGTTGTGAGAGGGGCTGGGACTATGTGCCCCTCACAGTCCTTCCCGCTTCAACATTTACATTGTCCGTGTGATGTCACTTGTTGGTGTCCAATGAATGGGAACTGATTGTCTTGTTTGGCCGGGATGGGTCTGGAGGTGTCTTTAGGGACACTCCTAGCTGAGTTTTTTCCACACCACTGACAACCATGCTTTGTGAGTTACCGGCTGAGGAGAGACCTGAGCTGGCAGAATCAAAGGACATGGGTTTAGGAAAGGATCCAAATTACATTGAGGGCGATCCCACTGCTGTTCCAAACAGTCAAATACCCCCTTTTGATTGAATAGGTTTGTTATTAAAAATGCATTTAAAAAAATGAAATCGAAAGCAAATCCCTTCAAATAAAATTTCAGCCTTGTCTTAAATCCAGGGGTTTATTTGAAAGTTCCATCTTCTCACACGTTGCACAGAGCTGTGCTGGAGAGATCATAGCCCTCTGTCCCCTGAGCATGATGAACCAGGAAGGTAGATATCAATCAGGTTTCCTGAAATCTGTGCAGAATGCTCCTTAGTTATTTTCTGGATACTGACATGGGGGAGGTGATTGCCTAAATTGTGCTGCATGTCACTCCACAGAAATTCTCATATCCCTTAAGGACTGAAACTTGAACTGATAGGGAACCCGTGACTCAGTAGCAGTTGCCTGCTAGCCCCTTTTGGGCTTCTTCTCCTTTGTCCATTGCATCCTCTAAACTCAGCCCACCTGGTTACTTCATATCTGTTGGCAGATTGACTCCCTCCCTCCAGACCATTTTCAGTAAGAAGATCTTCCTTATTTAACTAGGAACAAATACCATGTGGCTTCCCTATGACCTGTATGCTGCCTTGATCTTCTACCCTTGGAAGAAACAGAAGGAGTGAGAGAATTATGTCAGCCAAGACAGCGTTAACTTTAATCCTACTTAATTCCAGCTCCACAATGAAAGCCTCACTTTGAGACTTGATTGAGGTGAGTTTAGGTCAAATAAGAGGAGGTTTCATTCAGTCACATCGTCATTTATTCAGCCAACATTCACAGAGCCAGGCACAGAGCTTGGGGCTGGGAGTCGGAGGAACAATACTTGGTCCCTGCCCTTCAGGGAGACAAACAGAAACAAATAAGAAAAACTGCAACATAGGCAATCAATTCTGAAGTGAAAGGAGGCAGGCGCCCATGCTGGGGAGAGTCACTGATGGACAGTTGCAGCTTTCAGGGAGGGGACACAGGGGCAAGGAGAAAGCAGAAGAAACTGACTCGAGTTGGATTTTACAGGCTGAGTAATAAACTCATAAAAGTAAAATTATGGGGCTGGGCGCAGTGGCTCATGCCTGTAATCCCAGCACTTTGGGATGTTGAAGGGGGCAGATCACCTGAGGTCAGGAGTTCGGAAACAGCCTGGCCAACATGGTGAAACCCCATCTCTCCTAAAAATACAAAAAAAAAAAAAAAAAAAAAAAAAAAAAAATGGCCGGACATGGTAGTGCGCACCTGTAGTCCCAGCTACTCAGGAGGCTGAGGCGAGAGAATCAGGTGAACCTGGGTGGTGGAGGTTGGCAGTGAGCCAAGATTACACCACTGAACTCCAGCCTGAGTGAATGAACAAGACTCCGTTTCAATCTCTCTCTCTCTATATATATATATGTGTGTGTGTGTGTGTGTATATATGTATATAAAGTAAAATTAGGAGTTCATGACCTCCTGGAGAGATGACTAGCAGGAATTGCAAATGGATTCTGAAAGGATTTGGAGAATGTGGATATTATGGGACGAAGCCTAGACTTGCACCTGGAGATGAATGTTCAAGCTGTGTTTGCCAGGATGTCATCCTTGGCAAATCACTCAACATCTCTGTGTCTTAACTTCCTCATCTGTACAGTGGGAAATATAAAAATGCCTGCCCTCCTTATCTCATGGAGCTGCTGGGAGGATCAAAAGTACCAGTGTACATGAACATGCCAGAAATCAGTTAAGTGTGAGGCATGTAAAAGCATTTTAAAGCATTATGTTTGGAAATAATTTCAAGTTTACAGAAAGTTGCAAAATGAGAAATAGTACAAAGAATATTCATATTCACTTTACCCAGACATACTTATTGTTTATAGTTTAACCCATGTATTATTTATTCTTATTCTCTGTCTCATATATATGTATATATATACTATATGAACATGTGGTTATACATGTGTGTTTATACATAAATTTTTCCTGAACCATTTTTATATTATGTATATTATGGCTCTTTTCCCCTGAATACTTAACAGTGTGTTTTACCTAAGAATAAGAATATTATATGCCACAGTATAGTTAACAATTTTATACATTTACATGTATAAATCCATCACCTATATTACAAATTTTTTGCTTGGTCTAATAATACTCTTCACAGCATTCTCCCTTCTAGTGCAGGATCCAGTCTAGGGGGTCAGATACTGCATTTGGTTTTCAAGATTTTTTAGCCTCCTTTAATCTGAAACATCCCACAGCTTTTCTTTGTCCTGTGCAATGTTGATATTTGTAAAGAATACACTGTTTCCATTTTGGCGTTCATCTACTGTTTCTTCATTTTTAATCTGGGGTTGTGCTAACCTCCCAACTCCAGCATTCTCTCTAATTTTACTAGTTGGACTTCAGAATTCTACTGCAACCAAGAGCTTTCCCTTCTTTTCTCTTTGTCTTTTTCTCCTTCTTTCTTTCTCTTTCTTTCTTTCTTCCTTCTTTCTCTTTCTTTCTTCCTTCCTTCTTTCTCTTTCTTTCTTCCTTCCTTCTTTCTTTCTTTTGCACTCATTTACATAGCAACCAGGGAGCTCCTGGGGTGAAAAGACAAGCCTTGTCTATAGAGCACGGACACAGTCATGTCTGGTGGATGGGGAGATGGGGGAGCAGATAACACAGAGAGTGACCCGGCACTCACAGAGAACTCGCCTGAGTGGGCAAACCGGACCCAGTCCCTGGCCCCGCCGTTCATACGGGAGTGTGGATACTTCGCCTCTTCCTGACCCAGCCTCTTGGTGGCATATACGTGTTTGTGAGAAAGGGGTCTCTGCATGCCCATGAACCGAAGTATCTGTAACACGAGGCTGCTCAGAAATCCTCGCTGTGTGACATCCCTGACTGACTGAGAAGAAGCACCCTCCTTGTTCACAAAATCAGAGTTGCTGGATGAGTTGGCAGAGATCCCTGCTAAGGCGGGGTCCGCAGCTATGCTTGGGGTAGAAGCAAGGGACCAAGGGGATGGGTCATTGGAGCAGCGCCTTTCCTGGGCTTTGAAAGCTCTTGCATGGCCACCAGGGATGGGAGTCTTGGTGGAGGCCTCCCCACTACGGTGCAAGGGAGCAGGTGGGCCCAGCTTGGCAAACCGAAGAGCGTGGTGGAACAGCTGCGTGGCTAGCTGAATCACATTTTAGGTGCCAACCTCGTGTTGCTCTCTGTGCTGTGAGCATTTCCCCTCTCACTTAGCAGGAATGACATCCTGAGTTGCAGCTTTCCCAGCAGTGGCAAAATCTAGGGAGCCCTTCTGTTCACTAACTTTGGACTTCACTACTGTGGTGACGGGCTTGGTGGTGGCAAGATACTAGCAATAGAATAGAGTCCAAGAGGTGATGCCTTGGGCCTGGGACTTTGGTGGTGGGAAGAGAGAGCAAGGCCAGGGTGGGTCTGTGCAAGCATGGGGCTTCCCTGAAGTCTCAGGGATAGATGGGAGCAGTGACTCCCTAAAACCCTGGACTTTAAGCTGGACACGGTGGCTCATGCCTATAATCCCAATAATTTGAGCCTAGGCAGGAGGCTCGCTTGAGCCCAGGAGTTTGAGATGAGCCTGGGCAACATAGGGAGACCCCCATCTCTACAAAAATTAAAATAAAATAAAATTAGCTGGGCATAGTGCTGCAAGCCTGTGGTCCCAACTACTTGAGAGACTGAGGTGGGAAGATCACTTGGAGCCCAGAAGTTGAAAGATACTGTGAGCCATGATGGCACCACTACGCTCCGGCCTGGGCAACAGAGTGAGACCCTATCTCAAAAAGAAAAAAGGAAAAAGGCCTGTTCTTTCCACCGCTACACAGCTGAGGGCTTGGGGCATCAAAATTGAGGCATTAAGGTTAACGGAATCACCATTTTACTTTCCGGCTCCGGAAACCTGTGACATTCAGGTTGCACTTGTCCACAGAATCACCGCAGAGACGGGTGCCCGCCCCTCCCCACATGCAGCTGTCCCTTGCAGCCGGCCTGACAGATGGCCAGTTTGCATCGGATTAATTGGCATTTGTTCCTTGGCTCCTGTGTGCCTACCTTATGCCCTTTACTCTTGTGCTTGCTACATCCCTGAAGGAAGTGGTGGTCTCTTCCCTTTTCCTGTGGTCAGGCAGATGTGCCTCTGAACTCCAGGGACAATCGGGCCCCAGGGTTCACAGATGCACTGTTTTGCTCATCACCTCTTGTGACTGGGGCTCAGATTGGGGCCCGTGATCTTGGATCCCAGGCTGCCTGAACACCCTGAACAAAGGAGGTAGGAAATGGGGTACTTGGCTCCTGTATCCCCTCCCCTGGGAGACCTCCCTGACCTCCCTATCGAAACAGCCCCCCCAACTGCTTTGCCTTCTTACCCTGACTTAGTTTCCCTCATGGCACTTTTCACTCCCATATTTTACGGTTTGTTTGTTTATTGTCTGTCTTTGCCATTTGAATTGAGCTCTACTAAGGCAGGGGTTTGTCTGTTTTGTCACTGCCAATTGTCCAGTGCCTAGAATAGTGCCTGGCACATAGCAGGCCCTCAGCAGATATTTGTGTTTGTTAGCACCCTGCTGCTGCTAATGATGCCAATGGTGAAAAGTTCCTGGACCCTTCTCAGCACCCATAGCCAGAAACAAAGACATTCAGGCATTTGGCCTTCTCAGTCTCCAAAAAAATTGATGCAAAGTTGTCCTGTGATTTGGAATTCACCTAGAAGGGGCCCTTCTCCTGTTCTTGCCTGGTTCTAACTCCCTGGAGGAGGGGGCTTCTTAGGAGAAAACGCGGTGAGCAGGGCCTGGGACTTCCAGAGCTCTTGTCAGTGTTCTGGAGAGGATAGGCTCAATGCCTCATTGGACCGGGCTGGTCTCAGCCTCGGTGTCCCTCTGCTGCCCCTCTCTCAATGGTGAGGCGTGCATTGCTTCTGAGCCCAGGCCAAGAGAATTAGTATTCCTATCTCAATGCTCAGAGACTGTTTCAAGCTATGCTTGCTGGTAATGAGGCCCTGATCTTGCCCCCAGTTCTAAGAACTGGTCATGTGTCTTAGCACCTGTGCCCAAACCTTGTGCTTGGTGTGGCACATGTAGGTAAGATGGTACCTGCCTCACTCCATAGCTCTGTCACCAGGATGCCTAGGGCCTGGATGCTCCCCCTCTGCATTGCAGCACTTAGTCTAGGCCCCTGCTGGCTATAGGACAGCATAGGAAACAGTGTCAGTGGCATTGTGAGGAAGGAGCAAAGCCATGGGTTCAAATCCTCTCTTCCTAGCTGACAGTCCTTGAGCAAATCTCTATTAACTTCCCTGAGCCATCTTGCAGAATTGTTGGGAAGAAGAAAAGAGAAATATTTTCTTTTTTAAAAAAAGGCTAAACAGTAGTTCTTCTTACTATTAGCAAGCAACTGACTTCCTTGATGCTGGATGGCTTGCCTGCTCTTGTCTCCTGGGCTCCATGTTCCAGGCCTGTCCCCCTCCCCCGGGGCTTGCAGCCCTTCCAGCCTGCCGCCTCCCACCCACACCACCACGGGCTCCTCACCCCAGACTCTTGCCCTCCTCCTGAGGCTCTTTTGTTTTTTAACAAAAACTCACTCAAGCTTCTGCAAGAGACAGAGTGTGCAGTAATTCCTAAAGGATGTTGCTGTGGTTATTTACCTTGGTTCATAAAGAAAGGCAATTAACTGTCAGCCCATTCATGAGCTGGAAGTACGATGATATAAAAGAAAGCAAAAATAGCAAATGAGTTTTCATTGATAGGACCTCACACTAGTGTTTGGGGTCCTAGTGTGCTGCTCAAACGTTGCTTTCCTAAGAAAGATAAAGCAGCTGAGCCAAAAATAACTAGACCTCCAGGTCTAACAAGGGGACTTAATAGCAAAAGGCTGCAAGGCATACCAGGGCGGGCCAGGGGTGGAGGTTCGCCCAGACTCAGGTAGCAAGGTCCACACTGCAAAGAACTTAGAAACAACACTGACTAAAAGTCAGTCTGCTTTTCTTTAATCACGATTCCCTGGAAATTCTAAATAATATCAGTGATAAAATTCTTCTTCCCAAGAAGTCTTTTGTTGGTGTAAGTTCTAAATAACTGCAACAGTTACAATTGGTATGGATTTTATATATATATATACTTCAAACTGGCACACTTTTACTTTTTTTTTTTTTTTTTTTTTTGGAGACAGGTCTCACTTTGTCACCCAGGCTGGAGTGCAATGGTGCTATCTTGGCTCACTGTAGCCTCAGCCTCCTGGGCTCAAGTGATCCTCCGGCCTAAGCTCCCTAAATAGCTGAGACTACAGTGCACCACCACGCCTGGCTAATTTTTGGTATTTTTTATAGAGACAGGGTTTCACCATGTTGCCCAGGCTGGTCTCAAACTCCTGAGCTCAAGTGATCTGTCTGCCTCAACTTCCCAGTGCTGGGACTACAGGTGTAAGCCACTGTGCCTGGTCCACACTTTAATGACTTATTCTTTAATAAACATTATATGCGTGTGGAAGTTAATTCAGAGAATTTCCAGTTGTTTGGAGGGCCTCTAACAGACATGGACTTATCTATACGGGATTGTTTTGAGAGTCAGTTCATAATTATCTGGAGTTGAGCTCCATTCGGGTGTCGCTTGTCCCTAACTCATGGAGTAATACATATTTCTGCATTTAAACAGTAGACTCTCAATCAACAATGACAGCAGCTAATTTTCAAGAAGCAGCAAATCTTGAGTTACATTAAACATCAATTCTGTCTTTCGGTGGGACCACTTGGAATTTTTTATTTTTATTTTATTTTAATCTTTTTTTTGAGACAGGGTCTCACTCCAACGCCCAGGTTGGAGTGCAGTGGCACAATTTCAGCTCACTGCAACCTCTGCCTCCTGGGTTCAGGTGATTCTCCTGCCTCAGCCTCCTGAGTAGCTGGGATTACAGGAATGTACAACCATGCCTGACTAATTTTTGTATCTCTAGTAGAGATGGGATTTCACCACGTTGGCCAGGCTGGTCTTGAACTCCTGACCTCAAGTGATCTGCCTGCCTTGGCCTCCCAAAGTGCTGGGATTACAGGCGTGAGCCACCACACCCGGCCTGGAATTTTTATTTCTGCTTGAAATATAAAACAATAAAACAAAGTGGAAACCATGAAGTATAGTATTTTTGTTTGGTAGTTGCAAGTTTCAATTCATACATGAAATATTTTGCTTAATATTTGGCTTAGTTTAAATATCTTTAAAATAATATATTTATTATTTCTTTATATTATCTCTATATCTTTAAAATCATATTTTTAAAATTAAAATGTATTATTCTTTTAAAGGTATTAATTGTTAATCGTTTTAAAGCTAAAAAATGAAGCCAAAGAAAGACAAAATATAACATCATTGGCACAATTTAGTATTTGCCTAAATTGTGCCATTTGCAAATGTTTGAGTTTTATTAAAATTCACTTATTAATTACTAGACAATTATTTACCTAAAGTATTTTTTTAATCTTTTATTGGAATGATTATATATATGAGGTTCAATAAAAGAACATTTCCACTGTTTGTGTTTCATTTCTGGCCATTATTAATATATGTTTCATTTCATGGTTATTACTGAAAATAATTTTGTTGAATAGAGGAAAGGGTTTTATAAAAAATCCACTCTGAGTGTGGAATGTGCTAGAACACCACTGACTATGCCAGTGGGAGGCGACTCCTGCTTCTGGTGTCCTGGCTCTGAGTACAAGGACCCAGTAAGCACAGGCTCTGCTCTGATGGGTGGGAGGGCTTGGAGGAAGCTTTCTGGGAGGTTAAGCCTTGCCATGAAGTGGGATGGCTGTGGTGAACACACTCCCTGGGTGGAAACTGCACTAAGACTCTGTGGTTGAGATATAGTTTCAGCTGCAGTAATGCTATAACAAACTCCGAAACAGCAGTGACTTTTACAAAATAGAAATATATGTCTCTGTCCTATAACAGGATTGGTGCAGCTGCTCCCTGGTAAGGAACCCGGGCCCCTTCTACCTTATTACTCTGGCATCCTGGGATTTGGCCTTATTCGGTGGTTTAAGGTGCCTTACCACCAGGGCTGCATTCCAGCCAGTGGGAAGGGTGATGGGGAAGAGAAGGGCATGCCCCTTTCCATAGCCCTGATTCATAACTTGTATACATTTTGCTCACATCCCATGTGGCATCCCTTTGGCACAACTTAGTCGTATGGCCCCATCTAGCTGCAAGGGAGGCTAGGAAGGTGTTTTCTTTATTTTGGGCTGCTATGTGTCCAGCTAAAAATTCTATTGCCACAGAGGAGAGAAAAATGAGTATTTGGGAACAACCAGAGATTTCTTCCACAGAAGTATGACTCTCCTCTTTTCTGCAACTAAACTTGTTGGTCCAGCAGTGGCCCCAGAAGGCACTGACATCATATCCACCTGGTGACATCCATCCAGAGGGAAACTGCTCCAACATTTGGAGAGCCTGCCTGGGGACCAGGTAAAGGATGAAGGAGATGAGAAATTTGGGCAACATCTTTTTCCTTTTTTTTTGCCTGGCTGGCCCCCAAAATGGTATTTTTTCTCATTTTAAGCAACTTGGTGTTTGTACATTCAATTCAGCAGACTCAAGTGGATGAATTAAGGGGGATGGGAATAAATCAGTGTTTCCCAAGTTCGCCATAAGACTCATCCTGGGTGTTTTTTAAGTGTGCATCTTGGAGTCCATCTTGGGCATTCTGATTCAATGGTCTGAAACGGGACCCAGGAGTCTGCAGGTTTAACAAATTGCCCATGTGATTTTTAATCAGGCAAATTTATGAACTCCCGTGCTGTTTCCCCAGCGTATCCAGAGCCTGCCAGAACATGGAGATTAATCACAAGGATATTCACGAAAACATCTAGATCAGGAGCTACGGCACAGGTCGGGGGGGCATGGGACCTGAGCTGGGAGACTGGGTGACGTGGGGAGGTCGGGGTCCAGTGGTGCTCTCAGGGCATGGCTCTCTGAGGTCTCACAGCAGCCAGAGTTCATGGCTCTTCCCTCCAGACTCTGCCACCAGCAAGACTCATCTGCTCTCAGGGGATCTCCATTCACTTCTCCCACTCCCACCAACTGCTTTATTATTTCCTGTTTCCATTGAGAGAGAGCCTGATTGGCTGAAATAACTACTGTTGAGTGAATTACCTCCTGTACCCAGTCATTTCTCAGGCCTCTGGTCAGCCTATGAGTTGGCTGCCCATGGCTCAAGGTGCCCACCTCCCTGTCCAGCCAGTCACAGCGTTCTAAACAGGAGAGGGGATGCAATCCTGCCTTGGTGAATAAGACCATGCCTGGTCCCACCCTGAGAGACAGCGTGATGAAGCATGGGAACGTGGTACAGCCATGGACGCACTGGTGGGGTTGGGTTTCAGGTGCCCACGGCTGTGATGCTGCACTCTGCCAAGTGGCCTCTCCCTGTGGTCTAGCAGGGCCTCACCATGCAGCCTCCCCTGCCTTCCAAGCACATTGGTGAGGTAGGGGATCCACACAGCAGATGCGGAAGAGTTAATCCAATAGAAGAGATTATTATCACAGGTCCTTCTACTGCATTTAAGAAATGTGCATTATTGAATCTCTCTAGCTGTTCAGGAGGATATCTGAGGATCAATGGAGGGGAAAGTAAGCATGAAGGATTTTCTTGCCAGCTACCCATCTTGTCACCCCGGGGGAGCTGCTTCCTCCCTCTGACAGTCAGGCAGCGGGGAAGCCAGGCCATAAACCAGGGCCTGCCTGGGCTCTGGTTCTGCCCTCCAAGCACCTTGTGCCACTTCTGAGGTTGGCAACAAGTGGCAGCCCCCTCCTCTCAGCAGGTGAGAGGGGCGATCTGTCCTTCCCAGCCCATTAACACAGCACACACAGAGCGAGGTTAATGGACTCGAGACGGAGCTGGCAGGAGAGGGAGAGCCCCAGGGGAGCACGCAGCCCACCTTCTGTCTCTTAGCCCACTCTCTCCTCTTCCCAGCTCTGGGCACATTCACACAGTGGCCATCTGGGCACCTCAGCCTCAAAGACACACAGGGAGGTGGGGCAGGGGGCAGAGGGGCAGAGAAGCAAGGGGGTCGTTGGTCTCCAGCAGTCTCACCCACAGGTCCCTGAGGGATGGCAGCTGTCAGCTCAGTTAAGGGAGTCATTAGGACAGAAAATCAGCTTTTATGCCCACTCAGGCTGTGTGATTGAATTGTGGGTGCAGACAGAGACAGGCTGCAAATCTCTGTGGCGCTGGAGCCTCTGTGTTTGCTAGACGAGGCCCCAAAAGGGCAAGAGAGGAGAGAGGCATCCACATGGTGTGGGCGTTGTTCCCATCAGCCTAGCTCCTTGGAACCATCATTTACTCCGAAGTGGAAGGAAACAGCTCCAAGAGATGCAGATGGGTCTGAGGTCTGCCAGCACATCAGATGCAGATTAAATTTGAGGTAGGAGGTGAGAAAGTCCCCCATTTTCAGGGAGGATATGAGGTCAGCGGGTGCAAATTTCACAGATGAAAATGACACATTTCATAAACCGAGTTCTGGGTGGATTTTCACACCCATTGATTTGAAAAACAGTCAAAGCTGCTCAGATTACTTTCTTCTGATGAGGTAAGGGGGACACCCTCCCAGCAGTACCACTTTATTGCAACTTGTTGGGCAGTGGCAGCGGTGCACTGTTCAAAGTTCTGTGTGGTCCACGGCTGAGATGTGAGAACCTCCCAGAATGGCCTTCCTCTTCCTCCCCAAGCTCATTCTCCTACAGTGGGGTGTGCACAGAGTGTGCGTGCACACACGCAACACACTGAGAACAATTCAGCTGTCTCACACACACTCAGGTTCACTTCTGACGTGCAGGACAAGTTGTTTCAGAAGCAATTCAGGTTGGATACCGGGAAGGACTTCCCAAAAAGTTACGAGACAAGGACAGCTGTTACGGGGCGAGCTACAGGATCCTTTGCCCTGAAAAGGTTTATAAATAAGATTGCCAGAAACACCATCTAAGATAAGTACCCCTAATAACTCACCTTTCCAAAGGACTTGGCAAGGTATTTTCACCCCCCTCCTCATGTGTTTCTGGCAGGCAGTCACGTTTCACTACACTCATTTTCACAGAGGAAGAAAATAGGCTCAGTCATCCAATGAATTGACAAGGTCACACACCACCAACTGAAGAGCTAGGCCCACAGCTGAGGTCTCTGGACTCCTATTCCGGTGCTCCATGCACCTGATACTGCATCTGGCATTGGGGGTGGAGAGCTGCCCTGGACGCCCCTGGAAGGTCCTGCTCAGCAGAGAGGATGAGAAACTTGTCTCAGGGCTGCTCCATTCTTTTTGTGTCCTTGTTCTTAGTCCAGGGTCCTCTCACCAAAACAGATTAAATCCAGGCTCAAGCTGTGTGTCTGGAGCCACCACTGGCCTTCTGAAATTCTTCTTGGTGTGGGGCCAAGTGGATAAAAGAGGACCCTGCAGGGCTGATGGCATCATCAAGCGGGAGCGGCACTTCGTCTGCTTCCTCCCAGTTACTGCAAGTTCTTCCCAGGCTCCCTTCCGTTTCCCAGCAGATGCTAAATGGAGAAGAGGAAAAACGTGCCCTTCAATGCTTGGTTCATGGGGATATTCCCATCTTTGGGTTTGGAGAGATTAGAATTTGAAAGGAGTGGGGGTTATGTGTATGTGTCTGTGCGTACATGTGTGGTTTGGGAACAGGCAACTTCTGCTTCCTAATAAAAAAAACTAAAGCTTGAAACGGATTTGTTAAATCAACTAAAGTGGGCCCTTGGGGTCTCCATCTCTCTTCTGCACAAACCCTTGCCCAGTGTGTAAATGAATGAGGACCGCATGGATTTGACTTCACTGAGAAATGGCATTGGCTTATAAAATCCAGCGAGAAACATCATCAAGAGCCAGGTTTGTTTTCATCTCTCTGTCCACACACTCCCAGCAGCTTGTTCTAGCTGCTCCAGCCTCCAGGCAGTGGGGTGTTTGTATGTTTGGGTGAGAGAAGGAGGAAGAAAAGTCACACTCATCAATCGACCAAGCCCAGGCCATGTAGGCGCTTGGAAGAACTGAGACTCGTCGCTTTATTTACCAAAAAGCAGCTGGGTCCTGCTCCCCAGATGTAACAATTCAGCCTGGGAAATGGAGCGGGAGGTAGATGCTTGGATCCCCAATGCAGGGCTTCAAAGCAATAGGGAGAGTAACTTTGTCTTCCTTTCAATCTCTCCAGTCTTAGGGCCTGATTACCGATGTGACATACAGGATGATGCTGGTCTAGAAAACATTCCCCTCAAAGGAAGGCCATGGTCTTTGTGGGGAGGAGTCAGTAGGGGGCCGGGGGGCACACTCTTGGTGTGCATTGGGGGGATCTGGTAAAGACCTCCTAAAACCCTTGGAATCTCCTGAGTGATAAAAGTCTCTGGCATGCTAATGAGGTGACTCTGAAGGGTGAGTCCAGTCACCAATGGCCAATGATTCACTCAATCACGCCTGTGAAATGACACCATCATAAAAACCCCTAAACCACAGAGTTTGGAGAGCTTGCAGGTGGGTGAACAGGTCGAGGTGCTGCAAAGGTGACATGTCTCGAGAGGGCGTGGAAACTCTGCTCCTCCCCACCCCCCACCCTGTGTACCTTGCCCTACATGTCTCTTCCATTTGGTTGCACCTGAGTCATACCCTTTATAATAAACTCGTATGTGCTTGGTAATTTGGCATGAACTAATTACTGAACCCAAGAGGGGGCCCTGAGAACTCCTGACTGGTGGTGGGTGGGTCAGAAGGGTGTGTGGTCCCCAGGACTAGTGACTGGCATCAGAAGTGAAGGCAGACTTGTGGGACTGAGGCCGTAAAGCAGTGGAGTCTCATGTGAACTCTGGGCAGTTTGTGTCCAGAAGGACTGAATTGTAGGATACCCATTTGTGCTGGAGAATTGCAGAATGGGTTTGGTGGCAGAAGCGGTGGCAGAGAGGGAGAGGAAGAAAGAGAGCACTCTCCTGTCTCTTCTCATAAGGACGCTAATCCTATTGGATCAGGGTCCTACGCTCATGACCTCCTATAAGCTTATTTACCTCCTTAAAGTCCCTGTCTCCAAATGCAATCACACTGGGGCTTGGAGCTTCAACAGATGAATTCTGTAGGAACGCATACACTCAGTCTATGGCAGGCAGGGAGCTGGGATGATGAGACTCGGGTCTGATCGGGCCCCTTCTTGCTTTGCAGGGACTTCAGAGGGAGAACCAGCTCCCTCCGCACGGCAGAGGGTCTCTGCCTTCTAGAGAGAAACAAACATGCCCTCTGCCGTGCTCCAGGTGTCCAGGCCACATGGTCCCAATTCACCCTTGAATGCTCTCAGTCACATCTTCCAGCTTAGGGGAGAGAAGGCTCGGCAACCCTCTTTCCCCTGTAGCTCCCAGCCCTGTTTCCCAAGCCTTGTTCTAAGGGGAAAGCGGAAGCACAGACAAGTCACACAGCTTGTCCAGGCTCACACAGCATCTGGTGGTTGTTTCTGGGAACAAGAACGTATGTCTCCTCTTTCCTGGGAAAGTGTTAAAGCTGCCACAGGCCCGGCGGCTTCTTCCCTCTCTAGGAGAGCATGGGGTGTCCTGGCACCACACCCCACTTTCTCTCCCTGGCTGCTTTTTTGTCTGACAGTGGGGCTGGTGCCTGTGTGCTGTGAACATTGCAAGGGCCTCCAGAAATGTTGGAGACCTGAAAAAAGAATCGATTGGCTCCAAGATGCAAAAAGAGAACTTCAAAATCAAAATTAATAAATGACTACATGTCTACAAAGCATGCCAACTAGTCAACTGCCACTTAACTCCTACTTGTATTCAAATTATAATTAGTGTAGAATGTATCTGCAGTTTAAGAAGACTGATATGCTCTGGGCCTCCAGATATCAGACTGAATAGCATACGGAGGTCATGAAGAGACCCTGGCCCTCCTCGTCTCTGCCTCTGACTCAGAAAACTCAAGAGGGATGAGAAGGGTAACCCCTTCCTGGGGAGGGGCTCGGCTGCACTCCCGATACAGGGGTCCCGGACCACCCCCTCCATGCAACTTTAAATAACTCCCATTCTTTGTCTTTCAGGGCAATGTTTCAAAACTATGGTTGGTCCACACATCACTTGGGGTTGGCTTTAGGGCAGGGTCACACCCGAATATCCCTAGGTTGAACCTCTCAGTTTCCTTGGCTCCATCTTTGTGTGGATGACTAAAGGGACCACCAAGACAGTGAAAAGTCTATGTTTACTCTACAAGATCCAACAAATATTTGTGTCAGGCTTTATGTTAAATGCAGGGCATCCCAAAGGGAGCAAACTTACCCCCATCCTTCATGAAGCTTGTGTCTAATAGAGGTTACCTGCCAGCATTTGGGCCATAACCTTTCCTCATTTGATTCTCACAAAAACCCTGGGAGGAGACAGGGCGGGTGTTAGTTTGGTTTCATCTCTTTTTTTTTTTGGTTCAGAAGACGGGGATCTGAGAAGCCATTCCAGGTGTCTAAGGTGGCAGCTGAAGAGCCAGGAATGAACCCCCCAGGTCCTGTCTCCACATTTCCCGATTCCATCAGGCTTCCCAGCCACGGTTGCTGCGGGCTGGCTGGACACTAAGGAGAAGCGTCTGGGTGAGCTGCTGTCTAAGGCTGCTGGCTTCAGGACCTCCCTCAGCTTTAGCTCAGCCCTGTGTCCAGTGAGGCAGGGGTGGCTGCCGCCCACTGCAGTGCACAGCGAGCTCTTCTGTGAACCTCCTAAGCTATCTGGAACTAATTAGCTATTTATTTCAGCCAATTCATTATGTTCTCTTTGAACCACGCTTCCCTTTCCCCAGAAAAGCTGCCCTGGAATTTGTTTGAGTGTTGCAGGCGAAATGTGCTTCCAGGCTGCATTCCGGAGCCAGCTTCATGCTTTTCCCCTTGGCTGCCACGTCTGCCTCCCATCCCTCCCTCCGCTGGGCCTCCTCTGTCACTGCAGCCTTCAGCTGGGGATGGATGGGAGCAGCCTGCGGCTCTGTCCCGAAGCACAGGTCCTGCCTGTCCTGTCTTCCAAGGTGCTAAATCACCCCCCTGCCTCCGCCCCCGGAGCCTGTCGCAGCCTCTATCTCCTGCATCAATGCGTCCCTGCCGTGCTCCATCAGGGCTCTGGGCTCTGCAGCAAATCCTTTGTCTCCAGCTTCAATCCCTCCCAACGCCCCGTTCAATCATCCTCAGCGCCAGTGCCGGGCTTAGCTCTGCTCTAATCCTCCCTGTTGGTTCTGCCACCTGATGGCCCTGCCCTGGTCCTGCCGTCTGCTCCAGCAGCACTCCTCACCTCCAGCCACCCCAGATGAAAGCCCATCACTTCCTGCTGCCCCTCTGCTTGTTCCCCAGCCACCCTCCCTTGCACCACATTCTACCACCCAATGTGCTTGACTGGGCCTGTGCAAGCCACTTTCTGAAACTGATTGAGGCCGGGAGGAAAGCGCAGTGGAAAGATGGGAGGGATCACAGAGGTGTGCTCCTCCTCCCAGCCCCCAGACACTGCAGGTGCTGGCCAAGGTGGGATGACCTGGCCAAGCCAGCTGGGAACACCCTGGAAACCATGGCCTACTGCTCCTCTCAACCTCTCCCAGCCCCAAATAGGCAAGCACCAGAAAATGCAGTTTCACACAGGACACCCCCTCTCTCTAGCTTAGCAGTCCCAGCGTGGAGCTGCACCACGGGACCTGGGTTGAGATGTTGTGATTTTCAGAACATATCATTAGCAACTCCCCAAGATGGTGGCCTGGGCCCACAGGTTCCCTAGGAATCCAGTTGCTGTGGCAACAGGAAAGCGTCCCAGGGAGGCAGGGCGAGGGGGCCTGGAGAGTGCAAAGGGATGTGAAATTTGGTCACTGAGGCTCTCTGTGGTGTTACTGCCTGGGGACTGGAGGCCTTTGTGCCCTCCTTCCCCCAGCTCAAGAGAAGTGGCCTTTCTAGAGCACAGGTGGGTAACCATCCTGTGGTGGGAATAGGGGACACCCAAGGCTGTTTTTTTTTTGATTGTTTTTTTAGCAGAAATGGCAGGGGAGCCGTAGAAATGGTACCACCGCAAATTCGGTCTGTCATCTTGGGGATGTAGGGATCCTGTGGGATGTGGTGTACAGAAATAGAACTATTATCCCCTAATTCCAAACCTGTGACCCATCTGTCTGGCCAGCGCTCACTTGTGGCAGTGTTTCCAAGGCCATCTAATGGGAAAGGCTTTATCTTAGAGCTCACAACCTCTGAGTTAGGGTCATGCTGAACACCCACCTCTCCCTTAACAGCCTATTCAGACTCATTCATGAGTGTCCTAAACCATTCCGTTACCTAGTTATGCTTTCTGACTGTGATACTTCTTAGGGAAATGAGCTCCCCGTACCAGCTGCTCGGAGGAGCATTTCCCTCTGATCTGTCCCGTGACCATTTGACGCAGGCTTTGAAGGACTCCCTGAGCGTCAATGTTTTGGGATTTGGTGAACTACTCTCCAGCTGACTGTTCCAACCCTCATGATGTTACACCTTTTTTTTTTTTTTTTTTTTTAAGACAAGGTCTGGCTCTATCGCCCAGGCTGGAGTGTAGTAGCATGATCTCGGCTCACTGCAACTTCTGACTCCCAGGTTCAAGCCATCCTCTCACCTCAGCCTTCTGAGTAGCTGGGACTACAGGCATGTGTCATCACCACACCTGGCTAATTTTCTTGTATTATCATCATTATTATTATTTTTGTAGAGATAGGGTTACACCGTGTTGCCTAGACTGGTCTCAAACTAGGGAGCTCAAGTGATCCACTTGCCTCGGCCTCCCAAAGCGCTGGGATTACAGGCATTGACCCACGGTGCTTGGCCAATGTTACACAATTTAATTTCAAGAATGAATATTTTAGAGTGCCTGCTGCTTCCATATGACTTTAAAATATGATCTTATTTATTCCTCGGGATCCTGTGAGGTAGAAATTATAATCCCTATTTCAAAGATGAGGAAACCAACTCAGACGAGGGTTGACTTGTCCACCCAGCTAGCACAGGCAAGGTTAGGATTTGAACCCAGGTCTGAAGGTTACTCGCAGTCCTTTCCCTGAGGAGGCTCAGCTACTTCCAACCCTATTGGTCCTGGAAGGGCGAATACAAGTTTAAAATAAGAAACTTAATTCTCCCTGCTGAAAATAAGAGAAGAGACTTCTCCCCCCCTTTCTTTTCATATCAGAATTTCTTTCTAGGTCCTTTTCAAACGTATGTAAATCTTTATAATGGTGAAATAAGCCTCTTGAGAGTCAGGCATGGTTCAAGTACCTGGGAGCCATTTTTTGAAATCCTAACATCAAAGGAGACAGTGCCCCGTCTCTCCCAGTTCTTGTGAGAGAGCAAGAGCCTAACTTTGTTGGGTCTCCTGCTTCAATTTGCAAAACCAACTCGCGTCATAAGGATGAGAAGCTTGTTTTTCCTCTAGGTAAAGCCAATAAGCTAACAGATGGTCACTCTAATTACCAGGTGAAGTTAGGATGAGCTATGTGTTACAAATGGGGATGTTGTAAAAGTTGCCAGCACCAAAATGGAGTCACTTATGTCAAATGCTTAACCAAAAGGAGTTGAGGGAGGCCATGAAGAAGCCGTCACACACAAATCCCTGTAACAGGACTGTCACAAGAACTTCCTCAAGATTGCAGTGTTCCAGCTAAGCCACTCACAAGGACACTCACCTTGCAACGGCTGTCTCCACCGATGAACAAAGGCCGGCTTCTACCATGAACTTGTGACCTGTGATCTTTGTTTCAAAGTGGCTTGCGTGGACTTCTTCCCTGTGTCTTTAAAAGACTCCCCTTTGCCCTGAACCCTCTGGATGCGCCTGTGGCCTGTTATAACGCACATAGTTCAGATTACGATCCTCTGCTATTCCCAAGTAAACTCATTTGTTCTGGAGAGCCTGTCTTTCTGCATTTCTTTTTAGGTTGAAGTTTTCGGGCCCTCTTCCTTGAGGACGAGTTTCTGTTTATCTTGAAAACATATATGCAGAGGATTGTATCTACCTGGCTATATAAGAGTTGAGATTGCATTTTGCATTCTGTCTCTGTAATCTCTCAGCAGATTGCCTGTGATGTACATCACATCCTGGTTTAATGCTAACTCAATAATAAAACTGTTTTCTGTCTCTACTACCTTTGAGGAGAGGTTTTCTAGGTTGAGAGAAGATTTTGTTTTTTTAATTATATTTCTCCAGCATTTTCCCTGGCCTCTGCTTGCTTTCCAGCTACAGATTTTGGGTCTTCTTTGTCTGTCTTTCTCACCCCTGCCTCCTCTAAGACCCAACTTCCACTGACCTCTGGCTCCGATCTCTCTGGGGTGTGGCCTCTGTTCTGAATTCTGCCTTACTGGTGTGTTCATTAGACATCATATCACGTTAAGGGGTGTCCCTCTGTGCCTTCTTAGGGAACTCTTGGGCCATCCAACATTTTGATGGAGACTTCAGCAGCCATAGCTTTCATAGCTTTTTAGCCCACAGAGCTGCCCTTACGTCATTCACCTTTTCAAAAATGTTCAAGATTTAGGAGGTCAAGTCACAGCTTGGTCATATGGGGACACTACAGTGAACTCAGCCTCCCTTTCAACTGTATCTTCTGCTGCTCTTCCAATCCATTTCCCTGCTCCCCAGGTCTCTCAGTCCACTCAGTACAGGACTGATTCAACAGGGCCTCACTTCATTCCCTCCAGTCTGGAGTGTTTCCTCTTCTGCTCCTCCCCTTGGCAAGTTCTACCAGGGCTACCAAGGTCTTCCTCCTGGAAGCCTTCTCAGTGGGAGGACCCGCTTCTGCACCTTGGGCCCTCACCTCCATGTTTTGTCTGGTCAGAGCTTTCCCCCAGGTCTGCAGCACGCGTGCTGCAGTAGACAGTTCTTTGAGGACAGGACTCTTCTCTTTTTGCTTCACGTTCCCCGCCTACACCAAGCCCAGGCTCGTACCTGGCTCCCTGCATTCACTTTCAGGCTGGACCATCCTTGGTGACGGGGTAGCTTCTACAATCTCTAGCTGTGAGGGCCAAGGTTTCCCAAAGACGAGGAGCTGCACGGCTTTACATTTCTTCCTCCTCTGCTGTTTGGGGGTCACTGACCCTTTCTCAGCTAATCGGTGGGTGGAAATGTAGCCGTCCCACTTGGGCCACCCAGTGCACAAGGCCTTCTTGCTCCCCTTCTCACTCCAGAGTAATAAACAGAGTCGTTACCAGGTGCCTCTCACAGCCTCCAGTGCTGGCAGGTTATTTATATGCAAATTTGCCTGTCTGTAGTTGTGGAGGCTCATAAACATGATAACAGCAGCTTCTGTAGGGGCTGGGACGTGATGGAGGGTGGGGAGAGGCCCTCTAGCTTCTGTGGGAGAAGTTAATATGGGATTAGCCACAACCAATTAGATGGTATCAAACCCAAAGGGATCCAACGGTTTAGCTAAACTGAAGATTGGGCTGAATGAGGGGGGCTGCTGCCGTCAGGAGGGCCTCAGGCACCGGCAGACCCCTTCACCAGGAAGCCAGGCTTCTGGCAGAGTCTCCAGTCCCAGAGGCCTTGGAAAGGAAGGGCCAGGAGAGGGAGGGCATCACCCTGAGTTTCCCACGGGGCCCACACCCTGGCGGGAAGCCTCCTGGTTGGGGTGGGGCTTGGGTGGGAGTGCAGCTGGGGCCAGCAAGCAGTTCTGCCCACTTCTCTGCCCAGTAACTGTGACTCATCCTCTGGGACTCCCCTGCATGTCACCTCCCCTGGAAAGTCTTGTTTCCCCTGTCCGGGTCTGATGAAGTCCCGCAGGACCTCATCCATGCCTCCTGTGTATCACCCATTACACTCTATGTCTGTCTCCCCTGTAGATGCGACTGCTTGAAGGCTATACAACACTGCTTCATTGGTCTTTGACTCCGCAGGGCATGGTACAGTGATCAGTGCAAAATAAATGGTCAGTAAGAGTCTTTTTGAGAAGATGGAAAGGAAACACAAAGAAGTCAAGATTTGTACTGCTTTTGTGGTCTTGGGTAAATTCTTTCACTTTTTGAGACTCAATTTCCTTATTTGCAAAAAGGGGATAACACTTTCTCGTCTGACCGTCTATGCACTGCCATCGTAAAGCTTGGCCCTTAAGTTGGCTACATTTCTCTTGCTAGGAACTGCTTCCCTTCCCATCCCTCCAGGACATCAGGCCACAGGGCAGATATTCTCTTGTCTCTCAGAGGAGTCTGTTCCTGAGGAAGGTAATCAAGTAAGATAAATTTGACAATCAGGAAAGCAGAGGTTCCTGCATAATGGAGAGCAGGGAAGGAGAGGAGAGTTGGTTGGCCGAGGGGGAAGGAGAATGAGCCTCCGTCTCTGGAGGCACCTTTTTATTTTTACTGCATCCCTAAGCAATAGCAGGAAGTAGGGGAGGAACAGCGATGAAGAAGGTAAAGAGGAGCTATGAGCCTAGAGTTAGGGGTGGCGGCGCTGGTCTGCTTCCTAGCCCAGTCAACAGGTAGGAACTAGCACCTGCTGTGCCCTTGGCCTTCGCCAGGCAGCTGCCCTAGAAGAGGGGACAAGGGTGAGGCTGCAGAGAGAGTGGCTGCTGCCCTCAATTTACTTACAACTGAGGTGGCTGCCTCCAGGTCCCCTAGATTCTGCTCTAGGAATCCTTCCCTGTTGACCCCATGGGCATCAGGCCACTTCACACTCCTGCCAGTCTGCTGTGACAATGCATTCTGCTTCATTTGGTGCTCCAGCCAGTCCTCACAGGCTCAGGCTGGAAGGAGTTGGGCAGATAATCAGGTTTCAAAGCACTAGTTTTACCAACGAGGAAAATGAGGCTGGAGATCATGTGGGATGGGCTCTGTCTCACACCCCTCTTTGTGGCCCAGTCCAGCCCTCTGAGTCCATGCTGGAGGCTGGAGCCTGCTCTTAAGATTTCTCATCAGTGCAAAAGGTGGTCCGCTCCCTTTGGCATCAGCCTTAGAGACACTCTCACTGGCCAATGCCCAGGCAGGAGAGGCCAACGGGGCACTTGGCAGCAGGGTTGCCACTCGATTTCTCCCCCAAGGGTTGTCAAGGTGCCAGTTCCTGGCTGGGGTGGGAGTCACAGCTGTTTGTGGCTCAGATCTATGGGGACTTTCTCTCCCATGAGAGAAAGAGAGAATGCATCCTCTCTTCTATTTAGTGACTAGTTGCACCACCCACTTCCCCATCAGTCCATCTGGAAACCCACAAGCCACTCTCCACTCCTTCTTCTCTTCACCTCCACAACAATCACTCCCCAAGTCCTGGGGACCTCAGCCTCTCTTGAGCCCCCATACACCACATAAACTCTCTGAATTCGGTCATGCCTCTCCTTAATTCTTAACCTCAACACTCCCTGGCTAGTCCCAGGCCTTCTAAAACAAAGGGACAGAAAGGCCTGTCAACTTCTTTTTTTTTTTTTTTCCTTCAAAACACACAAAAGCATTGTCAGCTCCCGCTGTGGCAAGGAAAGCCCAAGTCTCAAAGGCATAAAAGCCTGGCTCTCTTCCTGGGGTGGGAGTGAGGAGGAGATAGAGCTGAAATACCATTCATTCTTTAGCAGGAGCCTACAATGGAGAAAGCAAGATACAGCTAGTTATTCTCAATAGGCTATTTGGCCACATTACATTCTTGGTAAACCTCTCTGCTACATTTCTATTAAAACAAATCCCATCATGTCTCCTCCCTGCTTAAGATCTTTCAATGGCTCCCCATTGCCCTCTGGATAAAACTCAAGCTTCCAGCCACATAACACACATTAGGATCTGGCCAGGGCTTATTCCTCTGGCCCTGGGATTACTGCTCCCTTCTCTCTCTCTGCTGTGACCAAACCAATCTAGAAGTCAACCATGTGCTTAAGGCACAGAATGCTCTCTCTCGGTTCCTTGGACACACTATTCCTTCAGCCTAGAATACCCTCCATCCTTTGTTTCAGCTCCTCTTCGTCATTGAAGATTCAGAGGGTGGGCCTGGTGCACAGTGGGGGCTCAGTAAGTGTTAAGTGAGTTCCACTCTCTGAGATGCCCAAGAAATCTGAGATGAGCCCCATAATTGTATCCAGGGCACCCTATAGCTGCTTTATCCTTGAAAGTGTTGGTATTAGCCCAAATATCAGGACTAGCTCATTTCTTTTTATGAGACTCATAGTTTCCTATGCTATCTTTAAAATAATTTGATGGAGGAAGTGTCAATGCAGAGGGAATCAGGTCAGGAGCCTTTGTTCCTAGTGAGGAAAAAAGTGGCTCTCTCCTGTTCTCTCTCACATTAGTGTCTCCAGTGAGAACCATTATCTAAGTCCAGGGCTCTCTCTTGACCCCTGAGGGAGGCTTTCCCCAACTCCCAGGATCACACTGAAGTTCCTGACCCTGAAGAGCATCAGATCTAGGGCAAAGCATAACCCAGAGAGAGCTACTGGAACAGTATTTGTGCCTCCGGGTGCCTAGCCCCAAGTGTGTTTGTCCAAGAAGTAGAACGAGTGAGTAGTTTCGAGAATTCTTTTCACCATTCTTGTCCTGCAACCCAACCCACACCTAAGCCATGAGGGGCCCGAGAAAGAAGCAGCCAGGTAACACACCCTGGGAGGGCTTTGCAGGCCATCCTGATTCAGCAGAGTCCATTAGCCAGGTGGACCAGAGTCCCTGGGAGAGGCCCCTTGGGTTAGAGCACACAGAGGGTCATTCCAGAAGGACACACTGTGGCTGTTGAGCATGGGATCCTTCTTCCTCAAGTGCTCACGGGAGTTCATTGCATCCTCTTTCTCTTGACCCATTTCTTGACCATCCTAAACAATGGACCATGGCTGAGGATGGTTTGGGTAAGTGTGACCCCAGCTCCTAGAGCAATGTGTGAGGTTCCTCATAGATGCACCGGGGCCTTTTATGTCCTGCTTCAATGCCAGTGGAGAGACCTTGCTGCCTACCACATTATCGAGCTTGTCACTGCTTGGGAAGGAGCAGCTCCATTTGTCCTCAGTGACAACCTCTCAGTCCCCGGCACCACAATAAAGTTAGCTTGGGTGGTCAGAGGGTCTATGGGACAACATTCCATCATGAACATATCCTTGGAACTGCTGGGAAAAGAGGGTGGGAACTCCGAACCTGAGTGCTTGAGTAGCCGAGGCGTGTGGCAGGAGCCCAGGATGGGAGAGCAGGCACTTTCAGGTTGGCGTGCTCACAGCACCCTCCCCAGAAGCACTCCTGGGCAGGTCCACCAGGCACCCCATTTCCCCATCAGAACCTCCTGGAACAATGATTTCAATGGTATTCCCATCCTCTCAGCTACCAGCGCCCAAAACCTTGGAGTCAATCTTCTTTCTTGATAGGTCTCCATATCAATTTGTCACTGAGTCATTTCCATTTCTCCTGAGCCGTATGCTTTGTTTGAGGTCATTTTCTGGGTTGACACCCTAGAGGGACTTCAGACTCCAGACTCTGGATCCCCTGGTCTACTTTTCACGCAAATGCCCACATGAATCTTCCTTGCATTTTGCTGTTATCATTGAGTCTCCCACACGCAAAAACCTTCCATGACTACCTCCCTCCTTGCACAATGAATCAAATGTGCTATCTAATTCTTTCTTGCCTATTCATCCTAATATTCTTCTGTTCTCACCCTGGTCACCAATGACCTTCACATTGGCAAATCAATGGTCTCTTTTCAGTCTTCATCCTACATGATGTTTCCTGAAGCTCTCCTCTCCTCGGATTTCCTTAGAAACACTTGTTCTCATTTCTCTTCCTATCTCTTGACCAGCTCCTGCTCAGTTTCTCAGGTCACTCCTGCTTTTTACATCTTTGCCCAACTTAAATATTGTTGTTTCCCAATTTCTCATCTTTGGAGCTTTCTCCTGCGTGTCTCTTCTTGGGTGATCTCATTCAACTCTAGAGCTGCAACCACTGCCTATTTGCTGTTGATTTATAAATCTACATCTTTAGTGATCTCCAAAGAGGCATGTGCCAGATGATTTCTTGGGGTATGAGAAGAAAATATCACACTTATTTTTATCTAAAAAGTAAGGAAAAAATAATCTTTACAAGTATTTAATATACATATTGGCACAGATATTAATTATGAACAAATATAAATATATTGGAGTTTATGTGCTCAAAAATATTATGCTGACAGGGGTCCATAATCTATTTTGAGGGATGTATGGTGGAGATTCCTAACCATCCCTTCTCTTTTTCTTTCATAGTGATGAAATAAACCGTGTACATGGCTGCCTGGAATGATGACTACACTGCCCTGCCTCTCTTTCAGCTAGATGCACCCTTATGACCAGTTTCTGGGATGTGAGCAGCAGCAGTGTGTGCATGTCTGAGCATTATGCCCCCAAAGGGAAGGAGCTTGGTCTCCCTTGCCCAGTGCACCCTTTCTTCTGGCTGGTGTGTAGGTGGCGGTGAGGCATCTTGGACTATACACATGAAACCAGATGGAGAAACCTGGGCCTTGACCCCTCAGAGCATTATGTCAGCCCTTATGCTTGTAATTCCTTATGCTGATCAGAGAGTGGATCCTTATCTCATTTAAGTCACTGTTATTTTGGGGTTTTGTAACTGCAGCTGAGTCTGTAACCTATCAAATATAAGATACGTGCATTACCTTGGTCTAGATTTCTCTTCTGGGCTTTCAACCCATATATACACCTGGCATCTGTGAGCACAAGATGTCTGAGGCAGAGCTCTGTATATCCCCCCTCCCACCACAATCTGCTCCTCCCTTAACCCTGTTTGGGCTCATTGCATCCCTTTCACTGCAGCAGGGTTCCCTGAGGACTTCTGGCTGAGATGCAGAGCTCGGCTGCTTGCATGCTTGCAGGGCTGGGGGCCTTCAGGGTGTTAATCTTCATCAAATCATATTCCCCAAGTTGGTTTATAGAGGCAGAAAGAAGTTATTTTTGTCTTCAAGGGAATCTTCAAGGGAGGCTGAGGGGGGCAATGAATGGAAGGAGGTATCGGGGTCATGGGGGGAATGGGTAGTAGAAGTCCCTGACCTGATCTCTTGGACTTCCGTGGGGCTCTGACACAGAGAGGATGGAGGCCTGAGGCTGATAGGTCTCACTGTAGACTTTGGACACGAGCTGGGCTGCCTCAGCCTTGGGTAACCAGGCAGGACAGAAGTGCAGAGTGGGCCCTTCTTCCTGCTGTAGAGCCCGCCCAGCTCTGGCATGTGAAGATGAGCATCAGGAGATAGCATCTTTGGTGTGAACACTGGTGTTTCATGATTGGAAACCATTGTAGGGCAAACCAGGAAGGGCAGAAATGATGCAATAAAGGCATATAGCAAGATTGCATTTCCCAGCACCCTTGTAGCTAGATGAGACCATCACTCTGAGTTATGGCCAAAGAAGAGTGGGCAGAAGTGATGTGCTCCACTCCTAGGCCTCGCCCTCATCTCATCCGGTTCCATTTCCATACTCTTTCATTTGCTGACTGGCTAATGCTGGGTTGATGTTCAAGCTACAGGATGGTGGCAGCCTAGGTCTCTGGTACTACTAAGAGGAGAACCTCCCAGGAGAGTTGTCCAACCAGGAACATTCCAAATATATGTTATGAGCAGAAATTAATTTTTATTATGTCAAGACACTGAGATTTTGGGGTCATTTGTTACAGCAGCTACCATTTATTTTCCTAACTAATAGAGTTCTCTAGTGACTTTGTGAGTGAAGGACAGTGACAAAGGGCAGGTGAGGCAGAGAGGGAACAGGGGCATTGTGTGTTGACTGGAGCTGGCAGGCAGAGGTCCAAGTTTGTGTGTGAGGTTCCCTTTAGGGACATCTGGGAGATGAGATCTCATTGACCTCTGAGTCCAGATGACCCTTCTCCACAAGAGATTTGTGCCTTCCCTTTCTGTGGGCTCTGTACAGACACTTACAAAAGTCCATGCATTTCTCTGTCTCTCTCCCTCTCTCCTTCTCTCTCTTTAATATGTGTATATATTATCTATAAACGTATATATGAAATATACATTCTGTATACATATATATTTCCATATACATTTTTTAAAACAATTTACACTTAAAAAACAAACAAACTCATTTAATTTCTTGGAAGCTTGCCCCTTGAAATTATAAACTGCATGGGCTTTTATAAAATTAAAATTAAACCTTTTCAGCTGGGCATGATGACTCATACCTGTAATCCCAGCACTTTGGGAGACCGAGGTGGGAGGATCACCTGAGGGTAGGAGTTCGAGACCAGCCTGGCCAACATGGTGAAACCCCATCTCTACTAAAAATATAAAAACTAGATGGGTGTGGTGGCACGCTCCTGTAGCCCCGGCTACTTGGGAGGCTGAGGCAGGAGAAACACTTGAAGCTGGGAGGTGGAGGTTTCAATGAGTCGAGATTATGCCACTGCATTCCAACCTAGGCGAAAGAGCAAGACTCCATCTAAAATAAAATAAAATAAAATAAAATAAAATAAAATAAAATAAAATAAACCTTTTCTTTTGAGAGAATTGTAGATTCATAGGCAGTTGGAACAAATAATACAGGAAGATCCCATGTGCCCTTTACCCAGCTTCTCTGATAGTAACATCTCGCAAAACTGTAGTAAAAGCATCAACCAGGTTACTGATGTTGATACAATTCAGATACAGAACATTTCCAGGCCCACAAATGTCCCTCGTGCTGCCTTTGGGTAGCCACACCCACCTCTCTCCCATTCCCCTCTCTATTCCTAGCAACCCCTAATCTGTTCTGCATTTCTACAATTTTGTCTCTTCAAGAATGTCATATAAGTGGAATCATACAGTATGTAACCTTTTGGGATTGGCTTTCATCACTCAGCATAATTCTCCAAATTGTTGCATCTACCCAGAGCTTGTTCCCTTTTTATTGCTGAGAAATATTCCATGAAATGGACTTACCACAGTTTGTTTAACTATTCACTGATTGAGGGACATCTGCACTGTTGCTAGGTTTTGGCTATTATGAATGAAGCTGCTATAGCATTCATGTACAGGTTTTCATGTGAACAGAATTTTTATTTCTCTGGGATAAATGCCCAGGAGTTCAATTATAGGTTATGTGATAGTTGCAGTTTTAGTTTAGTTTAGTTTTTTTTCTCCTTTAACGAAACTGCCAAACTGTTTGCCAGAGTGGCTATATCATTTTACAGTCCCACCAGCGATGTATGAGTGCAGTTTTTCTGTATCTTTGAAAGCATTTGGTATTGGCACTATTGTTTGTTTTACCCACTCCGATAGGTATGTTGTAACATCTTATTGTTATTGGTTCTGATTTGTATTTCCCTAATGGCTAATGATGTTGATCATCTTTTCATGTGCTTATTTGCCATTAATATATCTTCTTTGGTGAAATATCTCTTCGTGTCTTTGCTCATGTTCTAATTGAATTGTTTGCTTTTTTTTTTTTTTTAACCTCAATGTAATCAAGAACTCAATTTAGTCAACATGACATTTAATTTGATTGTTTGCTTTCTTCTTTACTATTGAGTTTTGAGAATTCTTTATATATTCTAGATGCTAGTCTTTTGTCTGATACGTGGTTTGCAGGTATTTTTCCCACTCTTGTAGCTTGTCTTTTCACCCTCCTAACAGGGTCTTTCATGGAGAAAAAGTTTTTAATTTTGGTGAAGTTCAATGTATTGATTTTTCTTTTTATGGGCTGTGCTTTTGGTGTTAAGTCTAAGAGCTTCTTGCTTAACCCTAGATCCTAGAGATTTTCTTCTGTGTTATTTTCTAAACTTTTTATATTTTTACACTTTTCATTTAAGTCCCTAATCCATTTTGAGTAAATTACTGTAAAAACTGTGTTAAATCCATGATCCATTTTGAGCTAATGATGGTACAAACCGTTTGACTTAGCTCAAGGTGGGTTTTTCTTTTCCTTTTTTTTTTTTTGGCCTGTGGATGCCAATTGCTCCAGCACAATTTGCTAAAAAGTTTATCTTTACTCCATTGAATTTCTTTTACATTTTTGTGAAAATCAGTTGGGGAAATATGTGTGGGTCTAATTATGGGTTCTCTATTTGTTTTGTATATCTAGATATGTATGACTCTCCAAATACCACACAGTCTTAATTATTGTAGCTATATAGTAAATCTTAAAATTGGGTAGGCTGATTCTTCTCACTTTATTTTTCAAAATTGTTTTTGTTGGAAAGAATTGAATCTTTACTATGCTGCGTTTTCCAATCCATGAACACCACATGGCTTTCCATTTACTTGGATCTTTGATTTCATTCATCAGCATTATGTAGTTTTCAACATATAAGTTCTATGCATGTTTTGTTGGATTCACAGTTAAGTAATTAATTTTTTGAGTGACCGAAAATAGTATTATATTTTTAAATTTTGGTGTTAAGTTTGATGTTTAACTTTAGTATACAGTCAGTCTTCTGTAACTAAACATGTCAACTGTTGGTTCTTTGGTGGATGCTCTTTATCAGCTTGAGAAAGTTCCCCTTCATTTCTATTTTTCTGAGTTTTTAAAACAGATATTGAATTTTATCAGATGCTTTTCTACATTGATTGATATAATTATCTGATTTTTCTTCTTTAGTTTGTTAATATGGTGGATTACATTGATTGATTGTCAAAACATTGAACCAATTTTGCATCTCTAGAATATGCTCCGTTTGTGGTATAATATATAATTCCTTCTATATGTTGCCAAATTAAATTTGCTAATATTTTGTTAAGGAATTTTACATCTACTCATGAAGAATATTGGCCTATAGTTTCTTATTTTTATCCTGTATCTGATTTTGGTATCAGGATAATCTGAGCTTTGAAAGATAAATTGGGAGCTGAGTGTGGTGGCTTATGCCTATAATCCCAGCAATTTGGGAGGCTGAGGCAGGTGGATCACTTGAGGTAAGGAGTTCAAGACCAGTCTGGCCAACATGGTGAAACCCTGTCTCTATTAAAGATACAAAAATTAGCTAGGCATGGTGGCACGGGCCTGTAGTCCCAGCTACTCAGGAGGCTGAAGCAGGAGAATCGCTTAAATCTGAGAGGCGGAGGTTGCAGTGAGCTGAGATTGCACCACTGTACTCCAGCCTGCATGACAGAGTAAAACTCCATCTCAAAAAAAAAAAAAAAAAAAAAATGAAAGAAAGAAAAAAGAAAAAGAAAAATTGGAAACTATGCCTTCCTCATCTATTTTCTGGAAGAGATTGTATAGAACTGGTATTAATTCTTGCTTAAACATTTGGTAGAATTATCCAGTGAAACCACCTTGGCATTGAGATTTCTTTTTTGGGGAGTTTTAAAATTGTGAACTCAAATTCCTTGATAGTTATAGAACTATTCAAATGAAATTCCGTTTCTTACTGTTTGAGTTGTGGTAGCTTGTGTTTTCCAAGAAATTGAGCCATTCTGTCTAAGTTGTCAAATTTATGTGTGTGGAACTGTTGTGGAGTACCTGATTATTCTTTTGATGTCTATAGAGTTTCTACTAATAGCTCCTGTTTCATTTCTGATATTGGCAATTTGTGACTACTCTCTCTCTCCCTCTCTTTTTGTCAAAGTACCAGCTCTTTGTTTCATTGATTTTCTGTATTATTTTTCTCTTTTCAGTGTTACTGATTCTGCTTCTATCTGCATTATTCTCATTTTTCTTCTTCCTTGGGGTTTATTTTGCTTTTCTTTTTCTAGATTCTTGAATCAGAGACTAGATTATTGATTTGAGACTTTTCCTATTTTGTAATATATGCTTTTAGTGCTATGCATTTTCCTCTCAGTGGTGCTTTGACTGCATCCCATAAGTTTTTATATACTGTAGTTCCATTTTCATTCACTTCAATGCATTTTTTAAAAATTTACCTTGAGGCTGGGTATGGTGGCTCATGCCTATGATCCCAGCACTTTGGGAGGCCGAGACAGGCAGATTGCTTGAGCTCAGGAGTTCGAGACCAGTCTGGGCAACATGACAAAACTCCATCTCTACAAAAATACAAAAATTAGCTGGGCATGGTTGTGTACGCCTATAGTCCCAGCTACTCAAGAGGCTAAGTTCAGGGGATTGCTTGAGCCCAGGGGGCGGAGGCTGCAGTGAGCTAAAATTGTGCCAAAACAAAAAACAAAAGAAAAAACACAACCATTGACCTCAAGATGTCTTTCTTGGCCTATGTATTATTTGAAGTGTATTGTTTAGTTTCCAAATGTTTGAAGATTTTCCTATTATCTGTTTTTATTTCTATTTTGATTTCATCATGGTTGGAAAACACACTGTGTGAGTTTAACTCTTTTAAATTATGTTCTAATTAATTCTGTTAACTTCATCCTATGGGCTAAAATATGGTCTATCTTGATATATACTCTATGGTCACTTGGAAAAAAATGTGTTTTCTATTGTTGCTAATTGAAATGATCAGTTTATCTTCCCTATTTATAAGATAGTTGTGTTAAATACTTTCTCTTCATACATTTAGAACCACATTAGACAGTGTGATAATCTTTGCTTCAATCATAAAACATAATTTACAAAACTCAAGAGAAAAAGGAAAGCCTATCTACCCACAGTTTTGCTTACTATGCTCTTTCTTTCTTCCTGGCTTTCTTAAAAGAAGAATAAGATTTCTTCTTTTATCTTTTCCTTTCTTTCTAGAGGACTTCCTTTAGCCATTCTTTTAGGGTAGGTCTGCTTATGACAAATTCTTTTGGTTTTTCTTTATTTGAGAATGTCTTGATTTCTCCTTTGTTCCTGAAAAATAACTTTTGCTATATTATTCTGGGTTGCAGTTCTTTTCTTCCAGCACTTGAAAAATATTGTCCTATTTCCTTCTGGCCTCCATCGTTTCTGATGAGAAATCTGCTATAATTAAAATTGTTTTACCCCATATGTAAAGTAACTCTTTTTTCTTGTCACTTTCAATATTTCTCTTTTTGTCTTTAGTTTTCAGAAGTTTAACTGTGACGTGTTGTCATGTGGATTTCCTTGAGTTTATCCTGTTTGGAGTTCTTGAATGTGTAGGTTGATGTTTCTTGCTTAATTTGGGAAGTTTTCAACCATTATTTCTTTGAGTACTTTTCAGCCTTGTCTACTTTCTTCTCTCCTTCTGAAACTTTGATGCCTTGAATATTAGATTTTTTTTTGTTTAGTCCCACAGGTCCCTGAGGCTCTATAAATTTTCCTTGTTTGTTTCAATCTATTTTCCCTGTGTTTCACAATGGGTAATTTCTGTCTTCCAGTTTATCAATTCATTCCCCTGTCCCCTGCATTCTTCTGTTGAGTCTACCCATTGAGCTTTCTATTTTGGTTACTGTATTTTTCTGTTCAGAAATTTTCATTTGGTTCTTATCTTCTATTTCTTTGCTGACACTTTCTATTTTTTCATTTGTTTTAAGTGTGTTCATAATTGCACATTAAAGCATTTTCATCATGACTACTTTAAAATCTTTGTCTTATAATTCTAACATCTCTATTATCTCAGTGTTGGCATTTGTTGATTATCTTTTTTCCCTTCAGTTTGAGATTATCCTGGATCTTGGTATAATAAGCGATTTCAATTGAAACCTGGACATTTTCATATTATGAGATTCTGGATATTAAACTTTCTGTTTCTCTGAGGTAGAAGTCCAGGTTCCCCACTCAGTCTTTGTTGATGTCTGATTTGGGATGGGAGTGGGGAAGGTTCCTCGTTTTGCTAGGCAGGGATAGAATTTCCAGGTCCCCAGCTGGTCTCCATTGACACCGTGGTGGGTATGGTCTTTTTACTAACAGGTAACAGTAACAGTTATGACTCACCACTAGACCTCCTCTGGCACCTTTTCCCTAGAGGGAAAGGCACCTTTTTACTGTTGGGTAGGAATGGAAGTCCATGCTTACCAGGTCATCTTCAATAACATTGCGTGATGATTCTGGGGGCTTGCTACTGCTTGGCAGAATTAGTCTAAGCTCCCTCCATGGACTTCTGTGACACAACTTCAGCAACTTCAGGGGTGTTGAGGGGCCTCGTTACAGCCTCACAGCGTTGAAGTCTAGGGTCCTCACTTGGTCTTTGCTGACATGAGTGGATGTGGGAGCCACAGTTTTTTCTGTGGTGTTTGACTGAAGTGGAGCTGTTACTGGATAAAAGTTATCTGTCTTCTGTCTTACTGGAGAGAGTAGGCTTTTGTTGGGGCATTTATTTTTCTGTACCTGTTGGCATTTTCAGGTTGCCAGCTTCTTCAGCTAAAAGTTAGGGATATATGAGGCAAAAAAACAACCCCAGGTAGCTCCCCACTATGTCCTTCCTGAGGTTCTGAGGTCCTCCTGAAGACTGTTAATATGATATGGCTTGAGTGTTTGCCCCTCCAAATCTCACACTGAAATGTGATTCCCAATGTTGGAGGCAGGGCCTGGTGGGAGGTGACTGGGTCATGAAGACAGATCTCTCATGCATGGTTTCACATCATCCCCATAGTGATAAGGGAGTTCTCACTCAATTATTTCACATGAGATCAGGTTGTTTAAAAGCCTGGGACCTCCATGACCCCAGTCTCTTGCTCCCACTCTCATCATGTGATGTGCCTGCTCCCCTTCACTTTCTGCCATGATTGGAAGCTTCCAGAGGCCCTCACCAGAAGCAAATGTTGGACCCACACTTTCTGTGCAGCCTGCGAACTGCGAGTCAAAGTAAACCAGTTTTCCTTATAAATTACCCAGTCTTGGGTATTTCTTTATAGCAATGCAACAATGAGTTAATAAAAAAATTGGTACTGAGGAGTAGGGTGCTGTTATAAAGATACCAGAAAATGTGGAAGTGGCTTTGGAACTGGGAAATGAGCAGAGACTGGGAGAGTTTGGAGGGCTCCCAAGAAGACAGGGAGATGAGGAAAGGTTTGGAACTTCTTAGAGACTTGTTAAATGTTGTGACCAAAATGCTGATGGAAATATGGACAGTGAAGGGTAGGATGATGATGTCTCAGATACAAATGAGGAAATTATTGGGAAATGGAGCAAAGTTCACCCATGTTACACCTTAGCAAAGAGCTTGGCTGCAATGTGTCCAGGCCCTAGGGATCTGTGGAAGTTGGAACCTAAGAATGATGAGATAGGGTACCTGGCAGAGGAAATTTCCAATCAGCAAAGCATTCAAAAAGTGTCCCAGCTGTTTCTTACAGCCTATGACCAGATATGGGAACAAAGAAATGACTTAGAGTTGGAACTTATATTTAAAAGGGAAGTGAAGCATAAAACTTTGGAAAATTTGCAGGCTGGCCATGTCGCAGAGAAAGAAAAAGTGTTTTCAGGAGAGGAATACAGGTGGGTTGCAGAGTAACACTTGCTAGAGAGAGTTGTGTGACTAAAAGACAGCCAAATGTTAATATCCAAGACAATGGGAAAAAGGCCTTGAAAGCATTTCAGAAATCTTCAAGGCAGCCCCTTCCATCACCAGAGGCTAGGAGGAAAGGATGATTTTGTGGGCCAGGCCCAGGGCCCTGCTGTCCTGTGCAGCCTCAAGGCACCACTCCCTGAATCCCAGCCACTGTAGCTACAGCTGTGGCTCAAAGGACCTCAGTACAGCTCAGGTCACTGCTCCAGAGGGCACAAGTCATAAGCCTTGGCAGCTTCCCTATGGTGTTAAATCTGCAGTTGCACAGAATGCAAGTATGAAGGAGGCTCGGCAGATCCCCACTAGATTTCAGAATTGTATTGGACAGCCTGGGTGTCTAGGCAGAAACTTGCTGTAAAGGCAGAGCCCCTAGAGAGATACTCTACATGGGCAATGCCAAGGGGAAATGTGGAGTTGGAGCCTCCCCGCAGAGTTCCCAATAGGGCATTGCCTAGTGGAGGTGTGGGAAGGAGGCTGCTGCCCTCCAGACCTGAGAATGGTAGATCCACTGAGAGCTTGCATCCTGAGCTTAGAAAACCTGCAGGCATTCAACTTCAACCCACGAGATCAGCCATGAGGATACACCCTGCAAAATCACAGGGGTGACGCTGCCCAAAGTCTTGGGAGACACTCCCTTACACCAGTATGCCCTGGATGTGGGACATGGAGTCAAAGGAGAAGATTTTGGAGCTTTAGCATTAATGACGGCCCTGTTGGGTTTCAGACTGTTGCCCCTTTCTTTTGGCTAATTTTTCTCTTTTGGACTTAGAATGCATACCCAATTTCTCTTTTGGAGTTAGATTGTATACCATTGTATCTTGGAAGTAAATAACTTTTGTTTTTTAATCTCACAGGCTATTAGATGGAAGGCATTCATCTCCAGATGAAACTTTGGACTTGGGACTTTGGAGTTAATGCTGGAAGGAGTTAATACCTTGGGGGAACTATTGAAAAGTCATGATTGTATTTTGAAATGTGAGAAGGACATGAGATTTGGGAGGTAGGTGGGTGAAATGATATGATTTGGATGTTTGTCCTCTCCAAATCTCATATTGAAATGTGCGTCCTTGTGTTGGAGGTGAGGTCTGGTGGGAGGTGACTGGATCATGAGGGTGAATTCCTCATGAATAATTTAGCATCATCTCCTTGGTGAAAAGTGAGCTCTTACTCAGTTAGTTCACAAGAGATCTGGTTGTTTAAAAGTCTGGGACCTCCCCTCTTTTGCTTTCTTCCTCCTGCTCTCACAATGTCATGTGCCTCCTCCCCCTTTGCCTTCTGTTATGATTGGAAGCTTCCTGAGGGCCTTACAAGAAGCAGTTGCTAGCACCATGCTTCCCGTACAGCCTGTAGAATTGCAAGTCAAAATAAATCACTTTTCTTCATAAATTACGCAGCCTCGAGTATTTCTTCATAACAATGCAAGAACAATGCAAGAACAAGCTAATACAGCTGTCTCCTTCTTTCCATCTTGCAGGTCTCTTAATGCTGGTTTTATATATAATGTACAGGGTTTTCAGTGGTACTTAGTGAGAGGAATAGGGAGAAGTATATCTACTCTACCTTCTCCAAAGCAAATTCTCCCTATGATATTTTTAACAGCTTAATTGAGGCATATTTCATATGCCAAACAATTCACACCCTTAAAAGGTACAATTTAAAGAATTTTAGTGTATTCATAGAGTCATGCAAAGATCGCTACAATCAGTTTTAGACATTTTCTTCATGCCCAAAAGAAATTCCATACCTTTAGCCACTACCCCACATACCTCCTCACTCCACACTCCAGCTTTAGGCAACCACTAATCTATTTTCTATCTCTATGGATTTGTCTATTCTGGACATTTCATTTAAAAGGAATCATACATTATGTGATCCATTGTGACGGGTTTCTTTCACTTAGCATAATGTTTTCAAGGTTTATCCATGTCGTAGCATGTATCAGTACTTCATTTCTTTTTATTACTGAATAATATTCCATTATATGGACACATCACATTTTATTTGTTCATTCATCAGTTGATGAACATTCATCAGTTGTTTATACATTTTGGCTCTTATGAATAATGCTGCTATGAACCCTTCTGAATAAGCATTTTTGGACATATGCTTTCAACTCTCTTGAGTAAATACTTCAGAGTGGAATTTCCAGATTGTATTGTAACTTTGTCTAACCATTTGATGAACAACCAGACAGCTTTTCCAAATGGCTGCACCATTTTACACTCCCACCAGCAATATACAAGGGCTACAATTTCTCCATATCCTTGCAAACACTTGTTACTATCTTTCTTTTTGGTTATAGTCATCTCAGTGGGTGTGAAGTTGTATCTGGTTGTGGTTTTCATTTGTATTTTTCTGATGACTAATGATACTGAGCATCTTTTCATGTGCTTATTAGCCATATATGTATATCTTCTTTGGAGAACTGTATATTTGGAGCCTATGCCCATTTTAAAATTGGGTCATTTGTCTTTTTATTATTGAGTCGTAATGGCTCTTTATATACTCCAGATACAAGTCCCTTGTCAGATATATAATTTGCAAAGAGTTTCTTGTATTCTGTGGGTTGTCTTTGTCCTTTCTTGTTGGTGTCATTTGAAGTACAAAAGTTTTAAATTGTTGATGTCTAATGTATCTGCTTTTTTCATTTGTTGTTTGTTCTAGGAACCATTGTCTAACCCAAGGTCACAAATATTTATCCTAATGTTTTCTTCTGGGTCTTACAGTTTTAGCTCTTATGTTTATATCTTTAATCCATTTTGAGTTAAGTTTTGTATATGATGTGAGGTAGTGATCTGACTTCATTCTTTTGCATGTGGATATCCAGTTGTTCCAGTACCATTTGTTGAAAAGACTATTCTATTCTTAGAATGCTTGTTATTGACCTTAAATGTGAGGGTTTATTTCTGGATTCTCGATTCTATTCCATTGATTGATATCCTCTTATTATATTTTAAACCCCTGAGGACAGAAGTCATACCATATTCATCTTCATATCTCTCATCTCTTAAGGGTCTGGGTAAAGGTAGGTAAGTCTAAGTGTATTAGTTGGCTGGGGCTGCCACAACAAAATAGCACAGAATGAGTGGCTTAAACAACATAAATTTATTTTTTTATAGTTCTGGAGGCTGGAAGTCCAAGATCAAGGTGTTAGCAATGTTGGTTTCTCCTGAGGCCTCTCTCTTGGGCTTGAAAACGGTCACCTTCTTGCTGTGTCTTCACATGGCCTTTCTTCTGTGTGCACTTATTCCTGGTGTTTCTACCTCTTCTCTTAAGAACACCAGTCCTATTGAACTAGACCCACACCCTGTGACCTCATTTTACCTTCATGAGCTCTCTAAAGCCCCTGTTTCCAAATATAGTCACATTGGGGGTTAGGGCTTCGACATATGAATTTGGGGCTAGTGGGGGAGCAGGCACAGTTCAGTCTATAACACTGGGTAATGTCTGTTGAACTGAATAGAGGCCAGGAGTGCTTGCCCTCAGCTGTGAGGCTGCACAGCTGAGCATCAGTGGCTTGCAATGCCCCAGCATAGTCATTGGCAAGTAGGGGCCAGTCTGAGAAGTTAACCTGACTTTCTCAAGTCAGCTGAGGGCTGGCAGGTAGGAGAGGGCTGTGTGAGTGGGGGTTGTGAGGGAGAAGTCGACATGAGAGGGTCCTCTGAGAGGATAGAGAGACATGTGCATGTGTGTGTTGCATGTGCCCCAATGGAGGGAGCGTGCAGGGAAACACTCCCAGGCACCTGGGAATGCTGAGAGGGTCTGGTGACAGCTGTTTTCCCTACAGTGATTTCTGCCTGCTGTTGCTAAACAATTGGTGTGAACATTCTTAGGGCAGACAAATCAGGCCAAGCCTAGCAGAGGCAGGACACACACAGGGAGGCCCCTTTGCTGAGAGACGCTAATAGTGGAAGGATACCCAGCATCTCCTTTGCACACCTGAGTTTCTCTTAGGCTGTTACACATTATCCATTCTTTGCTCTACCATAGGCCTGGGGTGGTGGAGTGAGAAAATACCTCACTGAGATGCAGCTTCACTGTCTTCATAAGAGAGATGTTAAATGCTGAACCCATGGGCTTGTAGAAAACCTTAACATCCAGTCTCAATGGCGAGAACAAAAGGGATGGGGAGGGGAGGTTGGTGGGGATGGGGTAAGCTGGGCCTGAGTAGAGGAAAGAATAGGAGTGATCGTGAGTAAGGAGCCTCCAATGCCTCCAAAACTGGAAGGAAGGTTGTGTTATTATTCCTGGTGGAGGCCCAGACAGCATTCTTGCAATGCAATAACATCAGAAGGCTCAGGAGTAAACAATCATAACAGTTTTCATTGATCAAGCCTTTAATCTCACTCACTGCCTTTAGGAAGTTCAAGTCAGGGGTGGGAATGGAGTTAGGCAGGAGGGAGGGCTGGGGAAGTTAACTGAGAACTCAACTCTGCTCAGCCCATTGCCAGTGGAGAACAGGCATGACCTGGGCACCGGGTTTATATGCACATCAAAGCCAGTTTTCCTCTACATCATTCAGATGCACTGGTTAATGTCACCCCCTCTGGCCTGTAGATATAGGGGGCAGGCCTGGAGATTCAGAGGCTGAAATGGATTAAAGGAACCTGAGTTTACCATCCCTGCCTCCTTAGGGGAGCTTGGGAGATTTCTCAGACCAATTTCTTCCTCCCTCCCATGCTGCAATGTTGAGGTGTTTACAATTTTCTCCTAATTAACAGGCCTCAGCTGTGAAAAGGCATTTTGGACACCTGGGTCCTTCTTCCCCACCTCCTTGTCTTCCTCTTGGTATATGGCTTGGGGCACAGGCCCTGAGGATGCCATCTGACACGTTTGTGGGACTCTCTGTCTTCTACCACATGTAATGTCTGTACCAAGCCCCACAGCAAACCTGCATGTGAGGCACAGAGAGCCCAGGTCATAGGCCTTAATGACACAGAGTAAATTGGTTAAGGCCACCAGAACCAAAGCACAGGAGTTTGGATGTTCACTTGCTTTTTCCGGTATACCTCATTCTCGAAATAGAATAACTACTCAAGTGACTCCTCCCGCATTGTGTCTCATCACCCTTTCCCTTCACGTCCCTCATCCATGGTGTGTAGCAGGAGTTTCTAAGGGTGGTGGGGGTAGTTTACTGGAGACAGCCCTCTTGCAAACCTTTCCTTAGGGGCCTGGAATTTAAAGTAGAGCTTCTCCAGCTTGGAGGGGCTTCCACTGGCAAAAACTGGAACAATCTGAGCATTAAAAAGAATATGAAGTAGAATTTATTGTAAGTCATTGAACAAATATCCAGCAGAGTATAACAATAAGAAACAGATAGATAAAAACCAGATGAGAAGAGAGAGGGAAACTCATTTACCATCATTGAAGGTGATTATTGAACCAGTTCCTTATTCAGGAAATTAGTAATTAAAAAGAAAGAACCAGGCATTTGCCTGTCGTTTTCAGGAGGCAATGTAGTTAATTCCTGTTGATAACAGAAAACTCCTCTTTGTGAAAAACGCTAGTCAATAAATATGGACATAATGGTAGAATCAGAAAAACAATCATTTTGTTATATTGAAAGAAATAATTGATTAAGGCAAAGATCATCAGTAAATGTTCAATGTATCAAGTGAAAAGTTGTTGGAGAATAAGATATTCTAGGGGCCAATGTATTGTTTCACAGATTACTTGGTGACTGTCAAAGGGAAAATGAACCTTTTCAGGGCCAGATATGGCAGGGGCCACCTTAACCAAGTGATAACGATTAATGGGACAGCCTGGCATTATGTGCCTTTGGATGTGATGCAATATGTAGTTTATAGCATCACCTGTGAAGTTGTACTACTTATCTATTGACACATATATTAGTCTTTTTAGACTGTCATAACAAAATACCATAGACTGGGGGCTTAAATAACAGAAATTTATTTTCTTATAGTTATGTAGTCTGGGATGTCCAAGATCAAGGTGCCAGCCAATTTGGTTTCTGGTGTGGGCTCTCTTTCTGGCTGGCAAATGCCACCTTCTCCCTGTATCCTCACAGAGCAGAGAGAGAGAGAGAGAGACAGAGAGACAGAGAGAGAGAGAAGATAGATAGATAGATAGATAGATAGATAGATAGATAGATAGATAGATAGATAAATAGAAATCTTCCTTTTCTTATAAGCCCACAGTTTCTTTCAAATTAGGGCTTGTCTTAGTCTTTTTTTGTTGCTAATAAGAAATACCTGATTCTGGGTAACTTATAAAGGAAAAGGGGTTGTATGGCTTACAATTATAATGGCTGGAAAGTTCAAAATTGGGCATCTTCATCTGGTGAGGGACTTAGGCTGCTTTAACTTATGGGAGGATGAAAGGGAGTTGGTATGTGCAGAGATCACATGGCAAGAGGGGAAGCAAGAGTGAGAGGGGGAAGGTGCTGGGTTCTTTTAAACAACCAGATCTCATGGGAACTAATAGAGTGAGAGCTCACTCATCCCAAGAGAGCACATTAATCTATTAATGAGGTATCCGCCCCCATGACCCAAATACCTCCCATTAGGCCCCTCCTTCAATGCTGGAGATCAAATTTCAACATGGAGTTTGGAAGGGACAAACATCCAAACCATAGCAGGGCCTCACCCTTATGACCTCATTTAGGCTTGTTTACCTCCTAAAGACCCTATCTCCAAATACAGTCACTTGGGGATTAGGACTTCAATATATGAATTTAGGGGAGGGGCACAACTTATTTCATAGCTAAGCAGAGCAAATGCCCCAAAACTTGGTGGATTAGAACAACAAATATTTATTACCTCAGAGTTTCTGTGGGTCAGAAATACAGGCACAGCTCAGCAAGGTGCTTTTGGCTCCAGGTCTCTCAGGAGGTTGTAGTCGAGTTGTCGGCTGCAGCTGAGGTCTCATCTGCAGGCTCGACTGGGATGGGTTGGGGGAGATGTGCTTTCAAGCTCATGCACATGGCTGTTGGTGGGCCTCAGTACCCTGCTAGTTGAGCCTCTCCCCGGGCTGCTGCTTCTCCCAGGTCTAGAGATCCAAGAGAGCATGAGAGAGAACACGTGAGACAAAAGCCACAGTGTTTTAGTAACCTAATCTCAGAACTGACATCCCATTACTTCTGCCATATTCTATTCATTAGAAGCCCATTGCAGAATCCAGCCCACATTCCTCTAGAGTAAGAATGTGAATACCCTTGAGGTGGGATCACTGGGGCTGTTGTAGAAGCGGCCTGCTACAGAACATTCTTACCAAAAATCTTTAACTCTAATTGAATCAAGCTCGAGATCTAATGTCCAGTTTACAGGAATTACAGGGAGTAAAGTGACAAATTGAATAGCACCACAAGGAAGTGATCAGACAAGCCTGGAAAGTAGGACATTCTACAAGACGACCAACTTGATTAAAAAAAAAAAAAAAAAAGTCAATAGTATGACCAAAGAAAGGGGTGGGAGACTGTTTCAGGTAGAAGAGACTAAACAGACATAACAATCAAATGAAATGCATGCCCTTTGATGGAAGTCTGGCATTACAAAATAACTGTAAAAGATATTTCTGAGACAATTACAGAAGTTTGGGGACTAGATATTAGATGATGTTAGGAAATTATTGTTAATTTTTCTTAGGCATGATAATGATGTTTCAGTTATGGTAAAGACTGTGCTTATTTTTAAAAGAAACAGGTTGAAATACTTAGGTATGTAGAGCCTTGATGTCTGCAACTTATACCCAAGTGGTCTAGAAAAACACAGAGATAAAGCAAAAATGTTAATTGTAGATTGTGAGTATATGGGCTATTAATGTGTTATTATTTAAGCTTTCCTGTATGCCTGCATTTTTGGTAGTAAAAAATTGAGAGGGGAGAAAAAGTCAGGCTTCTAACCACAACTATCCAACCCTCAGAGATGAACTTCAACACCTTTGTTAGGCTCATGAATAATGTCCTCAACTTTTTTTTTTTTTTTAGACACTTAGTGCTTGCTTGTGTCTTTCTTCACGCTCCATCTTATTCTAGAAAAGATTTGAGGTGACTCCTGCCCTCCTTACCACCTTCCTGGGGGCATCAGGAGCCTAGAGGAGGAAGAGGAGGGAGCTGGATTCCCAGTTTTCTCTCAGGGCTGGCCTGTGTGTGGGTCTCTGGTTACGTGGAGGCGAATAACTGGTGAACACTCAAACAGATCTGATCTGATTCCTGGCATTGCTGCTTGCACGGATGCTGGGCAAGTCTCTTAACTGTTCTGAGTCTCAGGTGCCTCAGGTATCCAAGAGGAGAGTAATCTGCCTCAGGGTGGAGGGGGAATAGAAGCCATGATGTGGGGAAGCTCTATGCAACTGTGGCTCTTGGAACACTGGCTGGTCTGTCCATGAGATCCAGGAATGTGAGGGTCTCAGGTCCTGGAATCCCAAATGCTCTCTGTTGGAACTGAGGCAGGGCAGAAAGACTCTGAGGGTTCCCTAAGAAGAAGAGGAGGAAGTGGGCTGGACAGTAACTCCCACCCTCCGGGGACACAGAAGGAGCCAGGAAGGAGGGATATTCAATCAGCAGGTGCCATGGGGGCTTTGGGCCCTGCTGGATTGTGTGTGAGTCCCAAGGCAGAACACAGCCCAGGAAGTGGCTCTTCTCATTTCCTTTCTTACCTGTACCTTTGCTAGTGAATCAGTCACTCAGAAACAGCTCCACAGCCTTTTCTACTCGTATAGCCTGGGATCAAAGCTGATATCCCTCTCTTGTCTGCCTGCTCCCCTCTTGTTTATGAGTCCAGCTGCTGTGAGGGGGTGGCTTGGCGGAGTGACAGAAGATCACTCAAAAGGCTTCCAATGCCAACCACCTGCCTGTCACTGTATCCTGAACAAAGCCCCTCTCTTGCGATGGGAAGCTTGATGGCCTGCAGGATTATCTGCAGAAGGAAGGAGCCAGTGAGATGCACTCATACGCTCATCCATTCAAAACGCCAGGAAGTGAACTTCGTTCTCTGAGACCCCAGCCAGAGTGGCCACTAGCCTGGCCGGGGTCTGAGAGAGGCTGCTAAATGAGACTGTCAGATTCCCTGGCTTTGCCCATAATCTAGAAATTCACAAGCTGCAGAATCACAAATGAATGGAGCCTGGGGCTTTGTTTTCAGCTGACAGGGGGAGGGATGAGCTGAGCCAAGGTGAGCCAACTCCTCAGTCAAGGAGAGCCACATGGAATCATCAAAGAAAGAAATGGAGAGGCCTGGCGATCCCTCTTTGGGAAGTCAAAAGGTCTCAGGGCACCTCTGAATGGTATGGCCCAGAGGGCGGGACCAGACTCAACTTCTCTTGGAGCATGCGGAACTCTAAACACTGGGGATTTGAGAGGTGCCAGAAAGACTCCTCTGACCACAAAGCCTACAATCCCACCGGTCACATGCTATACCTCTGAGTCAGGCATCACCCTTAAAAACAGCAAATATCCTGAAAAGAGTAAGTAGTGAAGCCACTAACCTAGTGCCTCAACAGAACACTGTACATCAACAAATAATGTATTATTGGCGCTCCTTCTGCTCAGCTAGGCCCAGTGCTGGGCTCTGGGGACACAGAGAGTGAGATAGAGCTCCTCTCCTGGCATTGCAGTCTGTGGTGAGCCAGCAGGTAAACAAGCAATTACAATGCAGTGCGATAAAGGCTGCTGTAGAACTAGGAACCTGCTTTCTGCTTGGCTCTGCAGCAGCCTGGGGCTGAGGTCAGGTGGGGAGAGTGTGGATGGGGAGAGAGAAGAAGGCAGGCTGCAGAAGGGTTAAAGGGTCCAGGCACTAGCTGGGCCAATTTACCTCTCCCCTGAGGGCCAGCGAGGGACAAGCTGAGGCTGTGCAGGAGCTCAGGAAGCCAGAAAGACTAGCCTTTAGGCCAGCCTTCTGCACCATGTGGCCTACAGCAAGTCACTTCTCTCTGACCCCATCTGTTCAAGGAAAGGTGGGATGAAGAGGTCACTATGGTGGCTTTCTCAGACCTGCCGTAACAGAGGTTCTCAAACTCTGGTATTTATCAGAATCACCTGGGGTTCCCTGGCCAACCCCAGACTTACCCAATCCCTGTCTATGCTACCAAGCATGGAGCCTAAGTCGAAGCTGAATAAATATGCATCTTCCCCCTCTCACTCCATGAGTCTCTCACTGAGTGGCTGGGTCAGAAAAGGATAGTATGAGAAATGTGGCAAAACACCATCAAATATCTTTTTGAAATAAGTGGGAGGGAGTGGGGGGAGTCTGCAAGACTTCTTTTGAGGTCTCTAGACTTTTCTTCTTCCAGGCCAGTGACAAAACTGGTTGGCCTGTCTGGGGTGAAGGAGCCTTAGACGGAATGAGCTGTCCACTATCGGCCAGATGGAGGGGCATCAAAGACTCTGCCAGACCAAAGCTGGAGGTCTCGGTAGGAGCGTGGGTCACCCAGAGGAGAACAGACTTCTGGCTCCTCCAGAACTTGGATGGACAAAGCAGACAGGGAATGTCCCAGCAGGGCTCCCAGCCAGGGCCATTCTGTTGCTGTCTAGATAAGGACAGCCCATCAGTGCTAGGCTTGCTCTGTGATGAGAGCTGGATTAGAGCTCAGGCTCCCTTGAGAATCTCCCAGCATCAGTCCTGACACTGACCAGCTGGATCCAGGCGGGGCTTTCAACAAATCCTAGGCAGGGATCAGGACAGCAGCTTCAGGAGAACTTCGGGGTGGGGTGAGGTGGGGTGGGGAGGCAGGAGCAGCAGCAGAGGGAAGAGATGGCAGAGGGTGGGAGGAGAGGGAGGGTCAGGAAGCAGGCTGGGTTCTCTCAGTATGCCCTGTTCCTCTCTTTCCGTCCGTGGTCTTGTTGTTCCATGGACCCCACCTGGCCCTGCCCCCATTTCCACCCCCGCACTTGCCTGCATTGTTTGCTCCCTTTGAATACTGTCCCTTTCCTGCTTCTGCCAATTCAAATCTCGTCTCTCCTTGAGTGCCATGTCCTCAGTGATGCTTTCCCAGACAACTTCAGCCCTTTCCTTCATTTCAGAAAGGTAGGTTTGTTTGTTTGTGTGTTTGCTTCTTTTTACTACTGGGGGCCAGTATATGAGATGAAGGATCCAAGATTCTTGCCTTCAAGGAACTCAGTCTAAAGCAGGTGGGTGGCTGATAGGTAAATAAACAAACAAAATTAAGACACACAGGTGGGACACAAAGGGACTGAAGGACTGAGGGGCTGTCTGGGGTGCCAGGAGACACTTTACATAAGAGGACAGTGACGTGGAGCAGTCCAGGGAGGTTGGGGTGCTCTGAAGGCAGTTCCAGGTGAGGATGCCTGGTGGAGAGAGGCAGGAGCTCATCTGCTGAAGGGGTAGGTGGCAGGTGGGGAGCGAGGACTGGGGGAAGGCAAGCTGCTGGAGCATAGGAAAGGGATGATGAGGGAGGGAGGTGGCACCTGCATCCCCTCTGTAGCTCTGGCAGCTCCAGGGGCACCTGGCACACGAGGGCACTCAGTCTGTGCTGGGTGCTGCAGACTCCTATGCCCCACTGAATCTGCCTCCTCATCCAGCTCCCCAGGCTGTGGCCACCCTCTCCTCCTTACCTCCACACCACCTCACCTGGTCACACAGTGTCCTGAGCACACAGACGGGATTTGACAATCACTCCTGAGAGAGTCTCCCTAATCCCCTTCCCATTCCTTCGTATATCTTCACTATAACCCTGAGACTGAGTGAATGAGTCTCTGTCTGTGTAAGACGTGTCAGTCAGGGAGCCTGCCTGGCTCAGACCCCTTCCAAGAGAAACTGCACCCCCATTGCCTACGCTCAGAGCCATCGCTGCAGGGGCAGCCCTCGCTGACTGAGTTTTATATCACGTGACTCCCCCAGCTCTGGCCGCATCTATTCAGTCAAGAATTCGCTTCAAAGGCTCTGCCCAAATGGAGAAGGCCAGGCCATTCAGCATCTTGTTCTTGAGAAGCTGAACTGGGAAATCCAGAAAGCATCAGGCAGGGAGCCCAGAAGTAGAAGCAAAAGCCGGTATGGACAGCAAAGGCCTTGATGTGGAGTCTGGGCCCCCACGGGTCAAAAGCCACCATTACCATTATGGATGAGAAAGAGATGCTGGGAGGCAGAAAAGGGCTCAGGAGAGGGTGAGGATGTGAGCAGGCAGCGGGGAGAAGCAGAGAGAGCTGCAGGGACTCCCAGAGCAGCTGAGCTGCATGGGGAACACAGGAAAGGGACAATGCAGAGTCAGGTCCTGCTCTAAGATCCGCATCGTATTGATTCATTTAATCCTCACAACCACCCCTGGGGAGGAGTTATTCCCCCATTTTACAGATGAGGAAACTGAGGTACAGGAGGTTGAATGTCTTTCCCAAGCTCACACAGCTAGAGTGGCAGAGCCGGGAGTTGAACCCCACAGCAAAGCTCGGCTGCGTCGTGGGTCTCCGTGGAGAACTAGATAGGCCTGGCTTCCCAACAACCCTCAGGTTTTCCTGTCTGGGAGCTTGGCCCCACTGTTAGAATTTCTGTGGAATTCTATCTCCCTTATTTATTGTTCTATGTCTCCTTAAAATGCCGCCCCCATCCCCACATTTATACTTGAACTTATCTAAGGAAGATGTTGTCCTTTGTGTAAGTGATTTATCATTCAGGCTCCATTCAGTTGGGAACTAACATGAAATATTTATTTAAACATTTTTTCTTATGCCACTTTTTCAACTGTACTCTGTTGAATCTCCCTTTTCTGTCCCTTGACAATGTCTTGAGCAGATTCTATGACTTAGTTTTGATTATTAAATAAATTGAGTTTAAGATTCCGATCTTGCATGGGACTGAAACTCACCTCTCCTTGCGTGGGACACCCTGTGGCCTGGGGCCTGGAGTGGGCAGGAGGTGGTCTCTTCCTCCCCGTTTCCCCAGGAGTGAAGAGCAGGGGTGAGGGAACATCTTCCCTCTGGCGTGCCGGCTCTCCCTCCCTCCTGGAGGCTCCCACAGTGTGCAGCTGAGAAGAGGGAGGGGAAGTACCTTGTACTACCAGGGCACTGAGGTCTTCTCGGTTGGGTGTTGCTGCTTCTCAGGCTAATGCTAATCAGCGTTAGTGAGCCCCCAAAGTGGGAGGGTCTATTCCAGCTCAACTCTTTCCAGCCTCTTTAAGTGGGGGGATTGTGGAGAACCCAAGAGGGTCCCCTGGCCTCACAGGTTCCCCTCTTAGGTGGGTTATCAGCAAAGTGACCTAAGCCACAACCTTCTGCAGGGTCTCTTAAGCCATAGAAAACTCATCCATACTTTGCCACATCAACAAGGGGCGTGCAGGCCCTTTCCCCAGTTCACGTCGGTTTAAGGCATCTCATCAAGTCTGCTGCCTAAGCAAATGGCCTGCTGCTGCGGAATGGGGGTGGCCTCTGAACTCCCTCCCCGTAGGTTTCCCCAGTCTCTAAATGAGTCTTGATACAGTCTGGCTCTGTGTCCCCACCCAAATCTCATCTCAGGTTGTAATCCCTGCCTGTCCTGGGAGGGTCCTGTAATCTCCAAATGTCCAGGGAGGGAGGTGATTGGATCGTGGGAGTGGTTTCCCCCATGCTGTTCTCTTGATGGTGAGTGAATTCTCTGGAGATCTGATGGTTTCATAAGTGGCTCTTCCCTCTTTGCTCTCTCTTCTCCCTCCTGCCACCATGTGAAGACGGTCCTTGCTTCCACTTCGCCTTCCGCCATGATTGTAAATTTCCTGAGGCCTCCCCAGCCATGCGGAACTGTGAGTCAATTAAATCTGTTTCCTTTATAAATTACCCAGTCTCAAGTATTTCTTTATAGCAATGTGAAAATGGACTAATACAGGCTCTTTGAGCTGTAACTCCTCCCCTAGGCCTCTGGGCCACGTATCAGCAGACAAAAGCAAGAAGCCATGGCATTTGGGCTAGCCTCTTAGTAAGCCACAAGCAGTGGTCAAGGCCCAATTGTTTTATGGTATAGGGTTTTTGATGCTTTTTGTTTTCAGCTTTGGGTCCTAGTTATCTACTCTAGGGTGGCCAAAAAAGGTAGATGCACAGCCCAAATATCCAAGATCACTGCCCCCAGAGGGAGCCGGATGCTGAAGGACCAACTCACTCCTCACAGCACAGGGATGGCCCTGGCTCACCCTTTGATTGGGTTCACTTCTCCCTGCCCCTACTGAGGGAAGAATGGTCCTGAAATCCCACCCTCCCCAGATGAGCAGGCCTGGACAGGTCAGGGTTTCTGAACAGGCCACGCCCCTCAGGTGTGCCCATCACTCATGCTGCCCAGGAGCCCTGGCTTCTCCTCTTTCTCCCTGCCCCTGCCTGACACTTCTCTTCTAGATCCTTCTGCGAATTTACCACTAGGACCGCCTTTTGTTCTTGGCCTCCCGGGACATTCCTCCCACCCTTTAATCCACACCCCCCTTGCTTTCCAGAGCTCCCTGTTGCCCCGCTCTCTGGGCTGCTCTTCTCTCCTCCAGCCCTGGTTCCCTCAGACAAACGGGGCTCATCCAACCCAGGAAAACTCCTGGAGCACTCAGGCTCCATCATGCCAGTTCCATTTTGGAGGCTCCGACCTGAGGGACCAAAAGTGGGCAGGGGAGAGGGTGCCTCGTGCACTGTGGCTCCTGGCCACGGAGCTCACGCTCCATCCTGCTGGGTGATGGGTCCTTTCCACGAATCCACCAGAGGCCCTACTTGCTGGAACTGAGCTCACTCTCTCTCTCGCACAAACATGCACACAGACACAGAGGAACCAGTGCACAGGGAGGTTGTAGACAGGGAGAAAATTATAAGGTTCATTTAGAAAGCAGTAAAGAGGGGATTTCAATTTCTTTTCAAAATCACAACATGATTATTCTTCCACGGTGACTTCTGCAGGAACACTGGGATTCTCTCTGCTCTTGGACCCAGTGCACTGGCGTTGGGGGAGGCTGTTGGGGAGAGATTAGGTGGGGGCGTCACATGTAAGTGAGATGACTTCACGGAGGGAGTGAGTTGTGGGAGCGAGGCATGGAAGGCTGTGTGTGTGGGAGGGGTCAGGGAAAATGTGGAGCTAAGGCAACTGTGTGGGTGGACTCAGGGATGGAAGATGACAAGACGGGCCCTCACACCTCATGTGCGTGTCTGCGTGCATGTCAGGGGCTGGACCAGGGTCATGCCGGCAAAGTACTTCGAGCACAAAGTTAAGGAGGCATAGCTCTCAGGTTTGTGTAAGCGGGTACTATTTGCATAGGATGCTGGCTGGGTTCTGTGCCATTTTTGGGGGGACATTATTTTATCTACTGTACCTCATGATCGCCCCCTCCTCTCCTCTTCCATCTCCCACCATGGGTGCTAAAAACAAACACTAGAAGTGCATCTGGAAGAGGAAAGGTAGTGGGTGAGCAAACATCTGTACATTTGTCAATGAAGAGAAAAGAGGAAGTGGGTTTAAGTAACAAATAGAGGGGATTAATGTAGATATCACAAAGCACTTACATTGAGGACTTTTGAGCAGAATTACGGAGGAAGACCCTCAGCTGAAAGGCAAAGAATATATTATAGTTGCATGGAGAATGGTGCTGACTGCAGAGCCAGACAGACTTGGGTTTGAAGCCGGGCAACTGCTGCTTTTTAGCTGTGTGACCTTGGGCAAGCCACTGGACTTCCCTGGGCCTCATCTACCAAATGTTGATAAAAATATGAACTGCAAGGGGTTATTGTGAGGCATAATGAGCTAGGTTAGAAAGCACCGAGATTCTCATGAGATCATTAAACGTGGTCCTGCCCTGACGGGGGTGGTGGGAGGAAGTGATCTTGGAATAAGGTGTGAGCTCCTTGAAGATGGGCTGAGCCTGCACCTGTGGAGGCCCTGGGTGGCTGTGCAACCAGCTTTTGCTGTTGGATGAATTCAGAGCTGGACCGCCCTTTGGCAGGACCTCCTGTCTCTGGCTTCTGAAGATCAGCTATTAAAGCTGTGGTCTGGGGAAGAGTTCCTGCAGAAGATCTAGATAAATCACATGACCTCCATGCTACCCTGTGGAGCTAAAGAGCAGGTTGGGGCCACTGGCTTGGGGCCCTGGAGTGGGAGGGACTCCTGACAGTTTAGGACGAGGCAGTGGAAAAACACCTGACCCCTTTGCGACTACACAGGCTGGCTCTGCTCGATGTCGATATGCTTAATGATTTGTGACGTGATTGATATAGAAAGCAAACTTGCTATATTCCACCTGTTGAAAAGGAAATGGTGGCAGAGTGGCACATTCCAGGGAAAATCAGGATGGTGAGTGGAGCACGCTGGTGGGGCGCTGGGCTGGGGTCGGGGAGTAAGAGGACAGAACCCAGCAAGATTCAGCCTGTGTCCGCCTGGGCAGCCTGGAGACACGGAACCAGAAAAAGACCAGACAACAGGAAGAGCGTGAGGTGGGGGATCTGGGAACTATTCAGAAATTAGGGGCCCAGGGGACTGGAAGCCCTCACTTCCCTCTGTGCCTGCTCCTGCAGGGCTTGGGGCAATTGGAGAACACCTCTGTGCTTTTGCCTCTGTAGCAGACATAGACAGTGCCCTCCTAGGACCCACGTATTCCCCTCACCACTTCTCTGCACCTGGCTTTACTTCTGCCTGCTCTGCTGGTAAAAGCTTGCACCTGCAGCCTTCAGAGGATTGCTCTGGGGCACCTGAGGCCACCACAGCTGGATGTGCCTGGGCATTTACCACCCCCTCGCCTTCCCCCATCACTGTAGGGTTCAGGGATAGGAAATTCCAGTGCCTTTACCTTAAGATGGGAAAAGACTGTTTGTGATGTAATTCACATGCCAGGGCTTTCCATGGGTTCAAGCTGAGGCTGCGACTTCCCGGAAATCACAGGCTTTCTTGTTTTCTTCCCCTTCCTTGTTCGGGAGGGGCCCACTACTGGCCCACTACCTAGTTGGTTCCTCCATGTAGCGTTCCTCCGATGAATACCTTCCCCATCTATCTTTTGCTCAGGATCTGCTTCTAGGGAATCCAATCTCAGATGCCTCCTAAGCAAATTCAGAAGAAGATAATAGCGACAGCACACATGCTTTTTTTATTTTTAAATTTTAGAGATAGGGTCTTGCTCTGTCACCTAGGCTGAAGTGCAGTGGCGCCATCATAGCTCACTGCAGCCTCAGATGCCTAGACTCAGGCAATCCTCCTGCCTCCGGAGTAGCTCGGACTACAGGCACGCACAGACATGTCCGGCTAAATTTTTTTTTTTTTTTGTAGAGACAGGGTCTCTCTGAGTTGCTTAGGTTGGTCTCAAATTCCTGGCCTCAGGCGATCCTCCAGCCCCAGCCTCCCAAAATGCTAGGATTACAGACATGAGCCACTGTGCTCAGCCAGTATGCACACTCTTTAGTTTATATCAGTTATATAGCATGACCACCCGGCCAGCACAGTCAGGTCCTAAGTATCCGTGCCAGTGGCTGGAGACAGCGAGGCTGATAATCCCAAACTATGTAGGAAGCGTAAGCTCATGTGCTTGTGCTCGCCCCAGGCATGGCTCTGCGAGGGTTTCTGTGGCTTCCCTCCCCGGTCCCACTTTCTGCCTCTTCCTGCCAAAAGTGGACCTGTTTTCCTGTGTCTGCTTTGCTCCAACAAACATGACAGTGAACTAGCATTCCCTGAGCAGCACCGTCTGATGGCCGGAGTACAGGCAAAGCTTGCTGAATTAAGGAATGTTCAAAGTAATGTAGTCTGGCCATCTGGGTTTTGCTTAGAAACCTGAAGTGCTGCGGGAATCAACCTGGATAGTTCAGAGAGAATCTGCCACAGACAGATAATTGAGAATTCACTGTAAATGCAAACAGGTTCTTAGGACACAGTATTTTTTGCTGGCTCAGACTTCTTGAATAGGAAAGAAAAAAGATATGTCTTCTTTCCAGAATACTTTCCTACTCAGGCACAGAGGATGAATGACTCATTTGTTCGCCCCCAGGATAAACACCTGCTAAGCATCCATTGTATATGCTTCTGCTGTTCCGACTGCCCAGCCTCTGGTCACCCAGTGCAAGGTTGCTACTCTCCGGTCTCTCTCTGAAGAAATCCCCTTTCCCTTTCTCGTAGGAGGCCTTGACTCTCGCTCCAGGGGTAGGAGTGTGATCAGGCCTGGCCAATCGGAGCACTGTATCTCCTAGGCTCTATCTTCCTTCAAGGATGGACATATGACAAATTTGGACCAGTGAGAGTGGCTTTGAGTTTTTGTTTGACTCCAGGAGAAGTAAAACTCTAACTTCAACCTGCTGGACATTAATTGGTGAGGATATGGGTCTGGAACTCTGATCAACCACAGGGAACTGGAGAAGAAACCAAAACATGGAAGAAAGACACAACAAACAGAGAAAGACCACGCACGTACTGATGACATTGAGCCCCTGAACCCAGCTGTGCCAGGAGTCAGACCCTGGCATTTTCAGATCTATGAATCAATGCACTTCTTTTCACGTGGGATAGTTTGGTTTCTTTTGTTACTTTTAAACAAAATTGGGCAGAAGTTAGTTCCAGGAGTGGAACGTGCAAGTGGCAAGTCATGCATATGTTGTTGGCTGAGTGGAGTGGAGGTGTCAGGTGGTGGGGACTCACGGACCCTGGCTGAAAGGTTGGAGCTCTTGCTAAACAGAAGTGACCTTCAGTAAGGTCCTATTAAAAAGTGACAAGCTTAGGTTGAAACTGGCTGGTTTGAAAGCAGGTGGCATTTACATTAAGCTTTACTGAGAGAGGCACTTCTTGCCTATGACCTGAAATTCACAGCAGCCAGAAGTATGGAGGAATGCAGCGTTGGAAAGCTAAAGGGCCTTTTCCAACCTAAAACTAGTGTGCAAAAGACAGGAAAGCAAGCAACCTGGGGACACACGGATCCCCTGGACCATGCCCAAGCACCTCCTGTGATCAGCCCCCTGCTCAATGCAGGGAATGTGGCTGGAGTCAAGGAGACAAATAATCCCCTCCCCTCCCCCAGACATTGTTTCAAATTGCCCCCTGGAGGTGGAGTCTCAGCTGGAGGCCAGTAAGCTGTTGGCTGGAGGAAGGGCAGAGCACTGCCCAGGTTGCACAGCAAAGTCAATGGCTCACTAAGGACTGGGGCTTCAGGTCCTAATCCATGGGAAAGGCTAGAAGTGGACACCAACAGCCTGCTAAAGATCTGAGAGAATTATTCTACAAGAGAAACACCAAATCCGCCAAATAACCTGTCTAAGATGCCCATCATTTACTCAAAGATCTGAGAGAAGTTTTCTACAAGAGAAACACCAAATCCGTCCAATAATCTAAGAAGCCCACCATTTAAAACAATCAATCCGCGTGTCCCCACTACCCCATCCAGTAGAGAGCTGCTTCCCAGAAGTTGCATCTTCCCTGTTGCCCATCCCCAGTGTGGGCTTGGGAGAGACAGCGGGCAAGGGAGCTCTCCCGGAAAATACTCTGAAGGACAAAGGACCTTGCTTCCTGCCAGGCACTGGGAGTGCTGTGCTGTGGGCTGGTGCCCTCTGTGCAGTTCTCCTTTGATTTAAGTTATTCTGCTCCTCCTCTACCATTCTGTGCTGTTGACATTTCAGGGGACAGGGACATGGTGTTAATTGTATAGGCTGGCGCAAAAGTAATTGCGGTTTTTGCCATTGAACGTAACGGCAACACAGCCATTACATTTGCACCAACCAAATATCATCTGATGGTGGCCTGGCCATAAGGGGCCACATTTGGAACTGGCCAAGAAAAAGGCACATTTTTGGGTCAGAATTATAACGTGTTTAATGCACCCATTTGCACCAACCAAATATCATCTGATGGTGGCCTGGCCATAAGGGGCCACATTTGGAACTGGCCAAGAAAAAGGCATATTTTTGGGTCAGAATTATAACATGTTTAATGCATGAGTTCTGGAAGCCAGCTGCTTCCTTGGTTTCCTCACTTTTTCACCTCATAACCATGTGATCTTGAGCAAGTTACTTCACATCTTTGTGCCTGCATTTTCTGTTAGATAAAAGGGATTAGTAGTGATGTCTATGCATTTTGGATTGTCTCTCTTTGGCTGCCATCTTGCTATTGCCTGGGCAGAAGATGGAAGCTGAGTGCAGGGGAGAGGTGGGGTGAGGCCAGGAGTGGTTGACATCATGTGAACCCCAGACTCAATTGTGCCTGAATTCGGCCTATGCCTTCTTGGCCACTTTTATGGAGAATACATTTCCTGTGTATTTAAGACAGTCTGATGGAGTTTTTATCACTTGCCATGAAAAAAGGCTAGTTGATACACCAACTGTGTGTGTTAACCACTGTATATACAGCCTTGGCTCTCAGAAGCTCTCAGCATAGTGGGAAGACAGACACGTAGTGCAGCGTGGAGAGAATTGAGATAAGTGAGGCCGAGGGGGCCATGAGCACATAGATGAAGAGTCTCTAATATAGATATGGGATCCTAGAAAGATTCCTGAAATAGGTAACATCTTGGCTGAGTCCTAAAGGAATGGTCAGAGCCAGCGGAAGAGAGCAGGGGAGAGAGAGTGCACAATCCCAGGTCCATCTCCCAGTCACTGGAGATTTCAAGGTTGGGCTGGAAAACCACTTGCTGGGAATGTTGGATGGAGGATTTATGCCTTGACCAAGAAAGAGGTTAAAGCAAATCCTTTCAGGGCTCTGCTGTGGTTCCTGCCCCAAGGGGACGTTGACATCTAGGGCCTTATCACAACCTGGCCTTTGGCTTGAGAATGTGTTTTGTTTGGCCTGAGCATGTGTTTTGTTTGGCCCATACCATATTTCAAATTTTTTGGATTTGCTGTCGATATTTAAAATTGAGACAGTTTACAGAACAGCTTGAATTTTTGGCTTATCTTGAAAAATCAGGAGGCCTGATTGCACTGGACACTGCCAATCATGCAGGAATGTGGGCCCTGAAGCATGGTGCTCCTCTTACACAAGACTTGTGTGTTCCTGGGCCCACCCCAGTCCCCACCCCTCCCTCTTGTCTCACCGTGGGGCCACTTCAACCACTTACTTACCTTCCCTGGTAGGCTCCTGTAGGAATTTGAGTTTGGGAACCCCATTTTAGAGGAAGGATTCACTGGACATGGATTAGGCTGTATGTGCCAGTGGATGATGCCCTAGAGGATGAAATCAACCTGAGTGCACGACTGCCCCTCTCTGGTTCCTTTTCCACTGGTGCTGGTGGATGTGGCTTAGGTAGGAAGAGCAGACGCTGAGGCTTGGGTTTAGGCACTGGGAGCAGGAGGAGGGGTTGGGGCTCATCTGTTTTTATGGCTTTCCAGGCTGCCTGGTCTAGCAATGGTGCCGTCACGTGATAGTGTCCAGCTCTGAACAGAGTTCTGCAGTGGGTTGAGGACAAAACTATGGCTGATAAAAACATATTTCTTTGTCTTGCTTTGCCTCCTTTGTATCCATTCCATCTCTTTAAGGATTCTCCTTGGGGATGGTTTTCAGTTATTCCTGAAGAGCCAGAATGGAGTCCATCATAATAGCATCTGTGTGTGTGTGTGTGTGTGTGTATGTGTGTGTATTCTTCTTTTAACGTTTTTTTGACATTTGTTCTTTTAATTCCAAGTTTGGGTTAGATTTAAATGTTATTAATTTAAAGGTGTTTCTCTAAATCCAAAATTAAGGTTGTTTATAACAGTCTTATACGTGGCCTTTCCCTAACTCGACTGAGGTATAATTTATAGACCTATTTTATGTGTGTAGAGCTCAGTGAGTTTTGACAAATGTTTTTCCTTATGTAACCACCACCACAATCAAGATATAAACATTTCCATTACCCCCTGGCTTCCCTGGTGCTCCATCCTACTCAATCTCCCCCATGACTCATGGTCCCAGGCAATCACTGATGTGCTTTCTTGTCACTGTAGATTAGATTTCTCTTTTCCAGAGTTTTATATAAATGAAATCATTTACTATATACTCTTTTGTGTCTGTCTTCTTTTACTTGGTATATTTTTTTTTTAAATTCATCCATTTTGTTGCATTTAGTAGTTTGTTCCTTTTTCGCCTGAGTAATATTCCATTGATTGTATAGCTATGCTAGGATTTATTTCTCCACTCACCTGCTAAAGATGGACATTGGGGTTGCTTCCAGCTGGGGGTATTACAAATAAACTTGCTATGAACATTCATGTATGGGTGTTTATGTAGACATATGTTTTCGCTTCTCTTGGGTAAATATCTAGCAGTGGAATTGTTAGGTCTTAAGATAAGTGTTATGTTTAACATTTTAAGAATCAGCCTATTTTGCCAAAGTGGTTTTTGCACCATTTTCTGCTCCCACCAGGAATGTAGGAGAGTCCACCTAAAGGAGCCATGCAGGACGTACACAGTGCTCCCCATCCTTGCCAACACTTGTAATTTTGTTCTTTAAAATTTTATCCCATCTAATGAGCGGGTAGAGGTGCCTAATTGTAGGTTTAATTTGCATTTCCCTGATGACTAATGATGTTGAACATCTTTTCATGTACTTATTGGCCATTTGTATATCTTTTTGTGCATCATAGCATCTTAATACCAACTCTCCCAACTTCTAAGAGCCAATAGAAGATTATACAGAAAATTAATACACAGTCTAGCAAATCAGTTCTATGAAAAGGACTGATAAAAAGCTGCTGGAGAGCTCACGTCCAGTCTCTGAGCTGGAAGTGGAATGCTGGGATTCTGTCATTATTTCCAGAACTAAGCAGTTGGGGAAAGTGACAGGCAGGATTCAGACTTGTTCCTGTGATGCAAATGGTTCAGGGCTTGGCTGGAGGCTGCCTTCCCTGCAGGCCAGGCACCTGTGGGGTGGAGGTTTGATAGAGTGGCAGACCTGGAGATGCATCTCTTTTCATTAGGTTTGCTTGCTCCTGGGTATAAGTTCTGAGCCTGTCTGGGTATAAGCCTTACTCCTGGGTATAAGTTCTGAGCCTGCCTAAGTCCACTGAAGCCAGCTTTGCCCTTGGCTGCAGACTCAGTATAGAACAGGTCCTGACCTTCTGTCTCCCCATTGTGGTGGGGCTGGGGCTGGGGCTGAGGTACAAACATGCCCAGATCTCTCTACTGGCTGTGGCCCCATGCAGTGGGAAAGTGGGAGAAGAGGGTGTGTGAACTGATGGCTGGACCAAGTTGAGCGAGGTTTCTGCCGTTGGGTGTGGAGACATAACCTTGACATCACTCAGCCTGCTGGCATCATGGTTTTGACTCAGCCTGGATGACCTGTTTGACCTGAACTGGTCAGCTCCATCAAGTGACCAGTCTGCTCCATCTGAAAACTACTTTGATTGATTTTTTTTTCAATGACTAGGACTTTTGTCTGACTGCATCAATGAAAGTGAAATTTGGCTTCAGGAAGACTCAACTTAAGTGTGGAATGTCTTGTTCCCTTTGTCAGATTGGCTTATCTTCTACTCCAAGAACTCACGGATTTGTCATACGTATCAAAGTACTGGAGTCTTCTGCCACTAATTGGCTGTATTCTCAACATGAAACAATCAAAATGGTGTTGCTTTTGGAATGTTCTGAAGCCTGGGCTTAGTCACAGCTCTGTCTATAAGCCGTGTGACCTTGGGCAAGTCACTCTTTAGACTTCAGCTTCCTCTGTAACATGAGGGCAGTGAAATTTGCCCGACGGTGTTGTTTTGATGATTAAATTTGACAGTGGGCATAAGATTGAGGTGTGTGTGTCATTTTTAATGGTGCTGGGCTTCAAGCCTCTGTCTCTGAAAGTGGAGTAGGCTGGACTGGGTCACCTCCCAGGCCTCATCCTTCTCATTCCTATATGACTCTGGGGAACAGAGCTATGCTTTTATCCAAATCACAGAGTAACTTTTCTTCACAGCATGCTACTGAGTCTCAAGAGAGGAGGACACACTATGGTACTGAACCCCCAAAATCCAGATATCTGTAAGTAGGAAGAAATTTTAGCCTTTAATGATAGCCAATTTAATGCCTACAAAGTGCTACCCCTGGGCTAAACTACTTTCTTCTTCCTGTCACCTCTTCAGGCAGCAGCAACACCAAATGGACCTATTTGCTCAAGCAAATCCCCTATCAAGACAAAGGCAAGTCTTGGATTCAGTGGTTGCCTCTGTCACAAGGAAGTACCTTGTGGCACCTCAGTTTCCCTTTCATACCAGGAATTCTTCAGGCCTTGCTCATTCCCTCCCGGGTGGCAGAGCTGTGAGTTATCCTCTCCAATGCCCTCTGAAGCCCTCCAATGGGAGTTGGCAGTATGAGTGGCAAGAATTATTAATTAGTGAAAATATGTATAATCACATAATTGGAGTGTATAATTGATGCTTCACTGCTGCAGGCAGAAATGGAGGGATGCAGAGATGAAAGCCAGGAAGAAGGAGGCTGCCATAGATCCCAACTGCTGTAAATGTAGGAGAAATGCAGAGTTTAGCACTCGTCGTAGCCTGCAAAACATGGATGGAATAAAGGTCGTGTGCTGGGGAACCAAACAGAACAAATAAACAGTGGATGAACGGGCCCTTAGTACTCGTAGCCGACGTAAATAAAGCTGCTTTCCCCAGGAGACCGCTTTGTGCCCACATTTTCAGGCTGCTGTGTATTTCTCTCTCTCTCTCTCTTTTTTAACAGCAGCATCAGATTTCTAATGAAAGAGCTCAGCCGATCATCATCGCTGCAGTAGCAGGGAAGAGATGATAACAATCTCACATGTAGCCCGGCTCCCTGAGCTGCCCCCTTGGATTTGCATATCTTTGAGTCCTCAGTGCTCTGTCAACACCCAAGCAGAGCTTCCATTCCCTCTCTGGTCCCAAGGTCCTGGGTTTTTATATATGAGTTGTGACATCTGGGATCTATTTGTTTCAGGGCTCATTTGTTGGAAAAGGAGGAATAAGGTAGTGACTGAAGAGTGTCTTCTCAGTATATTGCACTCAGATTTTCCTCTACCTGATTGAGGATGTGGAAGGAGGGTAATCAGGGGGATGGGAAGCTGAGGCAGGATGGGACAGAAAACAGGTGTGGGTGACTCTTGGAAGAGGGATACGATAATAACAACAACAATAACAACAGCAAACATTCCCGTGTGCTGATTGTTGAGGCCAATGTCAGGCTCTGTGCTGGAGGTGTGAGGTCTGCACAGCTCATGGAGTTGTCACACACCTCTGTGCTCTGTGAGGTGGGTGCTGGAATTATCCTCATTTTACAGTGAAGGAAATGAAGCTAAGGGAAGAGAAGTCACTTGCCCAAGGTCACCTGGCTGATAGATGATGGAGCCAGGCCTCCAATCCAGGTCTTCCTCCACAGCCCACGTTCCGTAACCCACCTGCTCTACTCTTCCTGGCACACGGTATTATCAGTTCTGCTGCCACCACCACTGCCACTGTAGCCACCTCGACCTGTGTTTGTGCTTCCTGCATGAGCTCCTACCAACCCCACAGGCTTGCTGTCAAGATCAAATAGGCTGATACTTATTAAGTACCTTGAACAATAGTTGGTCCTTTATAAGCGTGCGATGAATGCTAGTTGTTATTTTTTTTTCTAACGTGCTGTTATTATTTATTTGTGGCAAAACTCTGCTGGGTGCTTTAGAACCACACAGGTGAAACAGACGAGTACTCACCCTCTTGGGATCTTACACTGGGAGAGAGGACAGACACAGAAAGAGAGGACAATGTCATGTTTGATACACATCAACTGCATGGCCCACAGTAAAGTCCAGCATGAGGAGTGACCGACCCTGCTTGAGTTGAAGGAGCGCTTCATGGAAGAGGTGAGGTATGACCTAAGGCTGAAGGAAGGGCTGAGTTTTTAAAGTTTAAGATGCTGTGTGTGAGGCCAAAGCACAGGTGGAAATCATGACCAGAATGTCAGTGTCTCCCTCTATTACTGCACCAGGCACCCAATACTGCACCAGGCACTATTCCAGGCACTGAGGATACAGCAGTTACAGCAGCTTTGTAGAAGAGTGCCTGGCACAGAGTAGAGTCTGAACAGCCATATGTTGAAAGAATAAATAAGAAAAAGGAATGTTAATAGGAAATCGTGACAGGATAAGATCAGCAGACTGATTTGGCCAGAGTAGAGAGTGGGTGGTGGGGACTGAAGGAGAGAAGGGGGACGCAACATTTAAGCAGATCTTGAAGAATAAGTCAGATTTGGCAGATGTATAGAGATGAAGGAATTGCATTAGGCCTGGTGTGGCTTCGGATGAATGCCTGGAACAACAGGTGGGAAGTTCATGATGTTTCAACCTGGCATGTTTTTCCCACCCTTGACACCTGGAATAGAGGAGGTGGAATGGGAGTAGGAGCCTGCTTCAGAGCAGAGCTCAGTTCCCCAGGCTGGTCTGGAGCACAGAAATAGCAACGGCAGCATGCGGACACCTGGTTCCCTTACCCTGCATCCCATCAGTATGCACGTCCCCGTCACGACGTGCAGTCCACAATATTCATCTGCTTCAGTTGATGGCAGCATCTCCACCGTGACACAGGCTGGTCTCAGCTAACTCCTTGCACTGACTTCTTGGCATCTTTAGTCTAAGCAACTGCTCAGTGGACTCAGTGTTCCTGCTTTGCGATAGCCTGCTGGGGATTGTGCAAGAATGGTCTGTGCGTTTCTCAGTAAGTGTTAGAACTGCTCATGTGTATCCCCAGCTCCCAAGTTGGACCTTTTGCTCTTGGAAGAGGAGGGTCTGTTCTCAATTTTCTCTGCTACTTCTCTGCAGCAGGCCTGAAATAAGTGATACTGAGCAATTGATTGGAAAAAAGAAAGTTCCCGTGGTTACGGTGCACCCAAGCTAATGCTTTCAAATTGAGTGTGGGTAAACTTGGAGAGTGTGGGTTAGACTTTGGAGCAGAGTCATCTATGAGTTGATCCCAGTGACACATATAGAAGATTAAATGTTGGGGTAAGGAGTGATAAAAGTAGAAAACATAGTGACATTTTCCTATTACTTTCCCAGATGAGACTTTGTCTTAGGAGGTTGTATGGGGGTAGAAGAAAAATTATTTGAAGCTGACAGATCTGAATTTAGTGTCTGTTACTTAAAAGTTGATTGATTTCTGCAAAATTCCTTTAACCCAGTGGTTTTGAGCTGGAGGTGATTTCATACCCAGAAGACATTTGGCAATGTCTGGAGCCATATTTAGTTGTCACAATTGTGTGTGTGGGGGGGGAGGGGCAGTTACTGCTGTCATCTAGTGGGTAGAGGTCAGGAATGCTGCTAAATGTCCTACGAGGCACAGCCAGCGCCCGCTCAACAAAGAATCATCTGAACCAACATGTCAGCTAAGGCCGAGAAGCCCTGCTAACCGTATTGAGCCTCTGTTTCCTCATCTGCAAACTGGGGGTGAAGAGCAGCAAGCTAGAAGGATTAAATGTAGTGGGGGTGATCCCTGGCACATCATAGACCCTCCACACAGTTCCTTCTGGTCCCCTCTCAAGGCACTTCTTTCTGGGTGTGGAGAAGTTGGGGAGAATTCAAAAGTGTTGCCAGGCTAATTATAGGTCAGGGAGTCACGTTCTGAAGGAACACGAAAAGAACTGGGATTCTTTAGCCTGAAGAAGAAAGGTGGGTTAAAGGTGATTTAATAATAGTGTGAAAGCCTAAGAAGGGTTATTATTTAGGGGAAGATAATCCACTGCTCTCCATCTTCACCGAGGAGTGAAAACAATCCCTGAGCAGGGTGGAATCGGGCTGGATACGAGACAGGACTTCCTGCCTGTGGAGGTCATCTGAAGAAAGAGGCTTGATGGCTTCGTGTGTGTGGGAGGAGCTGTAGACATGGCGGAGGTTTGTGTGTGTAGGTTTGTGTGTGCTGAGGACAGCTCCGTCTCTGCCCTTAAGGAATTCATAGATTAGTTTGGGATATGTGGGGAGTGATGCAAATGCCACAGGCAAAGGGCTCCAGGAGGCCAAAGGTTTAGGGGATAAGAGAAGGGGGAGGAGGAGAGGCAGGATTTGAAATGGATCCTGAAGATAAGTCAGATGTGGGCAGATGAAGAGCAGAACCACGGGGTAGGGGAGGTGGGCAGGAGATGGGAAGACGTGGATGTGTTGGAGGAGCAGTGGTGAACCCTCCAGGAGGTCTAGGCCAGATCATGGGTGGCCGGGAATGCCAGGTGAGGGGTTGTCCTGTGTTCAATGGGGCAGGGGTCTGGGCAGAACGCTTTCTGGAGGCTGTGTAGTTTGGGCTGGAGGCAGCCTGTGGGGCAGGAAGGGCAGCTGAGAACTGCGGCCTGATGACTTAAGTCACAAGAGCGATGTGATGAGGGTGGCAGCAGCTGGGGGGTGAGTGCGGTGGGCACATCCTCTCTGGGGCCTGATTTCCTGGGTGGGTCACTGGTATTTGGTAGGCAGGTTGCTCCAGTTAGGCAGGTTGGATCCAGGCTGGGCCACCTGCTGCTCCCAGCACCCTGGAGCTCATCTGAAGTGTGGGATCCTTTCCTCTCCACCCTGGAAACCTGGAGCATGGCTGGCCGCCCTGGCTGCCACCGACAGCTCTGCCACTGCATGGGCTCTGCTTGTGGGGGTGTGTGAGGCCCGTTCTGGCCGCGCTGGGTACCTGTTCTCCCTCGATGTTTCCTCTGTGCTTCCTGCCGTTGCCTGTCTGGTGCTGGGGCCAGCTGGGCTGCCCTCCTCAGTGGTGATGCTGGTGGAAAGGGAGTGTAGGAGTAAAGGCAGGAGCCGGGGGGTGGGGCCTGGGGATGCAGAACCATCCAGGCTTAGTAGGGCTGCTAACAAAGTCCCTCATCCTTGCCTGCCACATCTGTCTCTGAGTCCGCACAGACCCCTCCGCCACTGGTAGTGCCGAGACCCTCCAGGGCTGCTCCTGCAGCCCACAGCCTGCGGCAACAGGCAAAACAGACTGCTGGGAGCGGTGGCTGCTGCTTCCCAGGGTCCCACGGAGCACAAGGAGCAGCATAACTTGGCAGCCGGCACAGCCCCGGGCAGGAGGCTCCTGCAGGGGGACTCCGTGGAGGCCTGGGTGAGAAGGGAGGGGCTATAGTGAAAGATCTGTGGATTAGGGTGGCCCTGAGAGAGGAGTTTCTGGTCCTACCTGAAGGTTGGTGCAGTGCAGCGTCCCCACCACCAGGCGGTGCATGGGCGCCTCCTGGGGACCGTGGCAAACACAGATATTCCCAGGCCCAGCCACACCAGCGAGTCAGGATTTGGGGGCATTGGGCCGAGCTCCACCTACCCTCATGTCCAGGAGGCCAAGCCCTTTGTCCCCTCAGAGGACACCCCTTCAGAGGCACTCTTCTCTGACATGGGACAGCAGCTGCGGACGGTTGCTGGAGGCAGCCTGACGTGCCTCTGCGTTAAGAAGATTGGGGTTTGTTCCCGCTCTGTGATATTCGTTCAGGGACTATTGTCAAGGTGCAAAATTGTACCAAGCTTCATTTTCTTTATGCGTAAATGAAGCTGTCAGTACCTATTCTATAGGATTACTTTGAGGATCAGTGAAATAATGTAGTGTCTCTACATGGTTGGTTTTTAATAATTAATATTCTTTCCTCTTTTGTGCCCCAGGGCCAGGACTCCAGTGAGCCCAGCCTGGTGTTTTCCAGTGTTTCCAGGAGGCATTCATTCTCAGGGGCCCACCTGGGCTTGTGGAAGCCCGAGAGTGTGCATATCCTTGAATTGTGCATCCTGGATGCCTTACCTGCTCACCCTGGACCCAGCCCTGCCCTGCTTTTGAGCAATTTGTAGTCTTGGTTTAACAAAGTGTGGAGAGGACCCTCAAGGATCTCAGAACCTACTGGATGAGGCAGGAAAGTAAAAAGACACAGCGTGTGCCATGTGGTCAGCAGAGATGAAGGTTAGTCTGGGAGGATAGGGACATGGGGCGGCCTCTAACCCAAACAGAGGAGGGGGCCAAGATTGTCAAATTAAGGGAGACAGAGAGGCAGCTGAGAAGGTGACAGCAGAGCCGAGATGAGCAGATTAACCAGCAGGAATTAACTAGCATCACAGACTCTCCTGTAATGGGATCCCAGCCTGGTTAATCTCCACCATGGGGAGGATATTTGGCCTGTCCCACTCTGAGAGCCTACGGTTATGCCTATAGGATGCCAACCACTTGTACAGAGAGCACAAAGCTCAGCAGATGCTTCCAAGGCTCAGAGGGCTGGCCTCACACTGGTGCTGGCCCACATTAGCTAGCACGCGGCAGTCCCTGGGTGGTCTGGGAAGATCCCCACCAAGGGGCAAATCCCCCTAGTCACCCTATGGCAAGTCCATTAGCTTCTTGTTCCTCAAGGAGTGAAGGCACTGTGATTGTGAGTCAGGCCACTCCCCACTTATTCTGAAAGGAAGCTTCCTTAATGAAGCAGGAGAATTACAGAGCAGCACCAGCGTTGGGGAAACATGCTCAACTTCCAGCAGTCATTCCCACTCGCCTCCTTTCTCTTCGCTCGAGGTGCATATGACAGGCGCTTCCAAACAGCTTAAGTACAGGAAACTCTGGGAGTGTGTGTCTATATCTGAGCGACTTTCATCTCTCCATAGGTTCAGTCTGTCTGCAAAGCCTCCCTTGTCAGCAGCTGGTGAGACAGCTCAACAATAGAATGATGCTTGTTTCACCGCTTCCAACTGAGCTCCCTTGCCAAGCTCTCTCCCTCCAGCACAGAGAGGTGCATCTGCAATAGACCTGAGGGCTGGTGGTGGGGTCCTCAGCAATGTTTTTCCAGCTTGATGCTCAGCCCAGAAAGAGCCTCTCCTCTCCACCTGCTGCCACAGAGCCCACCACCACCTCTGGCTGCAACCTTGTAGAAATTCCAGCTAGCTCCAGTGGAAATCTCTGGGCTGGTGATAAATACAAAGTTGGGCAGAGCTGCCTGGCAATGGGGAGATTGTAGAAAATGACTTCTGGAGTTCTCTCCAGACTTCTGAGATTGGGACACTTGTTCCCAGGGGCTTTGAAGTCTCTTGCTGTTTTGCGTCATTTTCTTTCTATAGTAATGATCAGATTCTTCAGGGCTGGAAAGACTTTGAAGGCCATCTGGTCCACTCTCATTTCCCTCTACTGCCTTCTTCTCTCCCCATTCCATGTTTAAATCTCCTCTACACGTTGGGCAACATTTCATTTATACCCTTACAGCTACAGGATGCTCAGTGAGTCTCAAGGTTCCTGGCTTTTCTTCTGTTGAGCTGGAATCTGTCCACACTGGGTTGATAACCACTGACTCTGCTTTTACCCCATGGACCACCAGGATGGAGTCTCAGCTTTCCCCCTACCAATAGCCTGGCTCCTGCCGAAAGGCGACTAGCATGAAACCCCAAGGCTTTTCCTCCAGGATAACAAACCTGACTACCTCGAACTGCTCCTCACAGGCACAGTTTTAAGTCCTTTTGATTGGAAATGAACATTTGAAATCCATCTCGATTCAGACTTCCTCCTTCTGGGGGACTTAGTAGACAGTATAATAGCTCTGAGTCCGGCATGTTGGTTTATAAAGGTGACATCATAGCTGCTGCCCCCAAAGTATGTCATTTAGCCCTGAAAGCCTTGTCTGGCTGGTGGTGTTCAGACCCATGGGAATCAGTCAGCTGCTGGAGCACTCACTGACCAGAAGCCCAGGCTTCGAGGGAGGTACGAAGGAAGAAGAGGCCTGAGCCAGCTTGTGTGGGGCCCTCAGATTAAGGCAGGCTGGAAGAAACACCAGAAAGAGACTTAATGACATTCACAAAGGCTACAGTGAAACATATGCAGATGCTGGGGCTTGCCCAGGTGGCCTGTGCAGAGGCTTCCAGAGAAAGCTGGGTCAACGTGCAGAGAAAGCGTAGAGCAAGAGGAGGAAGAGCTTCCTAACAGCAGAAGTGGAAACTAGAGATTCAGTAGTGTGAAGGACGCTGAAAAGGCAGAGGGGGTGAAAAGGCTGCGTATGTGTGGGTGCGGTGGGGTTAACAGAAAATTATAGAGGTGAGGTGGAGAACTTACCAGGACTGAACCTGTAGGGTGGGCTTTTCCGGAGGAGGAGATAAGACTTGTGCCTAGAAAAACATATTATTAGGAAGAATACTCCCTTTTATTTTGTCTTTTTTTTTTCTTTTTGTGGAGAAAGGAGTCTCTCACTATGTTGCCCAGGCAGGTCTCGAACTCCTGGGCTCAAGCTATCCTCCCACCTCTGCCTTTCTAAACGCTGGGATTACAGGCATGAGCCACTGGACCTTTTGTCTTCCAAATGGGACACGGCTGAATCCCCAGGGACATTGTCCTCAAAAGACAGCAAGCCACTGAGACGTGAGCTCGGTGGAGCCCACCCTGCATTCTGGGTTCTTTGTCCAGTGTGTACAGATATGTCTGGCCACCAACACTTTCACTGATGCCAAGACGAGAAATGTTTTCAAGGGTTCCCAGATAGCCTTACCAGGAAATCACTGTTGGCAAGAGAATCAACCAGTCTTTTCAGGTGATAGTGGCTGATAGGTTGACTTTCACATAGAACAACAGGAAGAATTACAGGCCAGGAGAGGCCTCTGCTTGGGCCACCTGTTTGCTGATGAAGCAGCAGCAGAGCAAGCTACCTTCACTCCATGGAAATACAATGCACACCTGTTGGCTCTCAGGTCCTTTCCAGAGAGACCAGCTCTTTGGGGAGCTGCCTCCCAGCACGAGAGCATTCCAATTCCTTCCCTCCACCTCTGTGCCTGATTTCCAATTTGTTGGTTTTTTCCATTTCATTTCCCTCCTGCTCACCTTTCCTCCCTGCAGGATCATTTGGAGCTTTGATTTCCTTTTGTCAGAGTGAGCATTTCCTTCCTATCACACCGTCCCTCTCTGCCCCTACTCCCACGACTTTGTTTAATTCAGCTGCTTTCTGCACCTGGCTCTGCCTCGCAGCCATGGGGAAGGAGGGATTACAGCCAGAAAGCGCGCTTCACCTCCCTCCACATGACACTCGTCTCTGCTAATAACAGGAAGAAATGAGCTTGAATGACTGACACTGCTGTGCCTAGACTGGGGACTTGGAAAAGGCTCCATGCTGTCCCTGGTGGTCTGCCCAGTATCTTGGCAACAGGATGCTGGGAGAGCCCCAGAACCCGTGGCTGCTGGAGGTCCCATCCTCTCTCCCTTTGCCTCCAGGCAGGATAGCCCCACAGCCACTTGACATACTTGACATGGATGAGGGGTGTGGGGGATGGGAGGGGGACAAGTGGTAGCCTCTCTAAGACCTGCAGAAAAGGAAATCCTATGATCTGTCTTCCATGCTCCCAGTTCTGAGACCCTCCTGTGGGAATTAATTGCTCTAACCTAAACTTTGCCCACTGTAGTTTTAAATGAGTTTGCCCTCAGATGTGAGTAATCTGGCTGTCTTATCTTTCACTCCACTGACCTCCAGGGTTGGCCTGACAGGTCAGGTAGGGGTCCTTATCTCCTTCCTGACTTTATCCATCTCACTCAGGTCTTCAGTTCAGGCTCCACAACTGGTTGATGCTGTTTTCCTGTTAGTGTCTCCTTTTCATCATGCACGATCCTCCATAGTGATGGAATGGAGAGAGCTTCTCAGAGAAAGCACAGCTTTGGAAGGTAAGTAACTTTTGGATGGTGAGACCATCAGACCAATTTGACTAGGCCAAGACTCTGATCAATGTTCTTAAACCTATGTAACACTGCCACATAGATTTCAAAGGAGGAAGGGTCCTGGACCGCCCGTTCATCCATTCTCAATGAATTATTCATTTGACCAGCACTTTCTGACTTTCTACCTTCAGCCAGACACTGTACAAGGGACAGCGGAGACTGAGATGAAGAACACTTGGTGCTTCTTCCCAAGGCCCTTGCAGTCTCGGAGAAGACAGATGTATACTCACACCGATGCATATGTTACAGCACTGTGTGATGATGCTATACGTGCACAAAGCGCTCGGGAGCAGAGCCGCTGTCCCTGGAGCTCAGGGAAGGCATCATACGAGAGATGACTTTAGAACTGGGCCTTTAAAGGAAACACAGGATCTCTGCAGCAGTCAAGAGGGGGAAGAGAAGACTTGGTGTTAAAAACTCATGGGTTCAGGACATACTGCCACATTATATGGCACCTTGGCATATTGAATATTTTAAGCTGGAGGAATTTGAGAAAACAGCAGAAGCAGGAAGGTCCCCTGAAGTGGTCATAAACTTCGGGAAGGACTCTCTGACCTCCTGAAGTAGGTCATAAGACCCTCATGTGACAGTTGCCCTTCCTGTAGCTGGAGGAAATGGGCATCCTTATCTCTCTAGACAAAAGGAAACAGAGAGGAATCCAGAAAAACAAGCCTCGCTAAGCTTCCCCAGTTCACCACACTTACCTTGTACTCTTTGCCCTGTGATATTTCTCCATGACTTTCCCCTCTTATCAAACCTACTATTAAAACGCTCCCATTTAACTGTTTCTTCGGGTCCTTATTTCCTTATGCAGGTTCTCCCGTCACATAAAACTTGTATTAAATAAATTTGTAAGCTTTTTGTCTTGTTAATCTGTCTTTTGTTGCATAGGCCCCAGTCATACATTTAGGAGGTGTATTAGTCTGATCTCACACTGCTAGTAAAGACTGGGTAATTTACAAGGAAAAAAGGGTTTAATGGGCTCATAGTTTTACATGGCTGAGGAGGCCTCGCAATTATGGCGGAAGGCAAGGAAGGAGCAAATATACGTCTTACATGGCTGCAGACAAGATAGAATGAGAGCTAAGAGAAAGGGGAAACCCCTTATAGAAACATCAGCTCTCCTAAGACTTATTCACTACCACAGAACAGTGGAAACTGTCCCCATGATGCAATTACCTCCCACCAGGTCCCTCTCACAACATGTAGGAATTACGGGAACTACAATTCAAGATGAGATTTGGGTGTGCACACAGCCAAACCATATCAGGAGGATAGAGGGAAAAGGTGTTTTTTCCTCCCCTAGAATAGTTCAGGGCAGCAAGTCAACTTCAATCACTTTTGATCGTGTTTACCTCAATGCAAAGAGGACCACGTGTGAAATGTTTATGAAATTACAAAATATGCCATCAATTCTTTCAATCAGGTGATAAATATCTTCAGCATACCCAGCTCTGTGCTCTGGGTACCTTGCATGTGGCATTAGCTGCTATTCATAAAAACTGGGGGTGTCAGGCCACACAGAAAGCCCAGGTCATTTGTATCTGGAATCAGGCAAACCGTCCACCCCTCACTGAGGCTGATGCAGAAATCTTCCAGGAAAAGGGCTCTGCTTATTGTCTGAGTCTCGAATTCCCAGGGGTACCAACTGTGTTCTAGCTCATGTTTTAGAGACAAGGAGAACATAAATCCATCCAATTATGGGGCCAGGGGAGTTCTGATTTTGGTGTTTGCTCTTTAATCAGTAGCATTAGGCTTTTCTATGGAAAGGTCTTAATTTGATAATCTCCCAGAGGAGTCATTGGTTTGACATGGACATATTACACAGCTTCCTGACTACCATGGAGACAGGGCCGGCTTCCCAGAGGAATGGGGATTCTGCTTTCTTTACTTTTCCTTTGTATCAAAAGCCAGGAAGGAGCTTGGTTTTCATCATAACTTCAAAGGTAAGATCTGGGACAGATCCTGGTAAGTTACCCTTCTACCCTTGGAAAGACCACACAAGGCTGTTGGTGGGCCACCATAGCCAGGCAGACATAGTGTCTACTGCCAAAGAGAATCCGTGATTTTCTTGTCAGAAGAGTCTGAAATATCGCCCTTGGTTACATTTCAATAATTCAAGCTGCAGTTTGGGTTATTTATTCACATTCAGACCTGGCAGACCTATCACTGAGGAGTTAGAAAGACAGCCTCCAAGACTAGGGAGGGTGTTCTGGGTGGGGTGGCTGTTGCCTGCTGGTATCATTGCTGAAGAGCGAAGGAGTCCATATTTACAAGCTGCAGCTCAAAGGAGGAATGGCCGGGTGGCGTTCATTCAGCTCTCTGCACCAATGACCTCTTCCCTGAGAGGCCTTCCCTGATCACATACCCACAGTGTCCCCAATCCTCCTGACCTGTTTTATTTTCTTCATAGCACTGTGATATAGTTTGGATGTTTGTCCCACCCAAATCTCATATTGATATGTGATCCTGAATGTGGGAGGTGGGGCCTGCTGGGAGGTGTTTTGGCCATGGAGGGCAGATCTCTCATGGCTTGGTACTATCCTGTGAGATCTGGTTGTTTACAAGAGTGTGGTACCTCCCTGAAACCCCTTGCTCTCACTCTCCTCCATGTGATACATGGGGTCTGCCTTTGCCTTTCACCATGATTGAAAGCTCCCTGAGGCCTCCCCAGAAGCTGGACAGATGCTGGCACCATGATGTACAGCCTGCAGAACTGTGAGCCAAATAAACCTCTTTTCCTTATAAATTATTCAGCCTCAGGTATTTCTTTATAGCAGTGCAAGAATGGCCTAACACATGCTGCTAGCTAAAATCATTTTATCAATATCCATTTTCCCCACTGGAATGTCAGCTCCCCTAGGGCAGCAACACTGCTTTGTTTGTTGCTATATCCCCTGTCATATTAAATGTGCTGACTTAATATGTGAATGAACAGTTGATAACAGAATATGAAAAGCTTTTGCTAGACTCTGAAGTATAAACCAGATACATATTTTCCTGAACTCATAGTTATAAGACCAAGTCCTAGTCATTTCTAACATGTTTTAGTCGAACCTTTGATCTCACCAAGCCTTGATTCTCATCTGTGAAATGCAACCTTACTTTACAGGGTTACTGTGAAGACTACACAAGATAATATATGTGGAAAACTCTTCCTAAGTTCTAAAAACTGTGTAGACATAAAGTGTAGTATATATCTCATATTTATCTAGTCATCGTTTTTTCCACTGGGGATCCACCAGTCCCCAAGGTTCTGCTTGGCCTGTCAATCACAACATCAGACCACAGAGACAGGCATGTGACCCAGACCAGGACAGTCCTCCCCTCCCTTGGGACAGTGATTGGTCCAAGAACCGAGCACATGATCCAAGTAAGGTCAACTAGAGTTCTTCCCTGAAATATATATTAATGCTAAGAGAACAAAAATCTATGAATTGAGTTGAAAGCCATGTTCCCTGTCACAAGGGAGGAAAAAAACAGTCCTTCTGCAGATGAAGCAGAGAAACAAACAGAAATGAGATGAGAGATCAATTTCTGATGGTCTCAAGTCCTAGTTATAGCTGCTGGTTATTGGATACCTGAAGGTCTTTCTTGACTCTCCAAACACTTAGTTTTTTTCCCCACTATGTAAGCCAACATTTTCTTAATTGGTTTGAGCTGGTTTTCAGTCCTATGCAACTGAAAAGTTATTCCAGGTCCTTCACTTATGTGTTCATTTATTAATTTAGTCATTAATATATCTAACCAATATTTATTGAATGTGGGACGTCATTGTTGTATAATAAAGAATTTAACCGATTCTTGATCCCTAGGAAGGAGCCTCAAAACCCTTGCAGTTTCCCGAGTGATAGAAGTGTCTTTGTTATTCGTGTGGGCCCTTGGAACACACCTGAGTTTCTGCTAAGGAGATGACTCAAGATGAGGCTGCTTATGCCAGAAAGGCCAACTGTGTGTTTACAGGGTTGGAGCTTTCAGCCAGGTGATATCAGCTTGACCTCCTCCAGGCAGCGGAGCTGAGATTAATTTCAGTCACATGGTTAATGATTCAATCAATCACGCCTATGTAATGAAACCCCAGCAAAAACTCTGGGCACCAAAGCTCAGTGGAACTTCCTGGTTGGTGAACACATCAGTGTGTTGGTGACGTGTCCTGATTCCATGAGGAAAGGACGTGAACGCTTTGCATTTGCCCTGTGTGTCTCTTCCTTTGGTTGATCCTGATTTGTATCTTTCATGAGGAAACTGCGATTTTAAGTATGCTTAAAAGTCCAGAGCTCTGTGACTCAACCTAGTGAATCCTAAAACCCAAGGAGGTTGGGGGAACTCCTGAATTTGTAGCCCGTTGGTGAGAAGTGCAGGTGGCCTGGGGATCCCCAAGCTTGCAGCTGGCATCTGAAATGAAGGCAGTCTTGTTGGGGACTGAGCCCTTAGTCTGTGGAGTCTGCATCAAGTAGTTAGTGCTGGAATTGCATTACAGTATTGTAGCCATGATATAAACGACTCAGTCATTCCACTCTAGATATTTATTTACCTAAGAGAAAGGGAAACAGCGTTTCTCAACAGGTGAAAGGCTTGTAGAAGGATGCTCACAGCAGCTTAATTTTAATAGTCCAAATCTGAAAACAGCTCAAAATAGGTGAATAGATGAATAAATTATGGTATATGCAATCAATAGAACACTATACATTAATAAAAAGGAATTAATAAAACATGCAGTAACATGGATGAATCTCAAAATAATTATGCTGAGTGAAAGAAACCACACACAAAAGACACATATGTACCGTAAAAGATACATATGTACCATATGTTTTCATTTACATGAAACTCCAGGAAACACAAAGTGATCTGTAGTGGCAGACAACAGATCAGCAGTTGCCAGCAGAGGAGGCGTTGGGAGGGGTGGGACGGACGGTGCCGGTGTGGGAGAGGGCAACTTTTTGGGGGTGGTGATGATGTTCACTATTTTGGTTGTGGTGATAGTTTCACAGGTGTATATAAATGTCAAATCTTATCAAACTATACATTTTAAATATGTGCAGTTTATTGTATGTCAATCATACCTCAACAAAACTGTTACACATAACACCATGGTAGGTCCTCTGAAAGGGCTGGGAGGTTTCCTCCAATAGCTCACCAGTAACTCAGACACATCATATCCAAAATGGAGTCTCTTTTCTGACCTACCTCCAATTTGCTTTTGCTCTTGAAATTTGCTCCTCTGGTGAGGGAACTACCATCTACCCAGAACCCAGAAAACTAAGAGGCATCCTGGACATTTTACTCTTTTTCCACCAACAGCCGACTGGAAATTAAGTTCTGGTGATTCTCTTTCCTCAACGTCTCTTAATCCAGTCTCTCCTCTCTAGCCTACTTTAGGTCATTATTTCCCCACATTTAAACTCTTGCAACAGCCTCCTGACTACTGACTTATCAGTTTCCAGACAACTTGCCCTCCACCAACTCCCATCCTCCCTTTTAAGCCCCACCCATAGTATCCATCTTTTATGCTTTTACCAAAGGCAAACCTTTGTAGAACCCATGTGTGATCTCAGAGGTGCCTTAATACACATTGTTTTCTTCCAGATATAAAATAAAAACTAAAATATTATCTTTTCTCTTTGTCTTCCCTAAACAATGATTCTTTTTTGAGGTGGGGGTCTCGCTATGTTGCCCAGGCTGGTCTTGAACTCCTGGGCTCAAGTGATCCTCCCGCCTTGGCCTCCCAAAGTGCTGGGATTGCAGTCATGAGCCACCACACCCGGCTAAACATTGTTTCTTTGTGGAAACATTCTTAGCCCCAGTCTAATTATGTCTCCCTGTCAGCACCCTGAACTCCTCCTTTGCAGTAGTTTGTGCTCTCATAAATGCTAAATTAATTTTTAATTTGTCCGTCCTCCCACCAGACTGTACACTTTATAAAAGAAAGCACCGTGTCTATTTTGTTAACCACCATTCCCAGTGCTTTGCACAGTATCTGGTATACAACAAGAGTTCCAGAAATATTGGAGCTTTTAAGTTTGTTAGGGCCAATAGGCAAATTATAAGTGCTGTAAAGCATGGCCCAATAAAACACTACAGTTGACTGAAGGAGGAAGGAGAGGGATCTGGCTGTGGTTGAGGAAGGGCTTTGAGAAGGAAAAGGTGAAGGGAGTTGGGCCAGCCTTTTCCTGTGGTAAGAATAAACAATATTAAGGCAAGTGCAAGAAACTCTATAGTGAATACGGAGCTGAGAGCAGTCCACTTTGCCCGGATTATACATTTACAGAATGAAAAGACTAGCTAGAAGGATGGCTTAAAAATGCCTTGAGGCCAGAGCTTGGAGGGTATTAAATATCCAATTATTTGGTGGCCAGGGAAAGCCATTGAGGATTTTTGAACAGGTGAAAGACTTGATCAGCTATGCTGCTGCTACTGCTGCTTCTCTTCTCCTCCTACCTTTTCACCTCCCCTGCACCATCTTTCTTGGTGGGAGGCATCATGGTAGCAATGGAGCATAACCTAGATTGGAAGGGAACAGAAGCTGGAGTTGGACAGCCATCACTTGGACTATTGTCCAAGTACTTGGGAGTTAGTCTTGAAAACAAAGGAGCTGAGTCAGGTGTGAGAGATGTGGTGGAAACAGACTTCATAGGACCTGGCATCTAATTACTTAGGGGGATGAAGGAAAGAGAACACTCAAAGATGAATTGGTGCTTTCAACCCTGGTTTACCCACAGGATGGTGGTATCTTTACTGTCATCAAAGAGCTAGTTTGGTGGGAAGTCCAGACTGAGTCGGAGAGGGGAGAGGGGAGGAATTAGGATGAATTTGACTTTTATAGCTAGATGAGTATAATTCCTGGTGTTGTTTGATCAAGAAAGTCTGGGGGCTTCTTCTCTGCTGTGCTCAGTCCTCCAGGAGCCTCTGCCAGTCAAGTGGATGGGAGATCCGTCTTTACTAAGAGATCTTTTTCTCCCTAATAAATAACAATGCTAAATTACAAGTGTGTGGGGGAGGATCAGGACGTGGCTCCTCAATCCTGCTATTGTGTTCGCGCTCTGGGTAATTAGTGTCTGATAGTTTTAAACAGATGGGTCTCTCTGGCAGCAGGGATTACAGCTTGAAATCAATCCTGAACAAATATTATATTAATTTCTCAACTCCCTCTCTCTGTGGACAAAACCAGTTCTTTTCCTCCGAACACTGTAATGATGAGAACATTAATATTGGATCATTTAGAGATGAAACGGAAGTGGTAGAGGAGAAAGAATGAACGGGACTTCACAGGAGCTGAGGAGGAGGCAGATACTAAAAGTTTCATGTGGTTCAATGCAGATGGGAAGCAGGAAAAGGAAATTCTGAGAGCACACAGGGCAGGTGTCGGGGGCTGGTGGTGGATAGCTGTTCAGGGTTCCAGCGCTCCCCAAATGTTCAGCCTTAGCTTGAGGTTGGCACCTGCTTTGACAACACCAAGGGCTGTGTCAGGCAGGCTGGGCAGTCTCTGATGCTTATTTCATCTCAGAGAGGAGACCAATTCCACATAAATAGGTCTGCAGGGGACCTGGCTAGACTTCTGACTTTCCAATCAAACCAGGCAGTCTACAATTCAAAAACAAACCAGGCTGCCTGGAGTGAGCCTGCAGCCTCCCCACTGCTACCTGGGAAGCATAACCCCTTCTCCTGGACTGTTAAAAGGGACTCCCCCACCTACAACCCCATACCCCTATTTAAGGGCTGCAGAGAAAGCCCAAGCTCAGTTCTCAGCCTTGGGGAAGAGCTGGGCCTGGAAATGCTTAAATGTGCAGGCAGCTCTTGATTATGAATGCTAATGTAATTCTGAACCAGCTCTCTTTAGCCCTGTAGGATTTTTATTTTACTTCTATCAGGCCTTACCTACCTAATCATGCATGGGTCAGGTTGACATTAAAACATGAAAATGAGCAGCAACTGTGGCATCGAGAAAAGAGTACAGGATGTGGAGTTGGTCCTGTTCTGCTAATGAGTCTCCATGTCTGAGCATCTCAGTTTCCCTGGCCCTCAAATGGGGACTGTGTCACCCCTCCCCAACAGCACTGTCAAGAAGATCAATGACAATGATGGATGCAAAAGTATCTAATGATCGGTAAAAAAAAAAAAACAAAAAACAAAAAACCCAAGCCCAAGTGGGATTATGAAAATGGTGTTGCCTTCTGTGCACGGGATTCCTGGGGATGGAAGTCTGAGAGAGGAAACCTACCTGCAGGTGAACGTGGAATGTGGATGCAGGTGATACTATTGCAAAGCACTGTAGAGAGGCTGCGCTGATGGAGTTTTGTGTATAGGGGAGGGAAGACCACTGAAAGAGACAAGAAGTGTGATAGGATTGGGAGGGTGTTAAGAACTGTGAAGGGTCTGGTATTTTACCCTACGCTAATAGATTAGCCTGCCGTAGTTACATGGATGCTGACAGAATACATGAAACTCCTGGGTCAGAGACAAAGGACTTCACTACTTACAGCAATAGCAGCAACCACAGTCTCAACACTGGTACAGTTTCCCAAGTCCCAATTCCTGCAGGGTGACTGGAAGTCGGCCAGGTGATGCCTGTGCATCTAGTGGGGAATTCCGAGCTTAGGGAACCTGAATCTTTTATGATGGGAAGAAAGCCAGCCTGACCTCTCTGTTGGCACTTATTGAAGCCAGCCTTTTGCCTCAGAAGGAGACATTATCTTTATTATACTGGACACTTAACTAATTTTCTCTTTGCTCTGGAGAGACATTACCTCTATAATCCAAAGCTGTTTGAAATTTTTTCAGATCTTTTAAGTTCTGCTTCCTTTTTAATTAAAAATTCTGTCTTTAAGTTGTTTCTCTCTGCTTGCATTTTACTATATAAGCATTCAAGAGAAGCCAAGCCATGCCTTCAATACTTTGTAGACATTTCTTCAGCCAAATATGCTATTTCATTGCTCATAAGTTCTACCTTCCACAAAACACTAGGACATGAACACAATTCAGCCAAGTTCTTTGCCGCTTTATAACCAGAACTGCCTTTCCTTCAGTTTCCAATAATACAGTCCTCATTTCTGTCTAAGACTTCATCAGAATGGACTTTGCAGTCCATATTTCTACCAACATTCTGTTCGTGGCCACTTAGATAATCTCTAAGAGGACTGAAACTTTCTCTACCAGTCTCCATTTTTGAGCTCTCACCAGCATCCTCCTTTACTATCTATTCGTGACAATATAGGATTTTTCCAGCATGCACCTCAGAACTCTTCCAGATCTACCCATTATCCAGTTCCAAAGTCACCTTCCCGCGGAGATATTGGTTATATATAGCAGCACCCCACTTCTAGCTACCAATTTTTACCTTAGTTCATTTGGGTCACTATACCAAAGTGTCACAGACTAGGTGACTTATAAACAACATAAATTTATTTCTCACAGTTCAGGAGACTGGAAGTCCAAGATCAACGTGCTGGCAGATTCCACGTCTGGTGAAGACCTATTTCCTGGTTCATAGATGGCACCTTCTCACTGTGACCTCACATGGTAGGAAAGGGGAAGGCAGCTCCCTGGGGCCTCTTTTCTAAGGGCTCTAATCCCATTTAGGAGGGCTTTGCCCTCATGGCCTAATCACCTCCCCGAAGGTCACACCTCCTAATGCCATTGTCTTGGAGGTTAGAATTCTAACATATTAATTTGGAGGAGACAAAAAAATTTGATGAAATCATCCACTGAGCTAAAATTTCTTGTCTAAAGCCTGCCTTTACCTCGAAACTCCATGAAAGCAGGGACCACATCTGTCTTGCCATCCATTTATCCCTGGCACAAAGTAGGTACTCCATTGGTACTTATTGAAGGGTTAGTTAATTATTTTACTTAAATCCAGGCCAGGCTGCACGTGATGGTTCACGCCTATAACCCCACCATTTTGGGAGGCTGAGGCGGATGAATTACTGGAGGTCAGGAGTTCAAGACCAGCCTGGCCAACATGGTGAAACCCCGTCTCTACTAAGAATACAAAATTAGCTGGGCGTGGTGGTGTGCGCCTGTAATCCCAGTTACTCAGGAGGCTGAGGCAGGAGAATCACCTGAACCCAGGATGCGGAGGTTGCAGTGAGCTGAGATCACACCATTGCACTCCAGTCTGGGTAAAAAGAGTGAAACTCCATCTCAAAAAAAATAAAAATAGAAAACCACGCCAGTTAGGCCAGGGGCCATGAGGCATGCCCCATCTGGAGCTGGAGGGGCCAGCCAGGAACTCCGAATCTTCTGCTCAGACGTTTGGCCTCCTGGAATGTTCCTATGAAACCCAAAACACCCTAACCCACCCTTTCTACTATAGCCCAAGGGATTATCTTAGGGAAAGAGCAAGGTCCCTGATATGGTTTTAGTCTGTGTCCCCGCCCAAATCTCATGTCAAATTGTAACCCCCAATATTGGAGGTGGGGCCTTGCGGGAGGTGATTGTATCATGGGGGCAAAATTTCTCCTTTGGTGCTGTTCTCATGACAGTGAGTGCGTGGTCGTGCGATCTGGTTGTTTGAAAGTTTGTAGCATCGTCCCCTCTCTCTCTTCCTCCAGCTTTGGCCAGACGTGCCTGCCTCCTCTTTGCCTTCGCCAGTGATTGTATGTTCCTGAGGCCTCCCTAGCCATGCTTCCTATACAGCCTGTGAAACCATGAGCCAATCCAACCTCTTTTCTTTATAAATTACCCAGTCTCAGGTATTTCTTTATAGCAGTGTGAGAAAAAACTAATATGGTCCCTAAACACCATCTTATCTATTTTGGGGACATACTTTCCACACTAGGCCCAGGTCAGCAGATCTTCCAGCAGCTGAGGGCTGTGATCCTGCCAGTAAGAAGTATCATCTTGATTCTAGGAAAGGAGGAGTGAAGGGAGGGATGGAAAGTAACTTTGGGTGAACACTTAGTATGGCTCCAGTACTTCACACACTTCATTTTATTTAACCATTGCCTATTACCCTTGGGTAACGTTAATAGTTTCCCTGTCTTATGAATGAATAGAATGGAAGCTCACAGAGAGGCTGATGGTCTTCAAGGCCACAGAGCTTCTTAATGGCAAAGCTGAGATTCCAGACCAGCCCCATTCAACATGGTGCTATGATGACTTCTCCCCTTCCCTCTGTGTTGGGAACACATTCGTGGAGGGGTTACTGCAAGTCAAAAGGTTCACGGCCCTGGGTCTCCATCATTCAGTAGATAAGCCAGAAGTCCCACAGAGATGGAAGTCCCCAGATAGGCACTACTGCATAAAGGACAGAGCCCAGGACTCAGACACATGTTCAGTGACCCCAGTTAGGTCACACCCTCATTTTCCTTTGTGTCCTCACATGTAAAATGGGAGGTATGGTTGGTCTATATGCTTCCAACATCCCTCCCAGATCTGACCCCAGGCTCCAGTGGGCTGCTTTTATATCCTGCAAATGCTGAGGCAGACCACACCAGGGTCAGGTTCACTATGCCTAGCAGGAAGGAAAGGATGCCATTCTTAACTTGACCTTCATCGCTGGTCATCCCTCCAGGCCCTGACACTTCAGGTCCAAATTAAAGAGTAGGAGTAAGAGACTTAAAAAGAATGAGAACCCTTGGCCCCCAGCCTCCACATGTTCTTTAATAGGTTTAGCCAACTAGAACAGTGGTTCTGCCTTGGTTGCACAGTGGAATCACTTGAAAAATGATAGAATCAATTTGAAAAATGCTGATGCCTAAGCCTCACCCCTGAGATTCTGTTTCAATTGGTCTGGGGTGTGGCCCAGACATTGGAATTTTAAAAAGGTTCCTGGGTAACACTAATGTGTAGGTTGAGAACAACTGAGTTAGAATAGATTGCATTACCCTTTGTACTCCATGGCAATATTTTGAGAAAGTGATGGCCTAGCCTTCTGATCAGACCAGCTGGACTTTTATTATTTATCCCAAAGAGGGGCTACAGGATTGCCATGTGTCCCTGGACACTCCAGATAGCCCTGCTTGCTGTGTGTTGGGTGAAAATGCTCCTATAATTTTCAGTGCTGCAGGGCACTGGTCAAGAAAGAGAAGTATGAAGGCAACGTCCAGGCAGCAACAATGTCCTGTTGGTTAAAGTGCCACCCCACCAACCGAGTCGAGGGAAACCGGGGCCTTGGATTGCAGAAGCAGCAGGGAGGGCTTGACCTGTTCACCCTAAGGAAATGTCACTAACCTGGGCCTGGGTAACCTTGGAGTTGCTGCTGGGCTGGGCAGGGCTGGGATTTATTCCTTCAGTTGTTGAAGTGCTGAATCCTGCACTTGGCCATCAGGGCAGGGTTGCAGGACAGTGGTGGGGGAGAGGGAAGGGGAGCAGGGCCCTTTCGGGACTGTCTTAGCTCTAGGCCCTCCCCACTAGTGCTGGCTCATTGGCCACTCAGATCCATGCATCAGGGACACAGAATATCTAAAATCTCAGGCCACAGCTCCCCAAAGTGTGTTGGTGGGAGAGGACAAACTAAATCCCTGTTTTCATTTCTTCCCTCAAATGGAGCTCACGTAAAGCCTTTAAACCATCGGCTTTTATCTGTTTTTAGTGTCCAATTTAGGGCTTTGCAGGGGCTCCCTCCAGGGCTTTCTCAATGGATTTAGATCACAGCCAGATAGCGTCTTCGAAAGCTCATCTGAGCTGGAAAATAGAGAAACATCCTTCTCTATTGTCAAGTGACAAGTGATGGCACCCAGGCAACTGGCTTGAGTGCACAGAGAACCCACTCTCGATGCCGTGGCTGGGGTGGGCCTTGTCTTGGGAGGGGGCCAGCCAGAGAGGGGAAGAAGGGAGAGGCCACAGCAGGGTTCTGAATTGTCTTCCTGCTTTTGAGAGCAGACTCCAACTCTGAAAGCTTTTCAACAAAGCACTAACTGTCCTCACAGCCCGTCACCTGTGGGCATGAAGATGTCAGCTCCCTGGCCAACCACCAGGTGCCATTTGCAGAGACGTGCGCATGGGGGATGGAGTGGAGGGGGCAGAAGAAGCCTGCTCTGGCTTGCCTGGTAGCAAACAACAGCCCTCTTCTTTTAGCTGGACTGACTTCTTCCAGCTTCCATCAGGAGCTGCGTTAACCCCCTACTCTCTGCCTAATTTTCCTCTCCTAAGTGGGGCATTTATCTGTTTTTTCCTCCCCATGCACATTTTGTTTTCTTTTTTGAGATAGCCTTGCTCTGTCACTCAGGCTGGAGTGCCGTGGTGTGATCTCAGCTCACATGCACATTTTTGAGCATTCTACTATATGTCAGGCAGTGTTAAGTATGGGGACTCCCATCCTCAGGTTGCTCGTGGTGAGTGTGAGAGACAGAGAAGCAAACAGGCGATGTGGAGGCAGCAGTCCCTTGTAAAGAGGAAAGGAAGCCTTAGGCGTTGGGTTGATCCAAGTTGGAGCAGGGAGCCTGGCCTTGTGGCTCAGGAGTCTTCCCAGAGCAGAGGCCCAAGGACCGTAAACATCCCAGGTAGGAGTGTAGAGACAGAAGCCTTCTTTACCCTAAGAGATCGAGGTCCTAATGAGTATTCATAGGATTCCTAGGACATTCCTAGCTTATACTTGTTGTCCTGGCAACATTTTCATTCTAAAAATGTCACAGTTTGGATGTCAAATAGGCATAGATCAGAACTGTTTCTGAAAGCCTATGAATACTACATTCATAGGGCACGTATCACCCAGGGCTGGAATTCTATTTTGTAATGCAGAGTCAGCATGCCTGCTGCATCTTTGAGAGTATACATGGTGAAGGATTGTGGTGCAGAGTGTGTGTGCTGCTCCATTGTGTCACTAGACATATTGAAAGTGACTTGTTGATTGGGCATAGTGGTCATAGACACAACAGAGAGCATTTCGGTTCACCTCTTCTTGTAACAGTCTGGGAAACTGAAGTCCAGAAAGGGAAAGGAGAGGAGTAAAGAGGAAAAGAGAACAGTGGTGGGTGCCTATAAAGAGCCACACACCTTGCTGCATGCTCTATATGTGGGTATTATTAGTAGATATAGCATGCCCATTTTTCACATAAGGAAACTGAGGGTTGGAGCGACTCTATAACTTGTGCAAGGTTATAGGCTCTAAGTAGCAGATTAGTTCTGAATCAAGGCCAGCATTTCCTCTGGCCTCTGTGACGTCACAACTCATGGGAGTATGACTTGGACAGCTCCAGCTGGCCTCTCTTCTAGTCTTGCTCAGTCACCAGTTTTGGGGGAACGGGAGAGGAGCTTTCCACTCCTCTGAGAGTCATGTCTAGAGTCTGTCTTAGCCCTCAACCCCTCAGTCTTTGTAGATCTCATCCCAGGATCCCAGGACCCCGAGGGAGAGGTAGGAAGAGGGGCCTCCACTGGGGAGAAGGCCAGAGACATGCTGGGCTCTCTTTTGGGTCTGGCCCTGTCCCTGCCAGCCGTGGGCTCTTGTGCACATGATGGGCGTGCATGAATGAGCCAAAAGATCCTGCCAGGGTTGGTGTGGCTATGACTCCCCGGTTGCTGTCCCCACTTTTGCCACAGGCCCATTCTGATTCTGGGGGTTAAATGTGGGAAAATAGCATCTTCAAAAACCCTACTGCCTTCTCCTTGCAATATTGGAAAAGCAGATTCCTTGGCTGTAGCTAGGGCTAAGGGTCCAGAGAGGTTAAATGGAAGCCATGGTGGCTGCCTTTGCCACCGTGGAGACATCTGCTGTGAGGGTGCTGTACGAAGCTCTGCTCCCTGGCCGTTGCTTTGCCCTGGGCTCCAGGTCCCTAGAAGGGACCAGGGTTGGGGATTGGCTAGAAATCCCAAGGGAGCTCTTTCCTGGGTTTGAGCTGGGGAGGAGGCTGGGGCTGCTTGTTCCAGGCTCTTGAGCAAATAGCCCTGCCAAGACTTGCCTCTGCAAAGTTCCATTGGCACGAACCCCCTTGGCTGGCATCGCTTCTCAACGTCAGAGCCCTGCCCTGCCCCTGGCTCCCAGGCTCCGAACACCTGCCTTGTCCCTGCCCCCACAGGGGGGCAGTGGTTCCTGCTGATTAGCCAGGGCTGAGCTGTGGATTAGAATAGGACAGAACCATGAAGGAAGGAGATCATTTGCATACCCAGACTTGTTCAGGTGGTGGTGTCAGGGGTGTGCCAGAACACCGAGCTCTCACCTCACCTCTCCCAGGTGTGAGAGCTGGCCTCGCCTGCAAAGCACCAGGTGGGGCTCCACGTGGGTGTTCCTGGTTGGAACTGTGGCCCTGGCTTGAGGATACCTATAGACTATAAGGGTGCCAGCCCCAGTCATCTAAGGGCATGAGGAGAGACAGAAGGACCCTGTTCTCTGACTTTATGCCCAACAGGGCCAAAGACACTGCGCACATTATCAGCCCCTGCTAGCTGTCTTTACATCTTACCCCCCTGACTGTGACACCAACCTCCAACCAGGGGCCCAGTGCCTGCAATCCTGGGGACTCACTGCAGAATTGGAGCATCTGTTTTTCCAAACTAGCGCCATCAAACTCCACCCTCAGAGCAATTTCACACATTTCTTTGTGATACAGTACGACTTTGCTCTGCCCCACCCTGCCCCATAAATGCCCCCAGGTCAGAGGGTGCCTCTCACAAAGGATCCATGGCCATTCTGGGCCTGGAAGGAACTCCTGTGTGGTGCCATTTGAATAAGAAGCCAGGCAAAGTGTGTCCATATGAAACAAATAATTGGGTATATCTGGTACCTGAGGGAGTATTTCACATCTGCGTTCTCATTTACGTTTTCTACTGTGTCCTGTGAGGTGAGCAGGACAAGGATTATCACCCTGTACTTTCTAGATAAGGAAACCCAGGACCTGGGAGGCCAAGGCCAGGGCAAGAGTCAGGCAGAGAGAAGACCAGAGCACAGGCTGTGTGGGCCGCTTCCACTATGCAGCAATTAAGACTCCCTCCCCCGTGTGGGCTCTTGCTTCCACTATGCAGCAATTAAGACTCCCTCCCCCGTGTGGGCTCTTTGGGTCTAACCTGGGTCTAACCAGGAGTGCTGAGCAGCTGTGCCCCAGTCAGAGCCACAGGGAGGCCTCACGTTGAGAAGCCCATACTGTGCTGGCCTCCAAGGAGCCTGGAACCGACGGTGCCCCATAGAGAGGGCCCTGTTGGAGGAGGCTAGCCACGCAGACAGCCTGCTGCTAGGTGTGTGGTGGAACCGCGGAGCTATTTGCAGATCTGGTCACCACCGTGCTGAGTGTCAGGGAGGAGGGAATGGGGAGACGCTAAGCCCCAGAGGCAGGAACACAGTGCCTGGTGAAACAGAGCCAGCCTGTGCCGATGCAAGTATTGACTGAGTTCATAACCTGATCTGCCCGTGGGAGGGGGAACATTTGACAGAAGGCATCAGCCGAGGGTGGTGAGCCAGGCGCTGGGAGAGTGAGTGAGACAGGACCACGTGGGGATGCCCTCGGCCACGACTGCCTTCTCTCAGGGTCTTCCCACCCTGATGACCCCGACGATTCCAATGTGCCCACTACTGCAATTCCATCCATTTCCAGCTCCTCACCTGGGCTTCCCAGGCTCATTGCTCAACTGCGTGGAATCTGCTGAAGCCACAGCACTGAACTGAAGCTCACTGGTTCTTGAATGTCACTTGCTGCTCCTGTCCCTGGGCCATTTAATGTCACTGTCCACCCTGTGGCTCTTCCTTGCTTTCTAGCTGCCAATCAGCCCCTTCCCGTCTTCCTCTCTTCAGTCCTCGCTCCCTTCCCCAGCGTACCTTAAACCCTTCTGGCTGCACTGATGGGCTCTCCTTTCTAGCATTTCTGTCCGATATCTGACCCTATCCCAGTCCTGGCCTGGGAGTGCCCTGAGATCCTGACTGCCCCTCTTGGCCCCCAGGCAGGACTCAGTCCCGGGAGATGGACCTTAGGAGGTGCAGACTCCTGCTAGGTCCACTCAGCATTTTCCACAGCAGGTGGGCAGGCAGTCACACGGTCACAGGGCCCATCCCAAATCTCCACATCACAACCCAGATTTTCTCCATTAAGGGTATCGATTTCCTCGGCTGAACTGCTGGGATCAAAGGCAGCCTTGGCAACTCGGCAGTTCATTAAGTCCCGACTGTCCCAGGGGACTGACCTGGTGGATAAACATGTGAGCAGGAGGCCAGGTCGGGGCCTTGAGGGCAGCCTGCTGCCAGGAGTGCTCAGGCTGGACCTGGGCAGGGCGGCAGGAAGGGCAGACCTCAGGCTGCCTTTTTGTCCCCTCCCTGCAGGAGCTGGGCTTTGGGTCCCTCCCCAGGGCCAGCAGGAACCATATGGGGATACAGCACCTGCTCCCACCCTGCTCCTGCCATTTTCCTGCCTGCCCTCCTATCAGATACCTGCCAGGCCTTGTGCTGGGCAATGAAGATGCAGAGCTTCCTAAGCCTCTATCCCCACCCGCAAGGAAGTCCCACTCCAGTGAGGAAAGCAGACCCTATACCGTAGCATTACCAGGCTGTGTACTAACATCTGATCGTCAGAACCATTCCCAACTCAGAGATTAAGTGTGACGGGCAGGTTGTTTCAATCAGAGCATTTCCTTTAGGTTTTTGTTCTTGCTTTTCAAAACGACTCATTGGAAAAATTTTGGACGATACAGACCCCAAAGCACAAAGTAGAACATGAAATTTACACTAATCAAGGCTGTTGGTTTTTCCAACTTCCATTCCCTCTGCCTGATCTGGAGATTGAGGTAAAGCACAGCACACCTGGATGGGGTTGGCCCTGCGTCTCAGGCCAACAGTGTCTGTCCTCCAGAGGTGAGGGTGACCTGAGACGGTGCCAGGAGGGAGGATGAAGCTGTCCTCTTGTCCCCAGCCCCCGACCCTGAACTTTCTCCTCCTGAGCGCCGATCTGCCTTCACTTCCCATTTGTTCTCTCTCATTGCCCCTGACTCACATGAATGTGAGCACTTAGATGCAAGGACTTTCTAGGGAAATTAAAGGTGTAGAGTACCCCCACTCCTTGTACTCCCATGCCCTTATCCTGAGGACTGAGAGGAGGAGCTGAAGGTGCAACACTCCGGGGAACTATTAGAACCCAGGGGACAAGTGGGCCTGGCAACAAGCCACAGTTACAGGTGCTGACTGCCCCCTCATCCCTACCCACTGTGTGCCCAGGGTGTGTGAGGTGGGGGTGACCTTAGAGGTGGAAGAGCTGCCCCCTGAACATGCAGGGCCTGTGGTTTCACTGAAGACAGCAGGTTAGCATGGAGGAAACAGGATGAGACAGGGTAGGCTGGCTTGTGGTCTTTCCTGAGTGACCCCTAAACCAGGGACTCAGACGGGTCTGGGGCTGGGGAAGCTGCGGATGGGAGCATTTCCGCCGGTTCCTATAATGCAAAGTAACAGTCACTTCCCTTGCTCCAAAGCTTTGTTGCTGGCTGCAGTCAGAGTCTGGGCTCTTGCCCATACTTCGTTCTCCTCCAGTCACAGGGAGGGGTTGGTGGAGTCACTCGCTTGCCCAGTCATTCCATCAGCAGATGTTTGCTGAGTGCTGATTGGGTGCCAGGCACTGTGCCTGACCCTGGGGACACAATGCTGAGGAAAACAGCCGTGGCCTCTTTCCCCTAGCGGACCTACATCTGAAGGCAAGCATCCCAGTTTTCAGCTTGAAACCAGCCTGTAGCTCCAGGCATGCGACAGGCAGATGGAGAGAGGAGTTTGTGTCGAGACTGTGTAAAGACTCGGTCTGAACCCTTACTCTTAAATCCGGCAGAGTTCTACTACTGCCCCCCAACACCCTTCCCCAGAGAAGGGCCACTGGGAAGGGGGGTGGGGTTAGGGAACCAACATTTGTTCAGTTCTGAAAGTGCTAGGAATAGGGTAGGCTGAGTGCCTCACATTTCTTGTCTTAATCGTCACCAAAACCCTAGGAGGTGAATATCATAATCCCAATTTGCAGACCAGGAAGCTGAGGCTCAGTGGAACAAGTAATCTCATCGTGATCGTGGGTAATGCATAACCAGGTCTGGCTGCAGGGCCTATGCCTTTTCCACGACATCATTTGTCTCTGGGAAACATTTAAGACCTTCGTTCTCCCCTGTGAGCACTGCAGACGTGTGAAGACCTTGACCTCCTGGGAAATTGTTCCCACTTTCTGCTTTGAAGAAAATGATAGGAGAAGTGCCAGAGTGAACTCTCTTCCCTTTTTTAACGTCGGCCTCTCTTTTCCCTCCTGCATCTTCCTAGTCCTGGAAATCCCTGTTGTCCCCGCCTTTGTCCCAGAAAATCCCAAAAATGCTTCACGTGAGTCTATTTAAATCCCCACTCTCAGCACTCAGGACCGGTTCTGGTTTCCTGGGGTGGCCTGGGCCTCCATCTGGTTTGGAGGCTATTTTGATCCACCGGATGCAGATTAGCTGCTGAGATCTGGGGCTGAGCTGCTGGAGAGATGCCTTTATCTACAGAAGGACAATTTGAAAACTAACTCAAAGCATCGAGAACAAATAAATAAATTCCTCTTTCTGTTCCCAGCACTCTCCATCCCATTTCTACAGGTAATTGCTGAAGGATTTTTGCTTCAAACAGGCTCTTGTTTGCATCAAGTGTGGGGTGCAGCAAAGTGGACTCGGGACTGGCCGATGTCTAGCCAGAAATATCAGGCAAGGGAGACAGTGACTCTAGTAGGGTCAGAAGAGGGGTATCTGCTGACCCAGGAGCCCAAGGCAGAGAGGTGAGTCTTTCTGAGGTCAGTATCAAGTACATTCATTTGCTCTAATGTAAGCCTTCTTGGGGCAGGAATCATCTTCCCCTTCTCTAATCATCGAGGAAAAGGGCCTTCAGACCTGCCCTGGCCTGGGTCCAGAGGAGGGATGTTAATTACGTGGTCAGTGTCTTGATGTTTCAGGAGCTTACGGCACTTGAAAATATGGGCTTTGCATCATGCAGGTAGGTAGCGATGAGGGCTATCCTTGCTTGCTTGGGAGGCAGAGGGGGCTCAGAGGTGGGAGGTAAAAAAGCTTACAGCTTCTGAGAAGCTGTGGGTACAAGGGAAGAGGATGAGAAGGAGAGAAGCCTGAACATCTGTAACTTCTCATTTATTCTTCACAAAGACTTCATTGTCCCCCTTATAGGTGAGGTGACTCTGAGGTAGGAGGTCCAAGTTTTCTGGACTATGGCAGAAACCAGAATTCAAAGACCTGTCTTCTAGGAGAAGTTCTGGTCTCTCCTTGGTGCCGCAGCTGCCCCAGGAAGTTTCCAGGAGCTGACAAGCATTCAGATGAGTCAAGATGGGATCCGATAGAGAAAAGGAGAAGGGAGAGCATATTTGTTCCCTTTCCACCTCCCTCCCAAAGCTTTTTATGCTGATCTCAGCTGATGAGGCTGCCTCCTCCTCCCTGAACTGTGCAAACCCCTGTCATGGTCAGTGGCAACATTTTCCACAGTGGGTGGCCAGCCTCGATCTAGCAGTAAAGGATGGATTCTGTTATTTCAGTGACGTGGGGCTCAGGGAATGAGAGTGATCATCAAAAAGCAAAAGTAAAGCTGTCCTTACAGGGTTAACGAGAATTACTCACAGAAATATGGCTATAATTAGGCATTAATCAAGCTGCACTTTGACCCACTTCCTTGTAACTGACAGACACAGTAGGAGCAGATACTGGCCGTTTGCATCCCTAATGTTCCTATAGTTGAGATTTCTGATGTTAGAGCTATAAGGCTTTTGTTTAAGATAGACAAGATCTCTGACATTAGAATCATGAGGCTCCTGTTTAAAAATTGCTTAAGATGTTTCTCAGGTCCTGAATTCCAGCAAAACAGATGAGGCTAACAAGTCTGAAGACCCCCATAAAGGAATAGAATCACTATGAGAACACAGTTTCTTCATCTCCCCGTCCCAGGACTTCACCCTGGACTCCTCGATCAATCAACAATCTCCACACTTCAGCCCACTCCAAAACTCCTAAAATCCCAAGCCCCAAACTCTTCTGGGAGATGGATTTGAGGCTTCCTTCTGTTTCCTTGTGTGGCAGCCCTATCATTAAACCGCTTTCTCTGCTGCAACCTGATGTACTTGGTGTATTGACTTGCCATGCACATTGGGCAAGGGATCTATTACGCTTCCAAAAGCACCTCAAAAGGGATTCTCTGGCCTAGGTGTGGGGCAGAGTAAATGGGAATGGGAACACTCTGGACACTGGAGCATGCTGGTGAACCCTGAACCTTCAGTCTAGGCTCACCTTGTGCTGATGGGGCATGTGGCCTTCTCCCGCAGACCAAGACAGTGGATCGAGGTGACAGCATCAGAGACCTTGCATTTGTATGCTTGTCTGAGAGGCCACTACGATCACCCCTCATCATGTATGAGAACAGAAGGCTCAAAGAAGTCAAGCCCAAGGTTGAATACATAGCAAGGTGTAGATCCAGTATTTGTATCCAGGAGTGTCCCATTTCAATCCTAAAATTTCTACTAAAGAGAGAAACAAACAAAAACATCAACAACTATAGTAATGTTTCTGGAGGGCTAACTTTGTGGTGTATTTTGCTGGGCACTTTGAAGACAGTATCTCAGATAGGTCTTTTAAGGTCCCTAGTTTGCACATAAGGAAACTGAAGCCATGATGGGTTCACACTTTGCCATGAGTAACACAAATCTTAAGCCAGGGCCAGCCCCAAAGCCTATGCTCTTAACCTGAAGACCACCTGCCACTCAAAATGTATACCTAAACAGACAAGACTGATGCTAACATTTTATGCTGGGCAAATATGGGTACTATTTGGATTGAAGGACAAGAGAAGGGAGTTCAGGGAGGGAGCATTTGTTGAATCCCTTCTTTCCTGCCTGCCTGTCCTGGTCACAGCCCCTGTTAGAGTGAGCACTGAGCAAAGTATAGCATATACCTCTGGGATTTTTGTTTTTTTGAAATAGGGTCTGGCTCTGTTGCCCAGACTGGACTGCAGTGGCATGATCATGGCTCACTGTAGCCTCAATCTCCTGTGACCTAAGGATCCTTCCATCTCAGCTGGAACTATAGACACATGCTGCCATGCCCCACTAATTTGTTTTGTTTTCATTTTTTGTAGAGATGGGGTCTTGCTATGTTGCCCAGGCTGCTCTCAAACTCCTGGGCTCAAGTAATCCTCCTGCCTCGGCTTCCCAAAGTACTGGGTTTCTAGGCATGAGCCACAATGACCGGCCCAGTATATACCTTTGTTTATGTATCTACCATGTGGCTGGAATTGAACTCTATGAGGACAGGTCTGGGACATGTTTCTTTAGTACCCAGCTGTGGTGTAACAAGAGTTCACAGCAACAAGTGCTTGCAGATGAGGAAGTAAGGTCCAAATAGGCTGAGCGGTCCTGAAACCCAGAACTCTAAATTGTCAGTGGTGGCAGATCAGACATCTCCTGTGAGTTTGTAAAGGATCCTGTTTTTGAGTACAGTTGACTCTTGAACAACACAGATTTGAATTGTGCAGATCCACTTATATGTGAATTTTCTTTAGCCTCTGCCACCCCTGAGATAGCAGCCAACCCCTCCTCTTACCCACCAGCCTACTCAACACAAAGAAGACAAGGATGAAGAACTTTATGAGGATCACTTCCATGTAATGAATAGTAAATTTATTTTCTCCTCCTTATGATTTTCAAATAACATTCTCTTTTCCCTAGCTTGCTTTATTATAGGAATACAGTACGTAATACATATAACATACAAAATATGTGTTAATTGACTGTTTATGTTTTCAGTAAGGATTCAGGTCAACAGTAGGCTATTGGTAGTTAAGTTTTGGGGAAGTCAAAATTATACGCAGATTTTTGATCATGGAGGGGAGTCAGCATAGCCCCTGCATTGTTCAAGGGTCAACTGTACAAACACCTTCCTAAAGTCCCTCCAATCACCCCACAAAATCACCTGATTTTTCTTCTTCCCTTAGGTCAGTTCTGCTACTGTCCCCTGCAATGTTAAGAGCTAAGAATGTAGAAGTCAAACTCGTAGCACAGGGAAGTCCAGGTTGTGCCTAAGTTTCATGACGCTCATTTTGTAGGTACCAAAACTGAGGTTCTGCAGAGGGCAATGCTACAAACGTAGACTTTTAGTCCTGCTAGAAGGCCAAGATCCCCCAGCAATAAGGCGGAAACGACAGCTCCACCCTCAAGGCTTAGACCTTCCCTGGGTCCTCCCCTGCCGAGTGAGTGGTGTGGGCCTACGCGCCACCAGACATGATTCGTCAGGCTCATGCTCGAGGAATGCAGGAGCTGACTGGGTGAGATGTTTGGAGCCAGCGCGCTCTGCACGTCCCTGGTGGCGGAGGAGATGGATTTAGATGGTCCAATTTTTGTGGCTACTTTCCATTTGTGACAGGGGATAGGCTTTCTATATATGGTAATGATGTAAAATTCCATTTTAAAAAGCATTTAAGTAAAGAAAATGAGTTAATTTAGAGGCAAGAATGAAATAATGTGATTTAACTTTAGAGAAACAGAGATTGAAGGGGATCTGAAAAGGTACTCCTGCCCCAGAATTATCTCCCCCAGCAGTTCATGGAACTGGGACAAGGTGCTGCCCATTCTGGGAAGCTGCTGTTGAAGCTGCAGGCTTCCAGAGCCAAAGGCTGCCCAGTCCGATCCTCACTGCAGGAATGAAGAGATGGAAGTCAGACCACAGGTCACTGAGGGGAGTCACCAAGGATAGCTTCTGAAAGAGCCTGGCTTTAATTCAGTTTCCCACCCACAGCCAGGAGCTCAGGGCTTGGTTGATCACCTCTCTCCCTGTCCCCTCAGTAGGGAAGCTCTGGGCAAGGCTTTATGCACAGTGTGCTTTAAAACAACCTAAGGAGCTTTGAAACAATATATTTGCCTGGGCCCCATCCCCAGAGATTCTGATTAGGTGGTCTGATTTGGGGGCAAGATTCAGGGATGCTGTTCTTTAAAAATTTCTCCACCGGCCCACCCTAGGCTGGAGACCAAGGTCCTGACATGAGATGCCTGGGCTGTACAGGACTCGGTTTACCCCATCCCCCTTCAGCATTCTGAAGGCTCACCCAGTCCCTAATCAGAAAGAGAGAAAAGAAACAGACAAGGGTGGGGGGTGAGGGGAGAGAGTGAGAGAGAAAGAGAGAGAAAGAGAGAGGGAGAGAGAGAGAGAGAGAGGAGGCAGACAGGAGAGAAGACAGAGAAGAAGGAGAGGGAAAGGAAGGCAGCAGTCATGGGCTTCACACTTGGGCAGGTCTGGCTTAGTTCTGGCTGCACCACTGATATTTGCAGGAGGTGTTACCCAGAACATGTTTCTGAACTTCTATGAGACTTGGTGACCTTGCTGGTTCAATGATGATAATATTAATCACTGTCTCATTAAGTGGTAGTGAGGTTTAAATGAGATAACCCACGTAAAGAGCCCAGCACAGTGAACAGCACACACTGAGCCCTTGGTACAGGCTAATGCTCAGCATCATCATCTCTAACACAGGGCCAGAAGCCAGGATGATCCTGTCGTTAAGTGAAGCCAGAGACTCAGTTGAAACATTCTTCAGGGCAGAGAAGGAGTTCATTAAATGGCTCAGAATTAAGATGGGCAGGAGCTAAAGAAGAGCGAGACTTAATTCCCTTGCATACCCAGGGGAAGGGGTCTCTTTTGGAAGAGATTTGCATTGGCTTTAGTTGATTGCAATTACGCTATCCATTGCCGTGCTGAAAATAAAATGAAACCCTAACAAAGTTCCAGGTTTAATTGAAATTTCCTGGGATCTGTTATTACATCGCTGTGATTGTTCTGTGCCACTAATGAGGCTGTGCTAGCTGATTATCCAAGTGTCTCTCCAGTCACTATTCCATTATTGCATTATTAATGATCAGATATGATTGTCACAGCTGATGGCTTGAACATCAAACAGGCAAGAGACAAGTCAGACAGCCAGGCTGACAGACAGATGGCAAGGGTGGGTGGGGCAGGGCAAGTGGGTAGGCTGGGCTAGCCAACAACCTGGTACTCGGGGTATGCAGGGGAAGGGGCATGGACATGTTAGTGTGATGAGGGGCTGAACTGAGAGGGGAGGCGGGGATGGAGGAGGCGGTGGATGGGGCATGACAATGGCAGGAACAAGTCTTTGCAAGTTGGTGAGTTCTAAGGGTCTATAGCTCTCAAGTCTCCACTTACCTGGAGAAATAGCCAATGACTCTTGGTCAATAGACAAAACAAGAACTAGCATTTCTAGATCAACGAGGTCTCACAGCTTGGGAAATGGGAAAAGGTCAATGTAAGGGGCAGGTCACTCTTCCTTGGCCAGCCTCGGGGAGCATTGTGAAGAGCTGCTGAGCCCCTGTCCCCTTCTCTGGTAAGCCTGGATGTCCAGAGCAGGGACTTAAGGTACAGTGAGAAGGGCTGGTGGGCCCTGGAAAAGGCTTTGGAACAGGAACACGGGGGAGGCCTGTCCTTCCTAAGGCAGCCGTAAGTCCCGGACACTGTGGGGAAGACCTGCCCCCACCAGGGAGGTGGGCTCAACAGCGCCCTCTGAGCTTGCTTTTAACCAGTGACCTCCCAGCACCCCAGAATGACCGGAAGGGAGCCCACGTGTTGGTACTGAGAGAACTTTGAAGAGTTTTCTGGAAACTACCAGCGTTGGCCTGTGCTAGTGGTCTTCCCTAGAGATGGTAGGGAGCTGGGCTTGGGGGCAGACTGAGGAGAGGAACCCCCACCCCTGCACATAAGCAGGAGGCCTCTTTTAACTCTGGAGCACCCACAGGCACCACAGCTGGGTTTCCCGACTGCTTGCCCTGTGGACCTTGCCCCACCCTCTTTGGGGAGGCACCCTTTCCTGAAAACACCAGACAGGATGAGGTCATATTAGGCACTCGATGGCTGCCAAATTTCATTCTTCAAAGACCAGCGTTGCGCTAACATGAAATGCAAGCCAGGAACAGGAGGGAGGAGGGGGCTGGACTGATGAAATGGAGGGGGAGAAACCCACATGCAGGAGAGAAGGAATTGACATTTGAACATGGTTTTGTAATCGGAAAATTGATCCCAAGGCTGCTCCTGCCCCCAGGGATAGGCCGCCACAGATGCTGTGGTTTCCCTGAAGCCTGTGATGGGGGCTGCCTGTTCCACCAGACTTGCTGCCTCCAACTCACTGTCTCCATGGCGAAGAGGCAAAGGGCTGGGGGCTCCTGCAGCCATGGTTTCCCTGACAACACTCACCAGCAGCCTACCCCAGGCTGCACGTACCGGTTTGTCCCCACCACCACTGCGAGCTATTTCAGAGCAATGGAAGCCTCTGCCTGCACAGCAACCCACGGTCCCATGAACACGCACACAGAGCCCCCCTCTGTGGGCTCCTGGCACCCATCCACCCACGGCTTCCACCCAGAGCCTGTCCAGCCTGCAGGGAGCTGTGCTGAGCAGCCAATCATAGAGAGGCACTTGGGGAGTGTGGGATGCAGAGACCCTGGGTAGGCACAGCCTGGACACCTCCTCCTCCAGCCCTCAAGCCGGAGACTGAAGAAATCCAAAGCAAGAGCTTGAATGAGGAAAACGCATTCTCCACCACCTTGCAGTCCCCCTGCCGTGACCCAAGGCCCATCAGTAGTAAGGATTATGATGGACATCATCATATTGCCACCATGCCAATCTTCTGTCCTCCTGAAGTAAGCAGAACAGTTATTATTATCATCCCAAGTTACAGAAGATGAAACTGAGCCCCAGGGAGGTTAAGTGACCTACTCAAGGCCACACAGTGAGAAATGGCAGGCTCAAACCCAATATGCAGTGAAGGGTCCGGCCCTGGGGTATCTGGGAAGATGTTTACCCGCAGTGTGTTGGTCATGCTGTGTGCATGGCAGGGCGGGGAATATAGAGAAACGGCGGCCCTGACCTTGGGAAGCTCCCGGAGGATAGGGAACTTGCAAAGGTGTGTGTATAATTGTGCCCTCATACAGGACCACACACTGTTCTGTGGGCTCACAGGCAGCTGGCAGTGGGGAGGCTTCCCTTGCAAGGGCTTAATGGTCTATAGGAGAGGCCTGAAGATGTGAAAGCAGCTGTTCCCTGGCAATGGGTTTCACCTGCTTCCAAGAACCCTCAAGAAGGGCTGAGGCTGCTTATAGGATCTACAGTTCCCACCACAGGGCAGCAGCCCCGGAGCTCCTTCCACGAGAAGCTCCTTGGGGCCAGGAGGGAGTGAGGAGTTTGCTGGTTGAGATCTCGGAGTGCACTGAGCTGAGACTAGGGAGAAAGCTCAAGTCTAAGAAGCCAGAGGTGGCAGCCTGGGCTGTACTGAAAGCTACTGCCAAAGGGGGCCTGGTGGGGCACAGACAGTGGAATGGGTAAGGGGAAGAGTTTGAGGCTCCCATCTCAATGGGCTTGTACCTGAGGACCAGGACAAGGAAGCTGACAACTTTCCACTTTCCCAGGTGGGTTTCATGGGGGCCTCCCAGGAATGTGGAGGAGAGGGGCCCGTGGCTTTCCCGGTGGGTTTCATGGGGGCCTCCCAGGAATGTGGAGGAGAGGGGCCCGTGGCTTTCCCGGTGTGTGCTGGAGGTTATGGGAGAGGTGGTGAAAGAGGGTAAAAAGGCCCAAGATGCTGGTCCCATGACACACCCAGAGCCCAGCACTGGCTCCATGCAGTGTACGCCTAGCACAGGGGGTTCTCTGTGGCAAAATCAAGCCTCTCTCCTTTCTTTCGAAGAAGGATGCCCCAAGTCCCCCCACACCTTTCCTGGGAGATCAGGGTCCATTTGTTCTTAATGTTCCCCCCCAGGAGGGGGGTTCCGCCATTCTCTACTGGAAGCTGCTTTCCACATCTCACAATCTTTGTCAGAAAATTTAAATCAGTGGGTTTTCCACTGTCTCCTCTGCACCAGATAAAGGAATTCACACACACCCCTTGTCTTGGGTGAGCCTCACCACGAACCTGCAGGACTGGGAGGGCAGAACCATGCTCCTTTCAGCCACCTGGAAACCCAGGCTTGGGCACTTTGAGTGAATCAATTCCTCAAAGGATGCAGTTTGCAAGGATTAGAGCTGAGATTTGAACCCAGGTCCTTTGACTTCAAGTCTCACGTACTGTCTTCCCAGCAGCTGGCCACAGCTTTTTTGGCAATCATGCAGTCTCTTTCCGCTGTGGATGAAACAGGCAAACTCCAAAGCCCCTGGCAAACCCTGCAGCCACCTCTGGGGTGGGGGGAACCAGCCAGAAATCTGACAGGGAAGCCTGCTGCCACTGGCCTGTGGCCCTCTGACCCACCCCTTGGCCAGTTGTTCAGTTCAGAATAGAAGATGGTCTGGAAGATTCCTCAATCCTTGTCACCGCCAATCCCTGCCCCTCTGCTCCGGCCTGGAAATGTTGAGTTGATTATATTCTGTGCTCAATCACCAGAAATAATCAATCCGTAATTAAGAGCATTCCCCGGCCTTCCTAGCCTTCCCTAGGCCTCCTGCTCCTCCAGCCTCACCCACGCCTACCACCACCGCCCCCTCCCACCCGCCTTTCCAGCATGGAATCATTTTAATGAGATTTCTCTGTTACAAATGACCGGTTTGTAATAATTATATTTTGTGCAGCAATCGTGGTTTAAAAATGATTTAAAGCAGGAAAGGCTCCAATTTATTAGGCATCAAATTTTCTGTGGTGAACTTTTAACTGGAAGCCGCCACTCAGACGTGGAGGGGGCCATCTCTGCCAGCCTGGGCTGAGCAATAGTCCTGAAATATTGATGGTTTGTGGATGGAAATGTAGCCGAGGAGATTTAACTTTGACTAAAATAAATGAATCTTGCAACAATAGCTTGGCGGTCCTGGGTGCACCACTCCCTGCAGTAGAGGGAATGGGTGGTGGGGGAGGAGAAGGGGAGGGGCCCCCACCTGGAACAAGGCAAGGGAAGGAGAATGAGGGCTTTCTGGGACTCAAGGCCTGAGGCGTTTTCCATGCAGGGCTTTGCATTTGAAGGAGAATTATCATCGCATACCCCTTTTAAATTCGGTGAAGCGCTTAGCGCTTTGGTGAGAGCTGGTGCGGTAGCGTTTGGGACTTGTGACTCTAGAATTACCCTGGGTTCATACCTGGACCTTGCTATTTTCTACCTGTGTAACCTTGGGCAATGAATCCGCCTTTCCAATCCCGGTGGAGAATTCCCTGAGATAACACTTGTAAAGCCCGTTGTCCAGGGTTGGGCGAGCGATAAGCACTCAATAGCTGACAGGTATCACTATCATTTTGATGATTTTGCATCTATTAACCCATGAGGGCGTCACTACCCTGTGTGGCACATACATTGAGTGTCCTCGTCCTCATGGAGAGACAAAGGCCTGGATAGGTGAAGTGCCATCCCATGCTCACAATCGAAGTGCTGGAGCTGGGTCACAGCCCCAGACCTCTTCCAGCTCCCAGTTCCATTCGTACTAACCCGAGGGGAAATTTCTGGAGAAAGCAGGACTGCCATTGTAATTGAAAATAACAGCATGTTATTTTAAAATGCAGCTTGGGAGGTCCAGGTCTGAGATCAGGAAGATCATCTTGGTATAGAAGGTGCCAGAGAAGAGGTGAGTGAGAGAGGCTGAGTGAGCCCCTCCCTTTTAGAACATAGAAGCTTCCATGCACCAGGGGAACAGCCTCTTGAGTCCACTGGCACCCAGGCCACACCCTTGCCAGGGCCAGCCTGGAAGGGGGCTGCTTATTTGCCACGTCTCCCAGTGGTGTGTGAGCTCCTGAGGGCAGCAGTTCTAGCTCATTTATCCTGGAGCTTCCTCTACTGCCTAACTCCAAGAAGGGCACACAGTAGGTGTGCAACAACTTGAACTGCAGGCTTCCTGAGGGCAGGAACTGGGCCTGCTTTGCTTATTCCTACAGGCTAACCCAACGCTTAGCACACAGTAGGTGCTAAATAATAATATTGATAATGATAATGAGTGAGTCAGCGAGTGAATGAACAAGTGTTTGTTGCACCAGGTGGAATGGTCTCTCCTGTTCTGACCTCACCATCTGGAGTGGGCAGTGGTGCCCACCCCTTCTGACAGAGGGGCAGTGACCCATGGGATGTGGACAAGGCAAAAAGCTCATTGCTCTGGCCTGCTGTGGCTGCATCTTGGGACTCTGGAACCCTGGCTCTTAGACCAGAAATGGAAAGAGCTACAGAGCTCCTCACCCCTGGAGCTCTGTCGTCTCAGGAGTCACTGGTGCAGGAGAGGGATCAGTGGCCTCAGAGATTGGGGGGAGGAGGGAGGAGAAGAAGGCGAGGGAGGGTGCCCCCGCTCTGTCTGCCAGCTCAGCCCTCCAGGCTCTGGTCATGTGGTGTCTTATCTTCCTGCTCATTCTTCTCATTTTCTGACCCGCTGGTGAGGCAAGAGGGACCTGGGTCTTCCCTCTGCTTGTGGGCACTATCTGGGCCTGGCAAGGGTAGAGAGGGCACGTGCCCATCCCTGGTTGTGTGGAAAGGACACTCCCACAGGCAGAAGCATGGAAACCCATCTTGCGAGATTCCCTCATTGTGGCAAACACAGAGGGGGCTGGTGGTGGCCGGGGTGTCCGTCACTCCCTGTGTCTCCTGGAAATGGGTTTCAAACTGTACTGGGAATCATTACGGAGAAAATCAAGGACCTCCTGAAGGGCAGGGGGACTCCAGGGAGCTGTTGGGAGGCAGAAGTCCTCTACCGGAAGACTTGCACATGAAATGAACATGGTGCATCAGATGCATTTTGAATGTGAATTCACCCCAGCTGCTTCTCCCTGCCGGGAGCTGCATGCATCGGCAGTGGAGCCAGACCCTCCTTTGCCACCTTCTCCATCCTCACTTTGCCACCCTTTGCTGGTGCCTAACCGACTCATGACCTCAAGGAGGGTTTTGCCGGCACAAAGATGCTTTCCAGGGTCTCTTCTCCCAGGACTTGGAATAATATAGTGTAAACCTTGCCACCTTTAACAGCAAACACCGCCTTTCTTACTGCAGCTTTGTCCCTAACTGGCTGCGTGACTCTGGACTAGTCACAGGCTCTGAGACTCAGTCCTGTCTTCTGCAAGGTGGGGACAATAATGATGGCACTCCCTTCCTGTACATTCCTGCCCTGGGAGGCCTTGTGAGCAGGGGCCAAGGTGTTTCCTCTTTGCTCCCTCAGCTCAGCACAGAGCCTGGCCCAGGGGAAGTGCTGAAGGATGAAGGGTAATCGGGAGGGCAGATCAGAGGTACCCGGGAGAGTGTGTAAGCGTTCCCACACAGGCAGCCTCAAGGGGCCCCTCCTGCCCCAGTCTGTGTCTCCCTCCATGGCCTTTCTTCTCTAGGCATTTCTGAGTCAGGCAAATCTGCCCTGTCCCCTTACCTCTCTCCCGCCCCCACATAGCCCTCTCCTCTTCCCCGTCCAACAGACTTGCTGCGGCCCCTCCCTTTCCTGTCCAGTTATTCTTCCATCTCCACAACCAGGTGCCAGCCTGTCTGTCTGGTCCCCCCAGGCCCCCACTCCATTCCTCTGTGCTGGCTCCTCCCGCCTCACCAAACTATCTCCTGGGAGTGGGAGCAGCCTGCCGGCCACACCTCTGGACCCAGCCTGTCCACTATCTCCTGGACTCTGCGTTGGCCTTCAGTGCAGGCTCCTCTCAGACATCCTCTCCCTGTAAGTCAGAGTGAGCCTTCTAAACTGAAAGCCTGACTATGCAAATCCCTCACTTACAATCCTTCAGAGACTTAGCTGTTATCTTTTTGTTTGGTGAGTTAGTCACCAGGTGCTCTGGATGAAGTCCTAACCCCTGGACGGATACAGAAGGTCCTCTGTGACCTGCCCTGGCCTGGAGCTGCTGCACCTCCCCAGGCTCCAGGCACACGGGCTGCTTGCAGGTCCCGGAATGCACTGAGAGCACTCAATGGCTTCCTGCTACACTCCATCTTCTCCTTCTTGCTCCACCTGCCCCTTGTGGCTTCATTAACTCATCGTTTAAGACTCAGTTGTGATATCACCTCCCCCAAGAAACCTTCCCTGAGTCATAAGGCTTCTTCGTATTCAGCCATGGGCTTCTAGGGCATCTCTTGCATGCCCCAGCATACTTGGCATCCTGTAAGCTCTGAGCACGACCCACCAGGCTCCTTCTCCTCTGTGAGCACCACAAGGGCAGGTCCACAGCTTATTACTCATCACAGCACCAGCACCCTGTGCTGGGTCTAGGTGTTTGTGTGCCCCTGACAGTCACACATTGGCATCCTAGCCCCTAGGGTGATGGAATTAGGCGGTGGGGCCTTTGAGAGGGTGCGGACTTCATACACAAGAGTGATGCTTTTATGAAAGAGATCCCACAGAGATCCTTTGCCTGTTCCACCAGGCGAGAACACAGAGAGAAGGCCCTCACCAGACACCACACCAGGCGAGAACACAGAGAGAAGGCCCTCAGCAGACACCACACCAGGCGAGAACACAGAGAGAAGGCCCTCAGCAGACACCACACCAGGCGAGAACACAGAGAGAAGGCCCTCAGCAGACACCACACTTGCTGGTGCCTTGCTCTGGGACTTTCCAGCCTCTAGAACTGTGAGTAATAAACGTCTACCGTTTATAAGCTACCTAGTTTGTGGCATTTATTTTATAGCAGCCCAAATGGACTAAGACACCCTGCATACAGTAGGTTCTCGGAAGGGGGATTTTGAATGAACAACCACATCCGTTGACCCTTGTTTATAAGCTTTAAAGTTTATTTTTAAGTTGTATGCCCTGCAGCAGGGGCAGGCCTCCTGAATAAGGACGGGTATGATTAATTAAGTGCTTAGTATTTGTCGAGCATCTGCTAAACTCTTAACGTTCGTTAGCATTCTCATTAAATCCTCATTACCTGAGGTAGGTACTGTGCGTAATTATCTCCATTTTCCGGATAAGGAAACTGAGGCTGAGAGGGGTTAGACCACCCAGTGAATGACTATTGAAGCCTGCACTTGAACCTAAATGTGTCCAACTCCAAGGCTCGGGCACTTAACCACTGGGCACACTGTCACCACCCACCCCCTTCCCCTGGAGGAGCCTCCTGGTCTAGCCCCTGAGAAGCCAGTGTCAGGTGGGAGGCAGCCCAGGTGTCCTGGCCCCTTACCATGTCGTGGCATCTGCGGTGCTCCATGGTTGCTGTCCCTTTGTGCCAGGCATCCCCTGTACACACATCAGAGGGAAGGCTTGTCACTCCAAGTCCCAGCTGGCTTCTTCCTGGGACCAGCCTGGTTGTGGCACCGGGCGGGGGGTGGTGGGTGGGGGGTGGTCGGTGCTGTTTCTCTTGCGGGCGGTGGGCAGAGAGGGTGAGCCTGGACCCTGCTCCCCACTGGCTATCTGTTGAATGACAGCGAGCCACAGTGTCTGGGTGGGTGGTGAGCTCTGAGGGCCCACCGGAGACTGTTAATTTTGGCTCTGAGTCCGCAGTGGAGCTAAATGACTGGAAAATTCCCGTGAGGGGGACGTGTGCAGCCAAGGCAGCTGCAGCTCTGATAGCTCCCCCACCTGCCAGCGCCGAGATCAAGTCACTTACGGGGCGTCCTGGTGGGAGCGGCTTCTGTATCCAAGCAGGGAGGGGCTCCGAAGCCAATCACTGCCCCGTGGGGGGCCAGCAGTGTGAGATGCAGAGGGAAATGCTTCAAAGCCTTCCGGGACCCCAGGAACTCGCACAATCTTTCCAACTAGAGAACTCATCTGGGAAGCAAGTTCCTGGAGTAAAGAGGTGGATTTCTTCTGCCTCATTTCCAGGGAGGAACTGGCCCCAGGTGTGGGGTGGGGTCTTGTGGGGTGGATGAGTGTCTTTCCAGACTCTCCCCATGTGTCCGGCAGGGCAGCCCAGCAGGGCCTGCGCTTCTAACTTTCTGAGAGTAGGATTGGATCCCAAGAAACAGGAACCAGAGTTTCTCAGAAACGCCTCCTGGAGGGAGAGTTTGCCACCAGAGTGGTTATGCTGTTAATGTACTGTTGTCGCATTGTTGGAACCGAACTCTCGATTCCCTCCTGGGCAGGGGTCGTCGCGAAGGATCACCGACACGAAGTTCACAGCAGAGAGTTATTTATTACTAGCACGCTAGGGTCCCAAGCTCTAAGTTGGTCCTGGGACCCCGACTGCTTGTTACAGGCTGTTTATATATGCTAACACAAGTTCAAACACAGCTTATGGCGCGAAATTCAAACAAAGCTTAAGGCGTAAAATGATTGGGTCTAGCTATAGCCTGAGCAAGGGGTCTTGGTTTAATTGGTTAGAGCAGGACCTTATGAGGTTCTTTCCTGGAGTTGATAATTCCGGGAACTTTGAGGCAGGGTGAGACCCCTGGAATTGGCAGGGTGGGACCTCATGAGGTTGTTTCCCGGAATTGGCAGGGTGGGACCCTATCTAGGGCCACCTGGTGCTAACTTTTTAGGTTTTGTAAGGCCTACTAGTTTCAGCATCTTATACTTGGGCCTACATTTGAATACTTAGAAATCAACGCTATGCAGAGCAGAGCAGACCACTGGGGACTCTGCTTCCCAGGTCTGCGGTGGGGCCTGAGAACTTGCTTTTCTCACAGCTCCCAAGTGACGCCGATGTTGCCCGTCCTGGATGATGTGGCTTCACCCTTTACTGGTTAGAGCACATTATTGAATCTCTCCAAGGTTCATTCCCTCACCTGTAAAATGGTCATGACAATAGCCACCTGGAGGCTGCAGAGAGGATTAATGAACTACCATATGTAAAGTCTCAGTGAGTTGGAGAAGACCCTGTGGTAAAGCACCTGGATCATAGCAGGTGTTCGATACAGGTGCGTTCTCTCCCCTCAGTCAAGAGAACTTTGCACTCTTAATTTCCTCTGAGCCGGTGAGGCGAGCAGAACAGGTATTGCTCACCCCTGTTCTACAGATGAGGAGCCACTAGTGCACTGACTTAGTGGCTGAGGTAGACCCTAGGATTCTTGCTGAAAGTTCAGTGTTCTTCCCACTACAACACTTTTTTTTCTGGTCAGATGAGAGATTTATGTGTCTACCAGATGAGGAGCAAGTCAATACTAATGGTGAAAACCCTAACAATACTGCAGAAATCTGTGCAGGACTCTCACTGGGCACACAGCCACAGTCGGCCTTCTGGAGTCCTGGGAGACAGCTCGGAACTTGGAAGACAATGTTCCATTACATGGCTCCCCTCTGGGCCTGCCTGTATGTTGATCTCAACAAACATTTCAGGGAAGAACAAATGCTGGGGCCATTTTCCCCCTGGGGAAGGAGGCAAGCAGATCAGAGATGAAAGGTAGAGCTGCTGCTGTCCCATTTGTGGCCCACAGGCCTGTCTTCCTGCCTGACCCCAGCCATCAGAGGCATCTAAATAGACAGGGCTCAGAGGAGAGAGCAGGAGGGACCTCTGGCCAGACCCCACATCTGTCTGCCACAGCTCTGAGGGGCTTGGAACGATTCAGCACATTCTTCCCTTCTTCCCCAGCCTGCCCAGCCACATGTTGGCCATGGCCTCTCCAGCTGCCCTCTCCCCTGCTCTGGATGAAACCCAGGAAAAACTGTCTGGGGCCCCTGGAGTTTCTGATGCACTATGTCGTTTACCTCCTCAGGCATTCTCACTCACAGATGTCAGTCCCATTAGAAGAAAAGCAAACAGAGCCCCAGAAGACAGCAGAGGGCACACTGGATCCCAGGCTGGGGATGCGATCTTGCAGCCTGTGTGATGTCTTGGGGTTGAACCTTGTTCAAGCCAATGCCTCCAGTTTCCATTTGGACTCTGTCATAAGAGAATTCCACATGGCATTCCTGGATTTCAAATTTCCATTTCAGCTATTTGTGAGTGTCCTCTAAGTCCTCCACCTGCAGCCATTTGTCATTTTGCTGAGACAGGAAACTGAGCCCCATGTGCCATGAGGCTGGTGAACAGCAGCACACTTCAGTCAACAGGGAGCCAGGCCCAGGTCCCCTCTGCCTCTCAGACCAGCTGTTTTTTTTTTTGAGACAGGGTCTCATTCCTGTTGCCCAGGCTGGAGTCTGGAATGCAGTAGCACAATCACAGCTCACTGCAGCCTCAACATCCCAGGCTCAGGTGATTCTCTCACCTCAGGCTCCTGAGAAGCTGGGACTACAGGTATGCACCAGCATGCCTGACTAGTTTTTTTAATTTTTTTTAGTAGGGATGGGGTTTCACCATGTGGCCCAGGCTGTTATTGAATTCCTGGGCTCAAGTGATCCACTCAAGCCTTGGCTTCACAAAGTGCTGAGATTACAGGCATGAGCCACTGTGCCCAGTCCTGTCCTTGTTTTATAGAGGAGGCAATGAAACCACTGTATGGCATTGTGCAATTGAAAATATGGAGATTCATTTACAATAGCAAAGTCAGAGAACCAACCTCGGTTTCCATCCACTGATAACTGGATAAAGGAAGTGGTGTGTGTGTGTGTGTGTGTGTGTGTGTGTGTGTGTGTGTGTGTGTGTGTGTAAAATGGAATACTATGCAGCCATGAAAAAGAATTTAAAAGAATGAAATCATGTCTTCTGCAGTAACATGGATGGAACTAGAGACCATTATCCTAAGTCAAATAATTCAGAAACAGAGAGGTACATACTGCACGTTCTTACTTATAAGTGGGAGCTAAACAATGGGTACACATGGACATAAAAAGATGGAAACAATAGACACTTGGGACTCCAAAAGGGAAATGGGGTGGAAGGAGGTGAGGATTAAAAAATTACCTGGGTGCATGGGCGCACCAGAAGCCCAAACCTCACCATTATGCAATAGATCCATGTTACAAACCTACACATCTGTCCCCTGACTCTAAAACTAAAAAAAAGAAAGAAAATGTGAAGATAGAAGACAGCCTTAGGTTTGCTGTTTCTCAGAAAGGCTCGGGATCTCCTGTACCTTATTTCTGGAGAATCCCCAAGACTTGTGGAAAAGGAAGAAATGAAGACTAGACTCTTCTTGTAAAGTTCACAACACTGGCGGCGTTTCTAGAAGAAACATCCAGACTGTCTCCTTTCCAGTTATGGGGTCCAGGAAAGAGACATCACAGCCCCAGGGAGCCCCTTCCAGCAGGTCAGGGCCTAGTTTGCCACTAGATTTCTCAAATATTCCACTAGAAGGGCATGGCTTTGGCTGGACACCAGGCCCCCTAAGATCTTAGACTCCCTGCACCCCAACTGTCAGATTGTCCCCTAGTTAGCTCCAGCACCACCCCAGGCAGGGGCACGTGCTCCAGGTCCCGCCATCAGCATAATGACCCAGTCTGACATGCACTTTACAGGCACGAAGCACTTTTACCTGCGTTGTCTCACTGGACCCGCACAACAAAGTAGAGTAGGATGGGTGTCTGTCTTAGTCCTTTCAGGCTGCTATAATGAAGCATCACAAATTGGGTGGCTTCCCAGCAACAGACATTTATTTCTCACCACTCTGGAGGCCTGGACATTCAATTTCAAGGTCCCAGCAAGTTTGGTGTCTGGTGAGGAACTGCTTTCTGGCTCATAAATGGTGGTTTCTCTCAGTGCTCTCACATGGCAGAAGGGCAGAAGAATAAACAGGCTCCCTTGAGCCCTTTTACAAGGGCACTAATCCCATTCTTGAGGGCTGCACCCTCATGACCTAATCATCCCCAAAGGCCTTACCTTCTGACACCATCACCTTGTGGGGGTAGGATTTCAACATAGGAATTTTTGAGTGACACAAGCATTGAGACCATAGCAGTGTTGTTATTGCCAATGTACAGATCAGAAAACCGAGGAGCAGACACTGGGCATCCTGCCTAGATCATAGGAAGAAAGTGGGGACTCCAACTGAGGTCTTCCAAATTGTGTGACAAACAACACCTTCTCTTAATAATCCACCAGTGGTCCCTATGATACCTGACGAAATGCAGAACGCCTTCACAGACATAATCTCATTTTAATCTCATAACAACCCTGCGAGGCAAGCAGCAGTAGGTGCTATTATCCCCATCTTACAGGCAGATAATCTCATGTGCTCAAACTGTGTACAGGTGGTTCTTTTCGGGGTAGGAGGGGGTGCAGGTTAGATGTTAGAAAATTAAAGAGAGGGCAGAAGCTGTGTGTCCAGCCAGACCTAGGTACCCTACTTAGAAACATTCTTGCTATAGCAATCTTACCACTTTCACAGAAGGCTGTTAATTAAATGAATTATCCTTGCTGAATAGGCCTTGCAGGTTCCCTAGGGCAGCACAAAGATCCACATATTTGTGCCACATCTAAACTTCTGGAAAATTGCAATGCCCCCGTCTTCCCTCCCCAACAGTTCAGGCACCTACTCCCAGCTTGGGCATCTTCTCTTGGCTACCTGGAGACAGCACTCTGGCCAATGAATGTGTCTTGGCATTTTACAGGACCAGGCGGGGGCAGGGCCTCACATGAAGTGAGTGGGAGCACGAGGTTGGGCCTGCCTGTGTGTCATGTGTGTGCCTCTATGCACAACGATGACCACAACGATCTCAGTCCCTGTGTGCAGACGTTTCTGCGTGTGTGCAGCGCTGCATGCATCCACCTGTGAACCTGTGACCAATGGACATAGACCCCCACCCAGGGTGCCTAGTCTAGGAGCACCCAGCCATCTCCTTCAGCCCCGGCTTGTCTCATCCCCGCAGCCTGCTATGGTGGTGAGTTGTCAAATGCAAACATCAGCTGCACAGCATCTTCTTTATGAGGAGGCCAGGACAGGCAGGTAATTTATCAAACATTACTTAAAATAGTCCCCCAGCCTCTCGCTCCCTCTCTCTTGTTGCTGTCTGATTCTTGATTGTTTCTTCTTTCTGGCTCCTGTTTTTCTGCCTGGAGATTGACAGCCCCCTGCTAATACAGCCTTGGAGATGCCACTGGTGGAACCAACACCTCACTGTGCCTCAGCCTCCATCCCAGAACTAACTGCTCTGCACTGACTGGCGGCACTGCAGTTGCTCCTGTCTGCATGCCCATGGGGCTGGCTGATGGATGAGGCCACATCCCCATACTGCAGAAAGCTCAGGAATCGGGGGCACATGCACTGTGATCTGCTGAGTTATAGACTAGCTAATAAGACTCCTCCTGACATCAGCGAGCCCTTGACTGTCCTATTTTTGCCCTGTTCTCAATTCTCTGGCCTTTTAAGCAGGCCCATGTCTTGTGACTGGATGAGCCAGTCTGCTGTCCTCTGAGGAGATGTAAAGAGAATGAGATGAATTAGCATTCTCTGTCATTTCCACTTCCAAGATGAAGCAACTAAGGCCAGCCAAGGGAAACAGAGTTTATTACTGAGAAATGTGTAGGGACCTACTCTTTGCCAATTACTGTGCTAGGTGCTTGAAACTATTGTCTCATTTAATTCTATGCAATCGATGTGATCTCTGTTTTACAGAAGAAAAAGCGAGCCTCCAAAGAGGTCAGTGGCCTGCCTTAGGTCAATGTGTCAGTCAGCATTCAAAAATGAACTCTAGGCTGGGTGCGGTGGCTCACGCCTGTAATCCCAGCACTTTGGGAGGCCGAGGAGGGTGGATCACCTGAGATCAGGAGTTTGAGACCTTCCTGGCCAACATGGTGAAAACCCATCTCTACTAAAAGTACAAAAATTAGCTGGGCGTGGTGATGGTTGCCTGTAATCCCAGCTGCTTGGGAGGCTGAGGCAGGTGAATTGCTGATCGCGCCACTGCACTCCAGCCTGGGCAACAAGAGCGAAACTCCATCTCAAAAAAACAAATGAACAAACAAACAAAAACAATAAAAATGGGCTCTAGCTAACTTAAACAGAAAAGAAATTTGGGAGCAAGATATTGATGGCTCATGGAATGTACAGGGAGCTTAGAAAACATGCATGAACCAAAATGGTTAGAGTAAGGGCCAAGACACACAAGGAAGAGCCCGTTAGGAGACCACTGCACCAGACACTGGATGGCCACCACCAAGGTGAGTTTCAAACTCTCCTTGCACCTTTATGTCCCTATCTTAAAATCTAAATTCTCAAGTGGTGTCATCTGAGGGTGAGTACACTGTGCATTCACTCCTCAATGCCAGGAACCAGGGCACACTTTGTGGACACTGGCTCCAATCAAAAATCACCTGATGGGCTCCCAAAGAAAGAAAGGGAGCTCCCAAGCTGAGCAGCCAACACCCAATGAACCAGCAAACCAGACCTGTGTTCCCAGCTGAATGTAGCTGGTGAGGGGCTGAGCTAGTACAAAGCTACTACTCCCTGACTCCAAAACGTGGTCACCATAATCAAGGGTGAAGTTCAAGATATTAAACAATTGGTAGAACACTGGCTCTGGCCAATCAGAATAGATGCCACCAGAAACAGCTGGTTCAGCCATGGCAGTGCCACCAACAGATGATCAGTTCTACACACAAACAAGGCAGAATTGGAGCTCAGGGCTCTTGACTGCCCAGGCCAGAGGCCCTTGCTACTAGGACCATGCTTTCCACACTTTTTCATAGAGGATGGTAATACTTGATGACACACTGGGGTAAACTTGAGGGCATTAAGATGGATAAATAGATAGAAAGATAGATGGATGGGTGGATAGATAGATAGATACATAGATAGATGATAGGTAGATGATAGATGATAGATAGATGATAGGTAGATTGATGAAAGATAGATGATAGGTAGATGATAGATAGATAGATAGACAGATAATAGATAGAAAAATGTATATGGCTGGGGGTAAAGCCCCCTAGATTTTTACATATTATTATGATAAAAATAAAATAAAATCCCCCTATACTGCAGGCTTTTATATCCAACTGCCTAGTTGACATTTCCTCTTAGATGCCTCATAGGTATCTCAAAAACAGCATATTGGTATCTGAAAACCTGACCTGCTACCATCTTCACCAGCTCACTCCACCTATAGTCTCCCCCAGCTCAGTTAGGGTCTTGTTAATCCTTCCAGTTGCTTATGCCAAAACCTTTGAAGCCATCTTCAACTCTTTCTTTCATATTCTCTATCCTCTAGAGCCTGTATATATTTTATGTGATATGTATGCCCATGTTCTACATCAGAAATCCTCTAGCCTCTACCACTGGAATACATTCATTAACTGGCCACCTTCACTGCTGCTGTTTTGTACCGATCATCATCACCTCTCCCTTGGATTCTCATGACAGCCACCTAAATAGTCTCCCTACTTCTGACCTCCATCCCTTCAGGCAAAACAGTGATGGCATCTGGGCCATCTGGTTTACCCACTGTGAATGGTCCACTTGGGGCTTGAAGGTCCCATCCCAACCCCATGGATCCCAAGAGTTCCATATCTTGATTTTCTTCCATGGGTCAGGTATCATTTTAGTGTCCATCTCCTAACAGAAGCTCAAAACAATGGCCAGAGGGCTCCTTACTAAGCATAAATAAGACACCATTCTCCTACTTTAAATCCCACAGGGCTCTCCAGTTCACTCAGAGTCAAGAGCAACGTTCTTAAAATGTCAGCAAGCCCCCTCGCAATCCAGTATCTGTTACCTCCCTGACTTCATCTTCTACTACAGTCTGCTATGCTCTCTTCTTTCCAGCCAGAGAGACCTCCTTCCTGTTCTCTGAACAGGTCAAGCTTGCTGTGCCTCAGGGCCTTTGCACATGCTCTCTATCCCCTGTCTAAGTTCTCTTACCCAGATGTCTGCATGGCTTACTTCCTCACCATCTCCAAATCCTCGCTCAGTGTTGCCATCTCAGCAAGGCCTGCCCTGACCACCTTATTTTATCAATACATGTATTAGTTCTTCTCATGCTACTATAAATAAATACCTGAGACTGGGTAATTTATAAAGAAAGGAAGTTTAATTGGCTCATGGTTCCATAGGCTGTACAGGTAGCATGGTTGGGGAGACCTCAGGAAACTTTTAATCAAGGCAGACGGTGAAGGGGAAGCTGTAATGTCTTCACAGGGTCAGATCAGGAGGAAGAGAGAGAGGGGGAAGGTGCTATACACTTTTAAACAACCACATCTTGGAAGTACTCACTCATTATCATGAGAACAGCAAGAGAAAAATCTGCCCCAGTGATCCAATCACCTCCCACCAGGTCCCTCTTCTAACACTGTGGATTACAATTTGACATAAGATTTGGGTGGGGGCACAAATCCAAACCATATCAATCTATTTTAGTCTTCTCAATTTTTTCCCATAGTAGTCATCTCCTGACTTGCTATATTTATGATATTATTTATTCTTGGCTTTTCTCTACTAGAATGTCAGCTTTTTAGTAGTTTTTGTCTGTTTGTTTAGTGATATACTTCCTGGAGCTAGACTATTGCCTGACCTACTCTCAACTCATATTTGTGGAAGGAAGGAATCAAAACACAAAGTATTAGGGATAATATTAAAATTTAAATTTGCACAGAATTTAGATATTAGACATTAGAAAATAGTTTTCAATTTTCAATGCTAACAATATTGTTTCCATGAAAATAGCTTGTTATATCTGGTTTTATGTTTGAAATGCTTCCATGCATTAAGTTGGTGCAAAGCTATCTCAGTTTTTACTGTTACTTTCCATGGAAAAAACCGCAATCACTTTAGCACCAACCTAATAATTCTTGTTCCAGGTTTTCAGTACTGATCTCTTTAAATTCTTAAAAATCTCATTGACAAGTAACTTTATGAGCAAAAGTCAGCAGCAGTTCAAAAATTACAGCGGTTGAAATTATATTTAAAGATTCCCAGAGGTCTTCCTTTTTTTTCATTGACAAACGTAATTTTAAAATATCTTGTGATAATGCTAATGGATTTGAATGCTACCAAACTTTTTCATATTAAATATTTCAAAATAATGCAGAATCTCTAATCTGTAGCAGGTATGTGCATTGTTACAGCAGTCAACCTACAGCTAGCTTAGATGCTGCTAAAAGAGCACAGGAGCTGTAAATGTCTACAAGCATTTGATATTTGCAAAGATAGATAGTTGGACCCTATCTGAAGCTGCATCTTCCAGAAACTCCACTGAGCCTTCCTATCCCACCCCTGCCTGGCAGTACCTTGGGGTCTGTGTCATACCACCTGGGCACTTAGAACCAAAAGTCCTCCAGCAGCACAATGGGCCCCTTGCCCTAAAGGACAGTGGCCTGTTCTGAGCTGAGAATTCAAGCAAACATCCAGTTGGTGGAGCATCGCCTAAGCCGTGTTTGGTACCTCACAGTGCAGCGGAGTGTGATGGAGTTGTGCAGGGTCATTTCCAGTGAGGACCATAGGACACACCATCATATCCCACTCCACTCCATCTATCCTCCAAGGAACATTGGCAAGGGAATTCCCAAGAGTCCCAGTCCCCACCTGTGTGTCTGTAGAGCTTTGAGACCAATGGCAGCACATGAGTGTGGCATGGCACAACTTTTGGGAAGCTCTACTTTGGATCCCTTGGTCGGGAGTCCCACTTCTTCCATTAACCAGTTGTGTGTCTTGGGTGGGACACCTCACTTCCTTGAACTTAATCTTTCTCATTTATAAGTGGAGAATTCAAATAAAAGCAACGCTTGTCAAGTACCTGTCAGGGATCCTTAAGATTACTGAGGAAGTGCTGCAGTGGATAGTTTGGGATGAAGTAGGAATAAAAAGCATCCAACTGGAAAAGACTTTTCCTCATCTTCCTCTTCAAACAGAGCTCCTCCACTTTTATCAGTTTTATATATTGAGACTCTATAGAAGATAACATAAAATTTTAAAAAACAGTGTATTTCGAGGACCTCTCACCCCTGGGCTCTCTACTGCCCACCCTTCCTTTGTTCAAGGAGCAAATCATTCTAAATGAACTTTTTATAACATTTTATTACTGTAAAGGAATGCCACCTTTCTTTAATAAAAATAAGACAAGAACCCCCACAGTAGCTATTTAAAAGGATTTTCTTGATATGAGGGAGTGGATGGCCTGCGTGTCTTGTCTCTGTGTCTAACAGTCCTCTTTCCTTTAAGATTTTTCTATATGATTATTTTTCCCCATGGCACAGAGAAGGCAAAGTTGGAACTTGGTTCAAATAATAGTTTACGAGAAACTAGAAGATGACAAAGAGGGAAAAATGCAAAATGTGATGCAGCTGGGCCATCTGGTTTACCCACTGTGAATGGCCCACCAGGGCTGGAAGGACCCATCCCAACCCCATTGGTCCCAAGAGTTCCATGTCTCTGGATTTTCTTCTCTTTATCTAGCAGAAGCCAGATAAAGACACTTACAATCCTCAATGTCCACGGCCATCTCATGCACCCAGGTCTTGCTCAGGATTGCAGGTTTCTTGTGGGAAGACCCTCCTTTTCTCTGCTAGTAGCACTACTCATCCCCTCCTGGTAAGATTCCACCCTCTTAAAGACATCCCTCACAGGTTAACTCTATGACAAGAGCCCAGGTAGTTCCCCAAAAGATGGATCTGGTCATTACAAAGAGATAGTTTTCTTTACAGAAGCAGAAGCACAGAGGGTTACAGCAATTTTTGTAATACTCCACAGCTTAACAGGAGCAAAGAGAGGATTTGAATGTAGGGCCTTGAACAGGACCCTAGAGCTTTTGGTGTATGTAGGTGCCCTTCCGAAGGCAGCTGTGGGGAGGGGAGAGAACCCATGGACCCAGAGCTCTCAGCTAATCCTGGAGACAATCGGAGTGCAGGGGGTGCAGGCAGGAGTGAGCAGGAGCACCTCACTAACACCCTAATACCAATGTCCAAAATTCAGACCCCACAAGAATAGCTCTGCTCTGGACAAGACAATCTAGTCTTTCTGGCATCTGCAGCCCAGGTCTCCTCAATGAGCAACTGTCGCTTCCAAAAGCTTGGAAACAAAAATGCTGAGAATGTCAGAGCCTAAGGCTTCCCCTTCCCCTAAGACTCTGAGAGATTTGCATGAGCACTTTTGTTTGCTTATTTATCCTGTTGCCTCAAATTAGAAGTGAAAAACAGAACAAAGAAACAAAAGACATTCCTCAGGATGGAATTACCTTCCTAGCCCTGGGGTTTGGTCTTGCCAAGACAATTTGGAGGCTGTTACGGTGTTGCAACACATCAGATATCCTAAGGTTTCCCTTTCATCAGCTAGCGACCAGGGCTGTTTAAGGCCCATTCCGGAGGAAGGGGAAACTGCGGTTTCTAGTGTTGGGGCAAGTCTTCTCAGGCGTCCACAGGCAGTTTCATACTGGAAAATCTTTTCCGAGTCCTCATGCAGTAGGGAAGGTGGCTGAGAAATTGGAAGAGGATCCTGGCGGAAAGGTGCTGCCCTGGGGCTGCGGTTCAACTCTTGAGATCCTTTTATCCCAAGTTGAGGCCGCCTGTTTTTAAGTCCTGCCTGCCCAGAAAAAAGCCCGGGGCATCCGGTCAGAGACTGGCTTCTCCTTCTTAACTGCTCTTGAGCAGGGTATTTTAATGCTCCCAGCCTCTGTTTTCTTGTCTGTGAAATGGGAATACTAATAATACCCCATTTATTCTTCTCTCACAGTGATGGTGGGGATCAAATGAGATAATGCCTGTAAAAAGCCCTGTGGGGTAACAAGTGCTTTTCAAACAAGTTTCCAAGGTGAGTGAGTGTGTGTGTGTGTGTGCACACGCGTGTGTGGTGCATGAATATATGTGTTACATAGGATTGATCCATTGGGGCAGAGAGACAACTGGCTGTCACATAAGCAGGTCCTCCATCTTCTTGCCTTGCTTTTCCAAAACTTCTCATTGTTCTGCAGTTTCCCAGGAGAGACAGGCACTCCCCACTTCACCCTGTCCTCACTACTGCCTCTCCCTGACTCCCAGCTAGGTTGCTGAGAAAGAGAACGACAGAGGGGCTGGGTGCGGTGGTTCATGCCTGTAATCCCAGCACTTTGGGAGGCTGAGGCAGGTGGATCATGAGGTCAGGAGATTGAGACCATCCTGGCTAACATGGTGAAACCCTGTCTCTACTGAAAATACAAAAAATTAGCCGGGTGTGGTGGTGGCCGCCTGTAGCCCCAGCTACTCGGGAGGCTGAGGCAGGAGAATGGTGTGAACCCAGGAGGTGGAGCTTGCAGTGAGCCAAGATCGCGCCACTGCACTCCAGCCTGGGCGACAGAGCGAGACTCCATCGCAAAAAAAAAAAAAAAAAGACGACAGAGGAATTGAATTTGGCTTAATTCCACGAGGATGTATCTGGCCTCTGCTCCCGTGGTTCACATTTTTCACGGTGCTCTCTGGCTGACAAAACTCAGATCGACTATTTCCCTTTGATTCTCATGGCAATCCTGAAAGGCAGGTAGCAGATCAATTTGCATCTCTCATTTCCAGAAAAAGAAAATGAGACCCAGGAATTAAGTGATTTGCCTAAGGTCACCTGCCCTGTAAGAGCAGAGCTAGAACTCACAAACAGGGTTTCTGACCACTGCTTAAAGTTCTTCAGCAGCATCTCATCATGGCATCCCAAGCTCTTAATGATCTGTGCCCACCTCCCTCCACTCTGAAGGCCTCCCTGCCTTGCCCACAGGGTTGTCCGCTTCACCTGCTCTGTCCTTATTTGTTTATTCCCTGGGGACTCTGCTTATATCTGCATATCAACTCCTAGCACAGTGCCTGGTACTTGATCCACATGTATTAAATAATGAATATATTCAAGAATAGGCATTTTAAGGAGGGAAATGATGGAAATGTCCTAAGTGGCCAAGAGTAGCAGAATGGTTAAGTAAACTATGACACATCCCCTAGATGGGATATTATGCTATTAAAAATTAGGTTGATGAAATTTAATACTGACCTGAAAAAGTCATAGAATATAATCTTATGTGAAAACCCAGAATGCAAAATCGCACATACATTATGATCACAGCTATATAAAAAACACAGATGCAAACTCTCAAAAATAGTGCAAAGGAAAAGAAGTCGAGACGGTAGGCGATTTTCCTTCCTTTCATCTTTCCATAGTCTCCAGGTTTTCTGTAATAAGCATGCATTATTTTTACAATGACTACAACAGCAACAACAAAAAAAAATGGTAATCAATAGGTAAGAATATATTAAGAGATACTAATTTCTCTCCCAGCTTTCATCTCCAGGTCAAAATGACTTACTTCTCAGGTGCTGAAAACTTACTGGTAGGACAACTCCTAGAGGCTAGGAAAACATGCAGGAGACAGACAGTCTAAAGATGTTGTACCCAATTTTAGAAAATGAAGTAGTAGTCATTAGGAACTCTGCCTTAGGTTCTCCAAGAGTGAAGCGTTCCAAACTCACCTTATTTTCCTCTTTGATGGGGTTGCTAGAGTGGTAGATAAGGAGAATGTTACGGACATAATGTGTATTGATTCTGCAGTCTAATTGACAAAGCCTGTCTCGTCCCTATGAACAAGGTGGAGAGATGTGGACCGGAAAACAGCACTTTGGTGGATTGAAAGATTGAGAAACAAATGCAGATAATGTAGTTGAGTGGCTTTGGGGCTATTCTGAAGCAGAGATGGCAATTTGTGACATCCTCACCCCCATCCCTAGGCAGACATTCATTGCTAATCCATCACATCTCTCTTTTCCTTTGAATTCAGATGGAGCTCAGAATCCTTCTCAGCACGGGGCTCCACACAGCCATTAGGTAGCCACCAGCCATTAGGTTTCTGCAGTTGAAACATATTAGATGTCCTTGACTTTTAGGGAAGTCTCAGGCCTATGCCACAAGACTACTTTTTACCCAATCCTGTTCAGCAAGTCTATCAGTGATTTGGAATGAAAATCTAGAAAACGAGTATATTCAATTTATAGATGACCTAAAGTTGGGACAGAAATATGGTGGGGTCAACATCTACAAAATATCTGACCAGATTAAAATATAGGACTGAAATGAGGAGTGGTTTCCTAGTAATGCTTATAATCCCATACTTGAGTTTAAAAATAAATTTTAAAAGAACAGGATAGTGATAATAATGATTTGATAGCAGTTCAAGAAGTGAGTGGGGATAAATCTGAGGTTTCAGCAGACCACCATCTCAACTTAAGCCATATGTGTAGCTGTTGGTAAGGTCGATACAGTCTTTGGCTTTGTCATGAGAACTCCGGGGTCCAGAATACGAGAGGTAAAGATGGCTCAAATTCATCTAGAACCACAGTTGAACTGCGAACTTTAAAGAACATAAGCACTAATAATAATAATAATAATAATAATAATGGTGTACCCACCTCCAGCTCTTCTATGTAGCTCAAAACAAATTGATAGTAAACCATAAAATACAGGTAAGTAAAGTCTACCTTTTCCCATGAAAACGGGTTTGTGTTTGACGTGTAGAAGACAAGATTTAAAAAAAATTAGTGCCTTTGCTTTGCTGCAGCCCTAAGCATTTGGTTAGTTTGTACATTGCATACACCAACAACGTGTGCAGCATATTCAGCCCTGGAAGTCGCATTTGGAGAGGGGATTTGCTGTACCAGGATCTATATCTGATTATGTCCCTCCTAGCTCCCAAAACCTCCCATGGCTTCCCTGTGCATGCAGAATAGAGTGCAATCTCTTTGGAAGCATTCAAAGCTTGCCAGGACCTGACAGAGGCTGCTTTTAAAAATTAAAATAAGCCAAATGATTTAAAAGCCAAATGTCCCAAAAGGCTTATTATGACATACAGGAGTCCTTGGCTCTACCTTTCCCAACAATTTCAGTCCTGCTCCTCAAGGGCGACCATTTTAATCTTTTGGATTTATTTATTCTGCCAATCACTCTCATATCTCTAAGTAATATGTTTTACTGATATGTCTTAATTTATGTACTTTATGCATTATCTATTGATTCCCTGTTATGAAGGTTGAGTGTTTAATTTTCTTACGCCACCCCCAACTCCCTTTCCCTCATTCTTTCAATATCACCATTTATGGTAAAAATCAATAAATGATGTCTATTGCTTTGCTTATGAAAATACTGTTTACTGACTCATCAAATTACTTACACATCCTTTTTGTATAATTTTTTATTTTCCCCAGAGTTTCTCATTCCTTTCTCTATGCCTTGCATTATTTGCCTTTATAGATTTCCTCATTGTTTTTCTTTTAATTTTCGATTGCATCAGGTATTCTATAAGCCTCTTTTTTGTTTTTCTTGGAAAACTGTTCCCAGAGACCTGAGTCCACTTGTTCCAAGCTGGACACTTTGCTCTATAAATGAACCAGACAGCGAAAAGTCTAGGGATTGCCCCTTACTGCTTTCCTGGGTGGGATCCAGTGTTTCCCTCAGCCCATTTCTTCTCTTTTAAGTTATTCCATTTTTCAGGAGCACTCCTCAAATAAATTCTTAAGAAATTGTACATGAAAGCTAAATTATCGGAGTGCTTGTGTACCTAAAAGTACGTTTGTTCTGCTTGGTACACATTTAGGAACAGGATTCTAGGTTTCTGGGTTGAAAATTATTTTCACCATTTAAATCTTTGAAGGTTTGCTCCAATGTCTTCTTGCATCCAGCATCACAGATGACAAGTGTGATGTCAATCAGACACTAGTTCTTTACAGATGACCTGTCACTTTCTCCTGCTGCCTGTATACCATTTGCCACACTCTTTTTTCAGCCTCGATGTTCTGACTTTTCATTCTTTTTTTTTTTTAGCACTCCATAGAATCATGCCACCTGAATATTCTATTCAATTTTGGGAAATTCTTTTTCTCATACTTTTTGAAAATTTCCTTCCCCCTATTTTCTTTGTTTTATTTTTGGGATTCTCTGAATCAGATGACAGACACCTGAATTAACCGTCTCTATCTTTTATTTTTTCTTTCATATTTTCTCTTTCAGGAAGATTTCTTGGACCTTATCTTCTTAGCTTTCTATTAAGTTTTTAAAATTTATAAAAATCTTTAATATATATGTATATTTTCAAGAGATCTTTTTTGTTTTTGATTTTTTTATAGCACCCTGTTCTTGTTATAGGTATATAAAATCCTCTTAATTTATCTGAGGACCTAATTAGAGTATTTTAAATGTTTACTTTTAAATTATCTTCTGTTACTGGTATAATGTTTCAGGATTACTTTTCCTGTGTGTTTTTGTTTTTTTCTTGCAATCTTAAATATTTGGAATTATTGGATATCCTTTTAAATATAAGAATAAGCCACTTGGGAGCTTTGTGTTCATGTGAAGGACTGGTTGACTAATGGACTTCATCTTAGGGTGACTGGGCTGTGAGCCAGCCATTTTACTGGTGAACCCTTGCGTGTCAGAATAAAGCAGCATTCTTACTTTAGACTTATTCAATTTCTTTTTAGAAAAAACTTTTAAAAATTGTTTTTGTCTAAATGGTAGAAATTTGGCTACTTGGAATTCTATTAATACATAGTGTGGGAATGGACAGCTACTGTTTGGTCCTGAAAATGGATTTTTCAATCAGTTCCTCAGATTCTAGCTCCAAATATCCCACTCTCTGACGTCCCTAACATCCGAGATCAAAATTTGCTTCCCCGGGCAGGTTGGCTGCATTCTCTATAGCATCCCCACTTTTCCTAGCTTCATCAGTGACTATTTAAACATCTCAAGACAGTCCAAGATATCTCTCCTTTGCTGATATATCCTTTCTCATTCTCTTAGTTATAAGCCTTTTGTATTATTATGATTATTAAATTATTGTAAATATACAGGAAAGTATGGGAGATAGTGTCACAATATTGATATACCTACCTCCCCAGTTCTGTTAAATCATTCATTCTTAATATTTTGCTACATTTACTTCCTAACTTTTTTTTTTCAGGTTTTTAATGCCTTAATTTTTATTACTGTTTTTTAACTTTTAGTTGAAGGGTACATGTGCAGATTTGTTACTCAGGTAAAGTTGTGTCATGGGGGTTTGTGGTACTGATTATTTCATCACCCATGTATTAAACCTAGTACCCATTACTAATTTTTTCTGATCTTCTCCCTTCTCCAAACCTCCACCCTTCAATAGGCCCCATTGTGTGTGGTTCTCTCTTTGTGTTCCTATCACACACAGTGTGAGAAACATGCAGTATTTGGTCCCATCTTTTTTTTCTTTTTTAAAGAAATAAACTAATAGACTCAGTTGACTTACACCCCTATTCTTTTTTTTTTTTTTTTTTTGAGATGGAGTCTCGCTCTGTCGCCCAGGCTGGAGTGCAGTGGCCGGATCTCAGCTCACTGCAAGCTCCGCCTCCCAGGTTTACGCCATTCTCCTGTCTCAGCCTCCGAGTAGCTGGGACTACAGGCGCCCGCCACCTCGCCCGGCTAGTTTTTTGTGTTTTTTAGTAGAGACGGGGTTTCACCGTGTTAGCCAGGATGGTCTCGATCTCCTGACCTCGTGATCCGCCCGTCTCAGCCTCCCAAAGTGCTGGGATTACAGGCTTGAGCCACTGCGCCCGGCTATACCCCTATTCTATCTTATTTTCCACCCTCCCCAGTTGTAACCACTGTTCTGAATTTGTCATTTTTCACTTCCATGACTATTTTTATACTTTTGTTACGTATATACATGATAACAATATGTGATTGCCTTACATGTTTTGTGTTTTCACATAAAGGTATCAAAGTATAGCTATTGATTGTCAAGTTGCTTTTTAAAAGACATTTGTTGGGGATCTATCCATGTTATATATATATAACAGTTTTACTGCTGTATAGTATTTCAATCATTCTTCTGCTGATGGAGATTTAGATTATTTCCAATTTCTCACTGTAACATACAGAGCAGCCTGAACGTCCTTAAACTTTTCTCCCTGAGCACATGTGCCACAATTTCTTTAGGCAAGTGCACTGTATCTATGTCATGGTGTGTCTACTCTTCAACTTCACTAGAGGTTGGGAAATTGATCTCTAGAATAGATGTATCAATTTATCATTCCACCTACCCTTAGAAGGTTTTCTTGTTTCACATGCTTGCCAGTAGTCCATCTTGTCAGCAAACAGGATTTGCTAATTTGGTTAGGGGAAAACAGTACCTCACTCTTAGTTTGGATTTGTTAACAGCAAGCAAGTAGGGCTTCTTTCTATTGGCATTTAAGTTTCTTCTGCAGACTGAATATATATAACTTTTTCCCAGTTTTCTGTTGGGTTGTTTAGCTTTAGCTTATTGACTTACAGAAGGCTTTGTATCTGGCATAACCTGGGAGCTTGTTGGAAATGCAGAATCTCAAGCTCCACCCTAGATCCACTGAATTATCGTTTGAATAAAATTTAGATGATTTGATTGCATATTTAAGTTTGAGAAACACTGGTTTAGAACATTTTGTATAAGACTGGGATTCTCTGACGCTTGGATAGTTGGCACAACTTCCCTGTAAAATCACCTGGGACTGATGTTTTGTTAGTTATAGTTATTTTTGCTGATGTAGGCAAATTTTTAATTACTTATTCACTTTGTTTAATAATTATAGGCCCATTCTGATTTTTAAATTTCTTCTAAGTTTTACTGGGCTTTTTTTCTCCTAGAAAACTGTGCATTTTATCAATGGTTCTTAGTGTATTTATAAAAAGATATTCATATTAATCTCATGATTTTAAAAATTATCTCCTGTAGCTGGATTTATATCTCCTTTTTGCATCTTAATACTGTTTATTTGTATTCTCTCTCTCACCAATCCTGCCAGAGATTTGTCTATTTTATTAGTCTGTCAAAAGGGCCAGCTTCTAGTTTTACTGAACTTCTCTCTTAAAACATTTTCTATTTCACTAAATTAAAAAAAAATAAATTTCTGTCTTTATTTATTTATTTATTTTGTAAATTAGAATCTTGCTCTGTCACCTAGGCTGGAGTGCAGTGGCATGATCATAGCTCACTGCAGACTCAGATTCCTGAAAGCAACCCTCCTAGCTCAGCTAAGATTTTTGTAGACACAGAGTCTTACTATGTTTCCCCGACTGGTCTCAAGCTCCTGGTCCAGAGAGCTTTGGCTTCTGGAAGTGCTGGTCTCCCCCTTTGGCTTCTGGTAGTGGTGGGATTGCAAGCATGAGCCACTGCACCCAGCCAAGTCTTTATTATCTTCTCCTTTCCACCTTCTTTGGGTTTATCCTATCTTACTTTTCCAACTTTTGAGTTGAACTCTTACCTCATTACCTGTTCAATCTTTCTTTTTTATGGTTTAAGCATTTGAAATGCTATATTTCTAACTGTAATTGTATTTCACATGTTTTGATATGCCATGTTTTTATTATCTTTTAGGTCTAAATGTTTTCTAATTTCCATTTTATTTCTTCTTTGACCTGTGAATTATTTAGAAGTGTGTTTTTAAGTTTATGACTACGTAGGATATTCTAAAAAAGATTTTAAAATGTTATTTCTAACTTAATTACACTGTGGATCAAGTACATGGCCTGTGTGATATTAGTTCCTTGTTAGGGCTTGTTTTAGGATCCTGCACATAGTCTATTTTGTAGATGTACCATTTGTATTTGAAAAGAATGTGCATCCTTCAATTGTTAGGTGCAGCTCAAGCTTGCTGGTTGCATTTCTCAAAACGTTTGTCCTTACTCATTTTTATCTACTTAATCTATCAGTTGCTGAGAGCTGTGTTACAGCTGCCATTATGATTTTAGATATGTAAATTTCTCATAGAAATTCTGTCAATTTGATTTTATATATCTTAAGGCTATATTATCAGCTTCATGCAAATTTAGGATGGCATTAAATAACACAGGTTTGAACCGCGTGGGCTCACGTAGACTTGTATTTTCTTCCACTTTTGCCACCCTTGAGACAGCAAGACCCACCCCTCCTTGTTCTCCTTCTCTGTAGACTATTTAAAGCAAAGATGATGAGAATGAAGACCTTTATGATGATCCACTTCCACTTAAGGAATAGTAAATACATTTTGTCTTCTTTGTGATTTTCCTAGTAATATTTTCTTTTCCCTAGCTTACCTTAATGTAAGAATATAGTATTTAATACATATAACATACAAAATACGTGTTAATCAACTATTTGTGTTATCAGCAAGGCTTCTGGTCAACAGTAGGCTATTAGTAGTTAAGTTTTGGGGGAATCAAAAGTTATACATGAATTTTTGGCTATGTGGGGTTGTTGGTGTCCCTAACCCCCGCATTGTTCAAGGGTCAGTTGTATCATATATTCGTGGCAAATGATAATTTTTAATGTTATGGAGTATTCATCTCTGTACTTAATAATAACAACTATATTGATATACAACAAAATACTTCAGCCTCAGTGTTCTTTGGATTAATATACCCAAAGATTATGTATCTTTTTCCATTGTTTTTTGTTCAACTTTTCTGTGTCCTTTCTTTTTTTTTTTTTTTTGAGACAGAGTCTTGCTCTGTGGCCTAGGCTAGAGTGCAGTGGCTCAATCTTGGTTCACTGCAATCTCCGCCTCCCGGGTTCAGGTGATTCTCCTGCCTCAACCTCCTGAGTAGTTTTAAGAGATGTCTCTTGTAAGTCTTATACTCTTCTTAACAATCTCCGACAGTCTTTGTTTTAGCAAGTGAGTTTAGTCAGTTGACATTTTTGTGATCATTTAGATATTGGATTTAATGCTACCATTTTATTTTGTACTTTTTATTTACTCTGTATTCCAGTTTGTCTGCATAACAAACTTCCCCAAAACTTTGTGGTATAAAACAGCGATTTATTATACCCACAGATTCTGTGAGTCAGGAATGGGACAGGGCTCAGCTCCACGATCTCTGGCACCTCATCCAGAAGCCGTGAAGGCTGGAATCACCTCAGGGCTTGCCCACTTACACGTCTGGTGATAGGTGCTGGCTGGCTGCTGAGATCTTAGCTGGACCTGTTGGTCCAAACAACATGTAGGCTTTCCATATGGCGGTGGGCTCCTCACAGCATGGTGCCCAAGTTCCAAGGGCAAGAATCTTGAGAGAGAGAGAGAGAGTGTGCACACACACTGAATGGAAGCCGTATTGCCTTTTATGATCTAACCTCAGAAATCACACAACATGACTTCCACCATGTTCCATTTGCCAGGGTAGTAACACAGTCCTTCCAGGTTCAATGGGAGGCATCATAGACTCCACCAAGTCTTGATGGGGAGTGTCCGAGTTCTGGAAGTACAAGAGGAGTTAGAAATATTGCTGTGGCCATTTTCAGAAAATACAATCTACCACACTCTGCTTTGTGTTTCTTCTCTACTTTCTATTGAAATGATTGAGGCTTGTAAAAACCTATTTTCTCTTATTCTGCCTCCTGTTTCGGAAGCTCAACATTCTATTTTGACTTTTTAAGTATGTTCTCTTAATTTTTTTGCATCTATATTTAACATAAAGTCTGAAGTTAATAGTCTCTGTTTTCCTCCTGAATGAAACAAGGCCTTGAGAATTGTTTTTAGCTCCTATCACCTCTACTCCAACTTATATATTCTGTTGTTCATATTTTAATTCCATTTTGTCATTATTATTATTGTTATTATTATATGTTTAGGGTTTTCTTAAAAACAACGTAGGCTTGTTTCAATTAACTGACATGTACTGGCATTTTTGTTTGTTTGTTTTTTTGTTTTGAGATAGGGTCTTGCTCTGTTGCCCAGGCTAGAGTGCAGTAGCACGATCTTGGCTCACTACAACCTCCACCTTCTGGGTTCAAGCAATTCTCCTGCCTCAACCTCCCGAGTAGCTGGCACCACAGGCACCCGCCACCATGCCAGCCAACTTTTTGTATTTTTGGTAGAGATGGGGTTTCACCATGTTGGCCATGCTGACCTTGAACTCCTGACCTCAGGTGATCCGCCCACCTCAGCCTCCCAAAGTGCTGGGATTACAGGCGTGAGCCACTGAGCCCAGCCCCATGTTTTTTTTAAAGTGTGTTTTTACTATGCTTTCTTGTATTTACTCCATAGTAAGTTTACTTTCAGCAAACCTCTGTAGTTAAAAACTTTCAATCTCTTTACATCTGAAGATGTCTTTATTTCACCCTCACTCTTGAAAAATTGGTTTAGGGCCAGGCATGGTGGCTCACGCATGTAACCCCAGCACTTTGGGAGCCTGAGGCTGGTGGATCACTGGAGGTGACAGGAGGTCAAGACCAGCCTAGCCAACATATTGAAAACCCATCTCTACTAAAAATACAATAAAAAAAAAAAGTTAGCTGGGCATGGTGCTGCCCACCTATAATCCCAGTTACTCAGAAGGCTGAGGGATGAGAATCACTTGAACCTGGGAGTTGGAGGTTGCGGTGAACCAAGATCAAGCCACTGTACTCCAGCCTGGGTGACAGAGCAAGACCCCATCTCAAACAAGCAAAATTGGTTTAGCTATACATAAAATTAAAGCTGACAGTTATTTTCTCTCAGAATTTTAGATATATTCTTCCTCTATTTTCTGGGGTCTATAGTTGCTTTTGAGAAGTCTGAAGTCAGTACAAATGTTCTTTTGTAGGTCTTCTGTATGTTTTATCTCTGCTTGTTTAGATCTTTGCTGTTGCATCTCTGAAACTTCATAACAGTATTGCTAGATGTGCATTTAGTTTTACATATCCTACTTGGGATTCTTCATGGTCCCAAGCAGGAGGATTTCCAGTTCTGAAAAATTCCCAGTCATTATCTCTTGGAATATTGCTACTTCCCTAGTCTCTCTATTCTCTCCTTCTTTAACTACCATGAGATATATGTTGAACATTTTCATTCCAGTCTCTATGTCTCTTAATTTCTAATATTTTCCATCTCTTTATATTCTATGTCGCACTATAAGTCATTTCTTAAGATTTATGTTTTAGTTCACTAATTCTTTGGCTATGTCTAATATAGAATTGTCCTTTGGTATCTGCAGGGGATTGGTTCCAGGACCCCCCTGCGAATACCAAAATCTGTGCATTCTCAAGTCTTGCAGTCAGTCCTGTGGAACTGACTTAAGTGAAAAGTTGTCCCTCTGTATAAACACGTTTTTGAAATATGTGAATACTGTATTTTCTATGTGCCTTTGGTTGGAAACAAATCTCACTATAAGTGACCCCATGAAGTTCAAACCATCTTGTTGAAGGGTTAACGGTACTGTTTAAGCTCTCCGTAAATTTTTAACTTTGATATCTACATATTCCATTTCTAGAATTTGGGGTACTCAAATCTACCCTCATGTTTTCTTAGTGACCTTTTATGCTTTCAATTTCTTCTCTATACCTTCAATCATGTCAAGAAATAGAATATTTCCAGCAGCCAGCATCCTCGTCATTTACCAGGCACAACCCCTGCTCTTCCGAAGAAAATCATTCTCCCGACTTTTGAGGTGATTTTTCCCTTTCTTCCTCCTTTTACCACCTAAGTTGTTCTTTGTGGTTTTGAATTTTGGATTGCAATCTTATCTTCAACAGAGTTTTATCTCTAGAATCCTGAGCACGCTTAGATGAGAATGTGTTTTTCTAAGACATTTTGCATTTGCTTATGAGTCCCAAATGTATCGCTAATCCAGAACTATTTTAAAATAAAACATTATCAAGTTGTTTCTTCCTGTATCAAGAAGCTAGCATAAAGTCAAAGACCAAATCCGCATGAAGAGTTGGTCCATTGTTATAAATTGTCAGATGAGAGCTCCTTGTCTAAGTGGAGTCAGATTGACTTCTTTGTCATCTTCCTGGACCAGGACTGTACATTTTCTGTTCTACTCTTTCATCAAAGTGTAATCATTTGAAAGTCAAGCTTCTATGCAAAGATCTCAGTTCCAACATCCTTCTTCAGAAGGTCAAATGCCCAGCCACTGGGTCCCACATGAGCATTAACCCTATGGGCTTGGGTTCCCAGTGCCGGCAAAATCATGTGGCTGCTGTAGTGTCAATTCAAGTGCTTCCTGCTCCAGATCCTTTGTGCCTGGCTCACAGTGAATTGGCTTAAAGCTCAGTTTTGCATTTAAAGGATGCTTGCCTTTCTAGGTCTTTGTCATGGGCATGCATACTGGTTATCTGGACTGCTACACTGCTGGAACCAAACATCTGGCACCCTCTTCCTCAGCCTCGAATCCCACCATGACCCACTCCCTATATCCCTCTCTCCAGCACATGAACCTTGATCTGCTTCTGGGGCTTTTCTGTCCATTCCTGCGCCTGAGTGCCCTCTAGTTCCAGTGACTTTGGGTATTGCGGGTGAGTCTACAAACTTTCTGACAGTCCTCTTTCTGCAGCCCCTTAGTCCTTGGCATCCCTGGCCAGTTACCACTCCCCTATCTGCCTTCTGTCTTATAGAAATGGTTGATGTCTTTTATATGTGGCAGTCTCCTTTCCTCTTCCTGGGGTTCTTATGAGTTTATGCCTTTCTTATATTCTTTGTTTTCATTTTAGTGAAGATTTGGAAGTGAGAGGAAATAAACACACGTGTTCAATCTTTCATGTTTAGCTGGAAGTCCAAACAGTGTATCATATTATCTTTGTGTTTCGTTCATTGCAAGTGAGGTTGTCCTTTTCAACATATGTTTATTTTCGAATCTTTTTGTTGCATAAATCCTTTGCCTGTTTGTTGTTTGTTCTCCTCACTTCACCCCATCTTGACTCTTAGAATGTTCCTATCAATTTATATATTAATTATTTATATGAAAACATTAACACTCTGAAATGTTGGAAGCAGATATTTTTCTTAAGAATAAAAACAGTGGCCGGGCACGGTGGCTCAAGCCTGTAATCCCAGCACTTTGGGAGGCCGAGACGGGCGGATCACGAGGTCAGGAGTTCGAGACCATCCTGGCTAACACGGTTAAACCCCGTCTCTACTAAAAATACAAAAAACTAGCCTGGCGAGGTGGCGGGCGCCTGTAGTCCCAGCTACTCGGGAGGCCGAGGCAGGAGAATGGCGTAAACCCGGGAGGCGGAGCTTGCAGTGAGCTGAGATCCGGCCACTGCACTCCAGCCTGGGCGACAGAGTGAGACTCCGTCTCAAAAAAAAAAAAAAAAAAAAAAAAAAGAAAAAAGAAGAAAAACAGTTTCTTAGTTTGTTATACCCATGCATCGTTAATTTTATGTAGTTGAACTGCCAGGTTCTATCTTTTGTGATTTCTTCTATGGCTTCTGCATTGATTGGGAGAGTGGAGATGCTCCCTAAAGCCTCTCTTGCTGCTACTCTACTTTGGTTCTATGGAGAGGGAGTTCCTGTAGGGAAGCAGAAAAAGGGCAAAAGGAGAATTTTCATTTGACCCTGGTCATCTGTTAGTATATGGATAATTGAGAATCGACTACAAGTGAAACTGACAAAACAGACCTTCTTAATTATGTGCTAATAAACCCTATCATTCACTGTGGGCAGGAAAGAAATTTTCAGGCTTGTCCTTAAAGATGTGCTCACCCACCCTCTTCCTTGAGATTTTGCACTTTGTGACCTGCTGTTCCAGTGAGTTCTCTTTAAGACCCATTCACCTCCTGATGCCAAAAGAGTGCTGAGAGATAACAGCATTGCGACTTTATTGCTGCCTGAGTTCCCAAGCCCCCAGCTAGTGCGTAAAGAGGAAGCAGCATATATCTCAAGCGCCTCTGATCGTAGCTGGCATGATGCTTGATAACAGAATTTCTCAGACAACAGGCCCAGGCTGGGGAATTTTAATATTGTCTCTCCCTACAAGTAATTTCCAATGTTTATGCTCTGTGGAGCCCCTTTCGAGTGTCAGAGCAGAACAAATGCCAGTTTTAATGGACTTGCTAAATCATAAAAACTGCTTGCAAAATTGCATCTGATTAAAACAGGAAAATGTTCCATTATTCAGAAAAACATCCCTGCAGAGACTCATGGGGGCGGCAGGAGGTGGAGAAATGTAGGGAGTGCCCAGATCCGATGGAGTTTTCTCTCCATAGAAAAGATGTGGCCATGTTCACAGTCCTCCAGTTTCCTCCTCTCTCCTCCCCAGATCTTCAGTCCTTCTGCCATCTCTGATGAAAGTGAAATTGACATTAGTCATTGTGTAATTAATTTATACAACAACACACTATTAGCCAGGGCATGGTATGTGTGACAGGTACAGCCAGATAGGGTTCGGTGGGGTGGGAGTGGGACAATATTCTGAATACTCTGAAATCTCTGCATTGCCTCTCATGGGCTCCCACAGAGCAAAGACCAATATGGCAAACATCAAAAGGCCTGCCCTCCCCAACGGGACCACACTCTCCTGGCGAGCAGCAACATGTAAAATGAAATTGAGTTATCCCACTGAAAAAAGTCACACCCACTCACAAGCCACATTCTGTGTATTATCAGTGGAGTCCGATTTGGGCATTTAACCTAATATCAAGCTAGACAGGCAGGCAGATTGATTGGCCAGCATCATGACCAAGCATCATGACCAAGTACTCTGTGTTTAGGGAACAGTTCCTAAGTCCGGAGAGAAAGCAAAGCAAAGAATGGTCCTGTCCTCATGGAATTCACAGTCTAGGGTGAGCAAGAGGGCACAGTGGAAGGAGAAGTCCTGGCCGGTTTAGGTCAGTTATCAAAGCCAGGATGACATGCTGGGCAGGTCCTTACAGTGTCAGGACCCCAGGAGGAGAGTCTGCACTAATCAGGTGTCTTGGTTATCCAGCACAGTGACTTATTTTTTCCCATGATTCTGTGGGGTGGCTGGGCTCCACTGGGCAGCTCCTCTGTGCCACATGGTGTCAGGTTGGGCCATTTATAAGGCTGCATTTAGCCGGGACATCCACAGTGGCTTCCCTGACATGCATGGCACCTGGGGTGACTGGAGGGCTGGTCAGGCTTCTCCCTCACTGCACCGATCCATGTGATCTTCAGCAGATGTCAGTCTAGACTGTGCTTCTCCACATGGTGGCTGGATCCCAAGAAGGTAAAAGTAGGATCTGCCAGGCCTGTTAAGACTGAGGTCTGGATCTTGCATGGTGTCACTTACATATTCTATTGGCATATTGAATATGATTTGAAATAAGTGAGCCATCGACTAGGACATGGAAATTGCTTTTGTCATACAGAAAGTTTCATTGCAATAATACTTGTGTTAGCAGGATTTGACTTGTAATACTGAGCCCTTATAGGACCTTTGTGATTCCCAAGCACTTACCATACACTTGTGAAATCATAGTGTAAAAAAAGTCAGTGTCAAGTCACAAGACTGGCCTAGATTCAAGGGGAAAGGAAATTTATTTCCCCTCCTGAAGGAAAAGAGCGGATGTATACAGGGCTGGAGGATTACTGGTAATGATCTCTGCAGATAATCCATCACACTGAGGCTACCTAAGAAAAAGGGTTGGATTTGAAGTCAGCTGACCTGACTTCGAGTCCCATTTCCCCACCTCCCTTGCTAAGAGGTCTTGGGCAAGTAGTAAGGCCTATAAGTTGTGGCTCCCTGCTCTATGGAAGTCTCTCCACTGAATTTTTATCGTACCAATTTTGAGGGATCATGCATGGCAAAACACTTTGCCAATCGTGGCCTAACTACCTAGATGGGGAAGGGATTGCAGTGGCTTCTACTCCCTGTCCATACCACCGCTTGTTGCCTTAGCTGATCAGGAGTCTTCTCTCCTTCTGGATCTTAAAATAGACTTTGTTTTTTCATTTAAAATGTCTTCATTTCTCTTGTATTCCCATGATTTCCAGTTTTGCTTTCTGGCTCTGTTTTCCAGAGCTTCACAAGGACGCACCCCAATCTCTCCCCGTGGACTGCCATGAACAGTTGTACAATATTTTTCTGCATCAAGGCACCTGGACTTGGGGGCACTTGGGGGCTAAACTTGGGCTGTGTGCTGCCCACCAAGCCATGCACCCTGGGGCAGAGCTGCATCTACCTAAAGGGGTCACTTGACTTTGTGCCTACAAAAGCTCTCTGTGGACTAGAAGTGACCATATCTGGTGCCAGCCCTAATGGGGCTTGAGAGGCCACCAGTGGGGGCCCATCAGCCGTCAGCCCACAGACCCTCCCTGCTGCATGCTTCTTGGCTATCCAGAGCTGCATGGCCTTCTCTGTTTGACTCTGGGGTTGAGGGGTCCCCTCTGTTTACCCAGTGGCCTGCTTGACTTCCCTTCCCAGCCCTCTCAACCCCTCACCCGGCTGCTGCCTGTCACCCTCCATCCTCTATGCTGCAGAAATTATTTTTATAAACTCCTCCTTGACTGAAGTGCCACTTTAAAGAATTTAAAACACCACTGCTCTTTCCTAATGAGAAGGAGAAGAGACGCAGAGGCACTAAATTCTCTAGAGCTTTCCTGTAGCATTCTGATGTCGCCATCTCTGGAAATATTTCTCTTGCCACTATACACAACATATTGGCTGGGGAGCATCACTACCTATTTAAAAACCATCCCCTTGAGCACTTTGTAACCTTCCAGGATTTCTAAACTACACACTGTCGACACCTCAGACTTCAAAAATTGAGGGTGGGCATGCACATTGGAACAGGATGCTGGGCTCTGATTTTAACCAGTGTTTGCCAGGTGCCCCCACAACCCCACCTCTGGGCTAGGCCCCGGGGAGGGAAGTAAAACCACACAGGACAAGGACATTGCTTCTCTCTCAGCCCATCCTAGATGGGGTCCCTGATGTCCTGGTCCTCGGAAGGATGTCAGCTGCTCAGGTGCACAAAGAGGAGAGTTTGGCATTGACTTCTGGAGCCAGCCGGGCCCAGGCACCCTTAGCACCCTGCAGTTGCAACTCTACCATTTGCTATGCCGACCTGCCCTCAGTGATCTAAGTTATTCTTTGTTTTCTGGACATAATCGCCTGGCTCCCTCCTATTTGGAAACCAGCCTCCCTGGCTGCATCTGACATCCCTCATCCTCATCCTCCTCTGGGGCTGTTTCTGCAGAGCCACAAGGCCATTGCCTGCTTAGCTGCAAGTATCATTTGCCACCTCAAACATCCACCACGTGGCAGCCTGGCCACCTACAGAGCTCCTCCTCCCTCTCCAGACACCTTGGGCATGGCAGTGGGGCCTCCAGATGCCCTGTCCCACCTTTGGAGCCAGCCTCTGTAACTGGTTCCTTACCTGCACCATCCTGCCTGTCCCAGCTTCCTTCTCCTCCACACCAGCCTGTGCGGCTGATGCCCCATCAAGTTCACCTCCTAAAATGCTTTCATCTTTCACTTCCTCTGCATCCACACCAAGCCTGGCTTCACCCCTCCAACATCTATTGCTCAGATGAGAAAATAGCCCCTAATGCATCTCCCTGCTTCCAGCCCTGCCCTCTTGAATCCATTCTTCATAATGAAACCAGAGGAGCTTTTCTAAAGCCACAGGCTGGCATGCCCTTCACCCCTTGGAACATTTCATGGATGCCTTTCCATAGCCTTCATTCCACTCAGGACCAGCCCTGCCCACCTGATGCCTTATGACCCCTCCCTGCACCGCACCAGGAGACTGAGCAGGTGCCGTTCCCCCGCCTGGTGACCTCTTTCACCTCTGGAATCTGAGTACTGGGTTCAAATCCTAATGCAGCTCATTGCTAACAGTGTGAGCTTGTCATTAGGGGGAGGTTAATCAGTACCTATTTCACCAGAAGAGATTAATTTAGATGTGAAGTCTAAAGATAATAATAGTGACAATTATGATAATGACAGCTAATATTTAGATTGTGTTAATTAAATAGGCAAAATATTTATCCTCCCGAAGCCTCAGTTTTTCTTCTGTAGAATAGGGATAGTGGGGTTGATGTGAGGCTTAAATGAAATAATGCATACAAAACCTTTACTATGTGCCTGGCATTGGCAAGTGTTCTATAAAAGTGAGCTATTGTTATCATTGTGCTGATCCAAATACCTGGAATTCTAGTCTGGTTCTCACCACTGTCCCACTGCCTTGACCCTTGACCCTTCCCTTCCCTCACCTGCCTGGATGACTGTCATTCATCTTTCAAGACTTATTTTAGATGTCACTTCCACCAGGAAGTCCTCCTGGACTCCTTCTGTCTATGTTCGGCACCACTTCCCTGGATCCCTGCTCTAAGTGCTGTTGTAGAATGCACCTCTCACACTGAATCTTGATGGCAGTTTGCTGGTCTACTTCGCCTGCAGCCTGTGAGCCCTTGAGAGCAGGGTCTGCATCTTCCTGGCATGGTCGTCTCATATCTGGGGTAACACCTGGTACTCAGCAGGTGAGCAGGAAACATTCAGTGCAGGAACCAGTGAAGGCCGGGTGGCCTCCACACACTTGCTCCTTAGGGCAGGATCTTCTCTGTCCTTGAGGACTTCAAAGACAAGAATAATAAGCACCAAACGATGGTGAATGGTACCAGATGGTGCATGCATGCTTTACAGAGTGAGCAGGACAGACAATCAGCCTGCCTGCTCAGAGAAGGGAACTATCATTGTTGGCATATTGAATATTGTTTGAAATAAGTGGGCCATCGACTAGGATGTGGAAATTGCTTTTGTCATACAGAAAGTTTCATTGCAATGGTACTTGTGTTAGCAGGATTCAACTTGTAATACTGAGCACTTATAGGACCTTTGTGATTCCCAAGCACTTACCAAACGTTCGTGAAATGCATAGTATAAAAAAATTCCAATTGTTAGGAGATTGGCAGCTCCAATTTCCTGCAGCAGGTCTTCAACTGTTCCTTGATCACAATCCTTCATTGTGGCCTGGGGTTTCTCCTTCATGGCTCCTCTGAAGTGGGCATGGGTCTCTGGCCAGGAAGAACAGTGCTTCCTGGGACACAGGCATGCCCACCTGCCCCGGAGCAATGACTTTGTTGTTGCTCAGGACTGGAAAGGCTGGTGCATCTCAACATAGACTCTGGGGAAAGGTACCATTTCTGTCTGACAGCTCCTCCTCTGCTTGCTAGGGGATAGCACCACGTTTCAAAGCCAAGCCACTTCTAGCTCTTTCTCCTGTAGAAGGGAACATGATAGACACATTTCAGTACTCTTGCTGGGGACTTTCAGGACACCCAAAGGAAACCAAGTCATACTCCAGATGATCTGTCCCTGTGCATCCAACCCCAAAATGTACCATCTCTGTTTGGTGTCATCTGCCACATGCTGCAGCCCAGTAGCCAGGGCTTCTCATGGCTGTAGCTACCTGCCTAGCTCAGTTCCCATCCCTTGCCACAGAGAGCAGCCCCTCCTTCCCCACAGTCTGTATCCCACCCATTGTAGGACAGTGCCTAGTGCATAGCAAGCACCATCTAAGCATTAGCTGTCATCTTTGTCATCATCATCTTCTTCTTCAAAATACAGATCTAGATCGGGTGTGGTGGCTCACGCCTGTAATCTCAGCACTTTTGGAGGCTGAGGCAGGCAGATCATGAGGTCAGCAGTTCGAGACCAGCCTGACCAACATGGTGAAACCCTGTCTCTACTAAAAATACAAAAATTAGCCAGGCGTGGTAGTGCAGTCCTGTAATCCCAGCTATTCAGGAGGCTGAGGCAGGAGAATTGCTTGAACCCGGGAGGCAGAGGTTGCAGTGAGCTGAGATCGCAGCACTGCATTCCAGCCTGGGTGACAGAGTGAGAATCCATCTCAAAAAACAAACAAAGAAACCCCCTAAAATCCAGATCTAAGTTTACCTCTTAGGTTTCTGGTTAATGGTACCTAATGATAATGGATTTTTCTCATTGGAATTTTCAGTTTACAAAGCACTTTCACATCTGTTCTCTTATTGCAGGCTCACAGCACATCTGGGAAGCTGATCAGCTGGGGCAGGGTGTGCCACGTCTATTTTTCTGATGGTGAAGAATTTCTGAAAGGTCTAGAGCTTTGGCTCATGGTGTGTGGGTCAGAGTCAGGAACTGTGCTGATCCCAGACTCAAAGCCTGGACTCCTCTGATGCATACGTACTTCTTAGATCATGTAAGAAAGAAATTTTATCTCAGGACCGAGTACACACACACACACCCCAAAAAAAAACTGAAACAAAGTTTGTAACAGAATACTTTCCTTACTGCATGCAATGTGCACTGCCTTCTCCCTTCTCCCATCCCCTCCCCTCCCCTCCCTTCCCCTCCTCTCCCCTTCTTCTATTCTCTCCCCACTAACAGGGCATGACTTTTCACTGCATATCTAGGACTATTCCTACCCCATTCTCCCAATCCCCAGCTCTGCTTCTCACCTGATATTTCTTCTCCTCACCCACTTCCTCAACCTGGATTCACTACTTTGCACTTGCCTGTATGTTGCTTGGCAAGCATCTTAAAGCCCAGTGTGTGTCACTCCCAATATAGGTCACAAACCGGGCGAGGGTTGGGACTGTTTTCGTGCTGCTTCTGTAGCCCCTCATGATGCCTGGGACATGTGGGAGCCCCCAGCCTGGACTCCATGGACCGGTCTGGCGGCCCAGCACATCCTGGTCTGGTGGCCTCAGCACATCCCAGCCTCTCCTTACTCCTCAGTGTGCTCCACCCTTAGATCAGCCCTGCCTCTCCCGCTCTCCTCCAGGGCTCTCTGAAGGACCCTAGCTGGACTCTTGACAGGTGTGTGTCTCTGTGATTAATATAGACCCCTTTCAAACCTGGGAACCTGACACCTGCCAACTGTTTATCGGGCTGGAAGCATTGGAGATGCAGCATCTAGAGATGGCAGGACTCGGGCCTGTACAGAGAAGGAGAGGAAGGGCATGGTAAGGAGGTGGGGGAATGGGAGGCTGGGGCTGGCAGCTCAGCCTCAGGGAAAGTATCCCAGTGCAACAGATGTGAGCTCTGCAAGGGACATTCACCACAGTGATGCTCGCCCTGGCAGAGCAAACACTGGCAAGTCTCAGTGTTTCCCCCAGGGAAACCCTCGCACCCACCACCTTCTCCAGTGAATCTGCGCAGAGGCCACAGGGCCAGTGCCTCTCATCTGGGCAGGGTTCCTGGGGCTCTTTCAGAATCTCAGTTTACCTTTATCATGGCCTGGAGAGGGAGGTATTAGTACCCTCCTTGCCCAGACAGAGAAACAGAAGTTATTCAGTGATATCAAGAAGATAGTAAAGATGAGAGGTCCATGCCTTTCCCCCTGACCACCACATCTGCTTAGAGCACTGGTTCTCGAGCTGGGAAGATGCCAGTAATTCTGACACTTGGGTCCCACCCCAGACGCTCTGCTTTAATGGATTTGGGTGTGGCCTGGACCCAGCCCTGTCATGGGTAAGCACCACTGATTTAGATGCTATTAGGAATGTGTGTGTGTGTGTGTGTGTGTGTGTGTGTGTGTGTGTGTGTGTGTGTGTATAAAAGCACCTTCCAGATTGACATGGGCAGAGGGGTAGGAAGGAGATCCCAGGGTGGGAGAAGATGGTGCAAGAGTCATGCCACCATGGGGGTGGGGGTTTTGCTGAGAAGCTAGACAACACACTCCCACACTGTCTTTGGAATGTCATTGGCATTTCTGTGACCTCTCTCGAGTCCCAGTGAGTCATAGGTCACAATCTGTGCAGGAGAATATTGCCTCAGATGGTTAGCATCCATATTAGCATCTTAGCACCTTTCTCCCTGGAAACTCAAAGACAGTAAGCTCCATGAGGTCAGAGAATCCGTCTGTCTTGGTCATTGTTAGCCTTGGGAGTCTGAAGTGTGGAGGCAGCTCTAGAAGTGCCAGTGGAATGTTAAGTGGATGAAACCCAACAGCTGAAGAACTTGCTTAGCCCTGTGTTATAGACAGGGACATGGATCTGGAGAGGGAAGAGTAATAAAGCAATGATAGTAATAATCGTTACCATTTATGGAGTAATTCACATGGGCCAGGCACAATATGAGGCGCTAAACCTCTGTTAACTCCTTTATCTTCCAACAGCCCTGTGCACAGGCATCACGAGCTCCCATTTTGCAGATGAGAAAACTGAGACTCAGGGGAGTCAAAATTTTGCCAGGTTACATAGCAAGTCAGTGATCAGTCTACACTGTCCCATGCTGCCCTAGAGCTATAGCAAGCTGGAAACCCAGAGGGTTCTGGCTCTCACTGGCTACCAGATGAGTTTACATTCTCCTTTTTCCCCTCTTCACTGGCTTTTGGATGATTAATAAATTTCAAAGCAAATCATGCAGGGATCAGCGCAGACTTCTCAAATTTATAAACAGTGTCTTCTCTGAGAAAGAGTGGAGAGTGGTCTTTGGGGAGGCAGCCGCCTGGACTGGAGGAATAAGGGGAAAGTCTATTACCGAGAAGAACTTACATGTGGCCCCTGGGGATGGGCTGCCTGTGACCTCAGCGTCCTTTTTCATGTCTAATTTCTGTGATTCTGGGATTCAACATAAACCTCATTCCTCATGCAGCGCCCTGAGTGGCAGTGGAGTTGAACTTTCGTTTAAGAATGTCAAGGCGTTCCATCACGCCTGCGATGATTAGGAAGAAAGGTGGAACGGCTGATATCTGAGTTGCTGCTCTCCCAGGTACAGGGGCTGAAGACAGATATGTAGCTGGGTCTTGCTCACTACCCCAGCCACTTGCAGCCAGAGGCCAGGTCTGGCCCTCTGTTGGCCCCACAGAGCATCGGCTGACCTGGCCCAGGTGTCAGGGGAGGCGCTGACCATCAAGCAGATGGCCCCTGCTCTTGGAAACTCTGTTTTTTGCTCCGTGCTTTTCTCTGGGTGTCTGCTTTTTCTTAGGCTCTGACTCATTCCTCATAGGTCAAAGGATAACGGATCCAGATTCAGAGTGGGATTCCAATGTATTTCGGCAGATGGGCAGAAGTGGATGGAGCTGGATTTAGGTTGGATTCAGGGCTGTGTGGCTGGAGTGTGGCATTTCTGTAATCTGGGACCCCAATGGGGCTGACTAGTCAAGTTTCTAAGCTGGGCCAGGAGGCAGTGCGGGGCCTGCTGACCCAGCAGGAGGGCTCCTGACTTGAGTTCAAGGCTGGTCATGACTTTGGTGACCCTGGGGAAATGACTCAGCATCTCTGATCCTCAGTTTAATTACCTATAAAGTGGGCACCATAATAATAACCACCTCGTCTAATTCACATGGGAACCACCCAGCACTAGGTGTATGACAGCACTTTGCCAAGTGAAAAATACTATACAAATGTTAGTTAGGCCTTGTGCTTTTAAAATGCCTCCCTGATTAAGAAAAAAAAAAATCCTTCTCCTAGAGCCTGGGGCAAACACATTCCCCCATGCAGGGTTCCTTCTCCTACTTTTGCCATGACCTTCGTCCACTGTGTGTTCAAGCAGTGTAGGGCACCAGAGAGGCTGTGGCTGAGGTTCTCAGATTGTCAGCACATCCTGTGACCTGGAGTCACACCCTTTCTCCTCATAGAGGACACAGGAGCCATCTGAGAAGCTCTGAAAGAAAGGAGGACCCAGAGACGGGAGATATGGGGTCCCAATACCTGCTTAACCCATGACACAGTCCAACACAGGTCCTGGCTCGAAGGTGAGCACCCTGCCAGCTGCAGGTCCAGGACAACAGGCTGTCTCCAGCACAACAGGCTGTCTCCAGCAAGGCAGTGCCTGGACCTTGTGCATCTCCTCGAGTACATCTCACTCAGGAGGTTGTACCTGGGCTGTTGCCTTTTGAGGAGCTCCAATAGGTCTGAATGGATCCTGATGGGCACGTGGCCAAGGGCATCTGAGTGGAGGGGCGGGGATTCAGCTGGCTTGAGAAATTTGCTCTCTTTGCTGTATTCCTAGGTGCCAGCTACATACTAGGTACCAGGCTGGGTTCTTGGGGTGAAAGTATGCCCCGGACCTTAGGCCCAATCCCGGGCCCTCCTGGCTGGGTTTCCACCCACAAGTGGCCTCCTTCATGGCAGCTCCTGAGAAACACTGGAAGAGGTGCAAGTGTGGTGCGAAACGCTGAGCTATGAATGACTCCAGAGGCTGCAATTAGCTGGTTCTCGGCTGCTGTATTTTTAGATACAAATATTGTCACCAGACGCTTTGCAGCCACTGAGAAGCCTACTCCTCTCAGGAGGCCCCTCTTCCTTGGCAGGCAGGAAATTCCCCTTCTCAGGTAGAGCTGAGGTTCCAGAACTACCTGGGCCTTGGAGCAGGTGCTCCCTCTTCAGCACTGAAAAACTCAAGGGAGGCTGAGGAGGGGTATGGGGCTGGGAATCTGGGTACTGTCTGGCATGTCTGGCCCTCCCACAGGCTCACTTGGTGATTGGAGATTCCTGAAGCCCAGAAATGGTGCAGATGAGCTCCTTTCTCGTTGTGCCTTTATGCCCATCACATGAGTGAACCTAGAAAGGCAGGCCTAGCGGGAGAATTCTAGGTAGTGCATTCATCTCTCAGGCACAGAGTGATATTTCATGAGGCAGAGAAGTGGAAGAGTCTTTGATAATCCACTGACTCTGTTGCCTAACTTTGTAGATGGGAAAAATCAGGCTGAGAGAGAGCACCGGCTTGTCTACCGTTGTCAGCTAGTCATGGAGGAACCAGGAAACAAACTCAGCGCCTTATGTGAAGGGCCTGTTCTCCTGGCACTCTGGATCATTCCAGCTGGGGAACAGAGTGGCCCTGTAGTCATGCCAGGCTCAGGGAATTCCAGAGCTTTTTCAGGTCTAGACAGATGTCCAGCTTCATAGAGATTTATGCAAGTGTTCTGGTTTTCTACTGCTGTATAATCTCTCTGCCCCTGATCCCCTCCAAACACACAAACACTTACTGGCTTCAAGGAACAATTTACTATTATCTTCCACAGCTCTGTGTGTTGACTAGGCTCAGCCTCATGGTTTTCATGAGGGGCCCTCATACAGTTACAGTCACAGAAGCTGGGTGGGACAGGACATCCATGATGGTTTCTTTGCTCACGGGTCTGGTGCCTCAGTTAGGGTGGTAGGAATAACTGGGGACTAGCTGGGCTTCTCCCTCAGTCTATGCAGCTTCTCCACATAGCTGGCTGGGCATCCTCACAGCATGGCGGTCTCAGGGCAGTTATGCTCCTTCCATGCTGGTTGGCTTCCCCCAGAGTGAGCCCTCCACGAGATCTAGAAAGACTCTCCAAGGCTGCTTGTAACTTAGCTTCAAAAGTGACACAGCATCGCTTCCAGCACCATCCACTGGCCAAAAGCAAATCATGAGGCTAGCTCAGATTCGTGGAGAGGGCAACACACAGGGGCATGGATACTGGATGGCATTTTTGGAGACGGCTACTGCAATTAAAAACACACAACCTAAAATAAGTAAAAAGAGGTGAGTGAGCCATTTGTATCGCCATGTCAATAGTTTTCTACATAATTTGACTCTCCAAATTAACTCTTTGCCCAGTGCCTGCCTCCTCCTGCTCCTAACCCCTCATTGTCCACCCCCAAAGCCATATATCTCCTTCTGCTATTCCCCTCTGCCACCTCATTTAGCTTTTTGGAAAGAGAATGGACTTTGAGGTGAGATAGCCATGCATTTGAATCTTGTTGCTATCATTAGCTGTATGAACTTGAACAGTTCAAGCCTCACCTTATCCATCTTAAAAATGGAAAGAATTATAGTGGTAACCATCTTATCTCCTTACAAAGCCATTGAGGTGATGAGAGGTGCTCACACATGGGTACCTTCCTGGCACAGAGAAGTCCCTCTGAGCATACCCAGCCTTTATTGGTGCCTCTTGGAGAATCCAGCACTTGGAGGCAGCAAATTCACAGAGAGGTCACTCCCAGATATGCCCCCAGATCTTTCCTGATTCATATCACACTGAACCTGTGCCTCCATCTGCTATTCTCTGCTCCTGCCACAAACAGCAGCCTGAAGAAAGGGGCAAAAATTCAGGTTCTCAGCTGGTTGTTTGCTTCACTTGATGTTGACCACCTGGCTTGACCGAGTTCTCCCCCTCTGAAGGTCAGAATATCTGAGAACTGCATTAGGCTCAGCTTGAGTAAATGTCATTCATTTTGGAACTATTGCCTGATTTCCTTTAACTCAAAGGGATCTGGACTTGGTGTCAGAAAGCCCAGTTTGTGTCCTAGTTCTGCGTGCTATATAACCCTGGCCAAGTCTTTGAGCTCAGCTTCCTCATCTGAGAGATGGGGATGCTAATACTTCTTTATTTCTGATCAAATGAGATCAGGCTTTTTAAAATTGAAATATACCTTTCTAATGGACAAATAATTGTTTCTATTTATGATCTATTTATGAAATAATGTATTTGAGAGCACCTTGTGGACTGCAGAATGCTATATGAACACAAGGGATGTTTTATGATTGAAATGACGGCCCAATATGGAGAGGGAGGGAGTGAGGAGAGGGGTGGGGGAGGGACAAGAGAGAGAGAGGGGTTGGGGAGAGACGAGAGAGAGAGAGAGAGAGAGAGAGAGAGAGGCAGGGGAGACATGAGAGAGAGAGGGATTAGGGAGAGACGAGAGAGAGAGAGAGAGAGAGAGAGGGGTGGGGCAGAGACAAGAGAGAGAAATCTTCACAATACCCCTATAAAATAGGTTACTAAGATTACTCCCATTTTAATTAAGCAAACTGAGCCTCAAAGGCATGAAATCACTTCCCCACGTTCACACAGCTAGTGGTAGAGCTAGGATTTGAACCCAGTCAGATGAACCAGAATCCAGTCTGCAGTCACCGAGTGTCCACCTGTCTTGCCAGGCACTGTTGGCCCCTGCAACAAAAGATGAGGAAGACCCAGTCTTTGTTCCTAGGCAACCTACCACCCAGGAAGAGGATTACAGCTGGAATGCATATCTTGGACTTGTTATTAGAGACAATTTGGCCTCCAGGTGAGTTTTCTTGTCAGTGGCCCACTGAAATGAGAAGTCATCAATAAAGAAAAATAGACATTACTGACTTGACCAAAGCATACCATTTTTAAATATATCTATCCACAAAATTACATTTTTTGAAAGATAGTATGTATTTGCTAAACATCTGAGAATTGGAAAAAAAAAAAAAACTACCCATGGCACAGAAGAAAAATAATACAAATGTGTTTGCAGTGCTTTATGGCTTAAAAAATGACTTCATCAATTCTCACCGAGTTTCATATTAAACAGGCAAGGGAAGCAGAACCGTCTCTGTGTGATCTGCATGCCGGGAGGTGGATGCTTCCTCTCTGCCATTTCTAGACCTTCTTGGGTCCCCTCTCTGCACCCGGAGCCCACCACTTTCTTCTTTTTCCACGCTTGCTGCCCATCACACCTGCTGTCTTTAGCCAACAGAGCACAAATCACATTTTGAACACTTCAACCTTATTGCTTAGACTGTCCACGGAAACAGTGGGGACAAAGGACAGCTCTCATGGGAACTGTGGTGGCTGTGTGATTAGCCCCTGCCATTTACCAAGCATTGTGCTTTGCGCTAGATAACTGTGATTTCATTTGATCCACAATCAGTGCTATTATTATTCCCATTTTCAGAAGTGGAAATAGAGGTTGCAAAGCTCAAATAAGTTGTCAAACCTACATGGCCAATAAATGGCGATACCAGAATTCAAACCCAAGCCTGATTCCATAGCCTATGCCCATAACAATTTTGTTACACTGTCTCTGCTCAGAAGAAGGCACAATGAAACTATTCTAGAAGGTATCAGTACCTTCGTCTTGGGGACCTGTGATGTGGAGTAACTTCATTAATTCAGTCACTCATTTTTTCAAGTATTGGTGCACGAAGGCATGTATTGATGCATACAACACACATTAACTCTACATCTGGGGGTATATTTCTGCATGGTGGTTGAAAGTGTGGGCTCTTGAGTCAGATCCCAAGTTTTCAAATCCCAGCTCTCCCACTTACTAACTGTAGGACTTTAAGCAAGTTCCTCAATCATTTTGTGCCTTAGTTTATTTGTTCGTAAAATGTAGTAATAGTAGTTACCTTGCAGGGTTGCTGAATGGATTAAATAATACAAATCAAACACTTGAAACAGTTTGGGGCAGCTGGTCATTATGCCAAAAATGTTAGGTACCATTATTATCACCTGTAGTAGGCATTGTGTTAGGTGCTGTGGTAAAAACTGTGGCATGAGAGTGAGAAGTGGCTCTATTCTATGGGTAATAAGGGAGTCACTGGAAGTGTTGATGGGATTTTGTTTTAGGAATTTTACTTTTAATCTGGCAGCAGAATCAGTTGGATCAAAGATGGGAGACTGGCCAAGAGCCTGCAGTAACAGCGTCGCCATCATTCCAGGTTCAACTTTAATGGTAGCAGAGACAGCTGCAAAGAGCATTCTGAAACAGGATGTGGCAACTAGCTGGACTGGGGTTGCCACACAGGGGAGAGCAATGACCTAGAAAAGTGAGGTTTCTAGCCTGGAGGAATTGGAGAACTTAGAGCCACCAAGAGAAACAGGGAACAGAGAAGGGGAGGCCACCAGGAAGGAAGATGTCGACCAAGTCTCCACTTCTGTTGCACTGAGAAGGGGAAGTTGCCCTTGTCTGCCTGAGCCTTTGGACTGTTGTCTGGAGCCTTGGCCTCTTGGGAACTGGCCAAAGACAACTGTGCTCACAGGGTCTGGACCATGAGGCCTGAGGCCCCCAAGAGTCCCGAGGACAGGACCAGTCTGGAACTTGGTTTTCCCACAGCTAACCATGGGCTTCATCTACATACCCCATTGTCATTCTTAGCTCCATACTGCCCTGTCTGCCTGTCATGTTTATGGGGCCAGAAGCCAGAAAAAGGAAAACCATTATTGAGACCCCTACCTGCCCAATGGGGTGAAAGACCCATTTCATCCGCGAGGAAGTACAGGAGCCAGGGCCAGGAAACTCCTATGGGTGTGGCCCACATCTCCACCTACCCACATCTCCACCTACATTGTGCCCCAAATAGGGAGGGCTCTTGCTCTTCTGGGAGAGCCACTGACAGTGAGTGGTGCTGAAGATGGAGCCCTTGAAGGGCCAAGGATGGAAACTTCAGGTCCAGCATGGGGGACGGTAAAGCGAGGACAATGGGAAGAACATAGCTCTGGCTTATTGGACCCCAGCGTGGTGAGCAGCACCCTGACTAGCTCTCAGAATGGCCCCTCTACTTTCCTTATAGACCCAATCCACAGCGCAGCACCTGGCACTTAGTATGTGCTCAATAAGCCTAATGAATGGATGAGTGAACAAACGCCAGGTTACCAAGCTCTTTCCACAAGGGGAGGTGAGGGTGGGTGGGAGGCCTGACTGCACACCCTGCCCTGGTTGGGGAGGGGGTATGAGAAGTAGCTGAGCTGCCATCAACTGGCTGCCTATTCACGAGCAGAAAGCAGAGCTGCCATCCTGGGGGGCCTGAGAGGGTTGGGGATGCAGCCGCAGCATCCACCGTGGCAAGGGCAGCTGGGGTGGGAGGATTTCCAGGCTGCCTGCCAAGGAAAACCGGCCTGCTGGCCAGCCTGGCTCCCGGGCAGAGGTTGCAGACCCCGGGATAGATGGCAGTGTAGGAGATGCAAATATATGCAAATGATGGCACAACCATTTTCTGGGTTCCCAGAGATAGGATATTAACATCCATCACTGGACAGCAGGCCTCTGGCAGCAAGGATCCCAGTCATTACCCTACCATCCTGTGGTAAATGCCCCCAAACCTCCCTAAAATCATGCTGGCTTTGAGTCTCCCTTTGGGCCGGCTGGAGGCAGAAGGATAGAGCAGCCACTGAATTACAAATGCTCTGTGTTGTTTTATTCATGCCACTGTGGTCTGGAATGAGACTGTGACCCTAGATTGGGGTCTGGAGTGTGAGCCTAGGGCCCCTCCCTGAGGACAGATGGAAGCTGGGAGGAGGCGGTGCAGCTGGGGAGCTCCAGTCAAGCCCCTACTGCAGGAGAAGGCGGCAACTGGGGCTCCTCAGCCTCAGGGAGACCCATTTCACCCTGAAGTCGAAGAGGAGGTAAATTGAGGTCAGAACAAGGACCCTGCACTGCCACGGACCAGAAAAGGTGACGAGAGATGGCCTTAGCTGAACAGTCTGAGCAGAGGGCACAGATCTCTGATGGTGGAGGAGGAGACAGAGGCTGGAGACAGTGAAGAGAGTCTGCAGCGAGACCAGCTATGTAGAGAGCAGTTGGGCTGGGATGCCTTCACATGCAGTCCCTCCCTCATTCATTCTTTCTGCAAAGGGCCCCTCTGTGGCAGGCTCTGTACTTGCCCCTGGGCAAGTAGCAGCAGACAGGGCACAGCCCCTCATCTCATGGACATGAAGTCTAGTGGGGAGAATGGATGTTAGGCAAATCATTATGAGTTCACTGGGTAACTGAAGCGTAAGGGCAGGAGAACAAGGCATGTCTGATATAGTCTAGGGCAGCGAGGAAGGCCTCCTGGAGAACCTAATGCCTAAGTCAAGACCTGACAGATAAATAAGAGTTTTGGAGTCACTAAATGGGAGGCTGAGGTGGCCATAGAGTGGAGAGGCCATTCCGGGTAGAAGGACTAATACGTGCAAAGGTCCTGTGGTAGGAAGAAGCAGAAGGCTCTCTAGAGGCGGAAAGAAGACTTGCGTGGCAGGAGCAATTGGGCGGGGGGCATGTAGGATGAGGGTCATGAGTGGTCAGAGGCCAGGGCACACTACAAGGCATGTTCAGGGCTTTGAACTTGATCTTGAAGGCAATGGGATATCACTCAAGGTTTTTAATCAAGGGGGTGGCATGATCCAATTTATGATTTTGTGATGTCCTGTAGATGCTGGAGAATGGATGGAGGGAGGGGAGAGCTATAAAACTCATGCCTTTGAATGACCTGTGTGATACTGCCGTTGTCATTACAGGATGAGATATTGCTGGATATGAGAAATGAGGAAAGAACCTGGATGTAGGGAGTGAAGTCTAGGGAAAAATAACTTCTTTCTAGTCTTCTGGTGGTGGCATAAAAAATTAGCTACCGTCCCTAACCAGGGGACAAACCACACTGAAATTTCTGTCCTTTTCTTGTTTTCTTTGCTTCTGCTCAGAAGGGGAGGGATGGGGGACTTCTCTGCCTGTCTGGCCACTTGCCCTGGTTCTTAGAATTCAAAAGGCCTTGCTCCCTCCATTGGTTCTTGACAGTTCTCACCCTGGCAGGGCCGAATCCTGGAATTGTGCCTTTGACAGAAACCACCATCACCTCCAAGGGCTCATCCTGATGCCACACACCCCTCCTGCCAAGAAAGACTCCAGGGGTAACAGAATGGGCTACGGTCCTTGTTTTGTGATTCTGACATTTGTCCTTCCCAGGGTCGTCCCTGCTGTTCCAGGCCCTCCACGTTCCCGCCTTGGGGGCCAGTTTTATATTCCAACAAATGAAGACTGCAGAGGAACAAGATTGGTTTTCAGAGAAGTGGTCCCTGGCCAGCGATATCTTATTCTGTAGTTATAGACAACACAGACAGGGATGTATATGGGCCATAAAAGAAAGAGACAACATGTGACATTTAATTCAAGATTAAAAGAAATCATCAATTGGAGCTGATTGTGCTCATCCAGATGTCACCAGAAACAGCTGTATGCCGTCTGCCAGACAGGGTGCCACCAGCTGGAGCAGCTCTCCTTAAGACCCTGGCTTTGCTTTGCTCCACAGCAGGAAGGCAGAACTGAGGTTGGAGGCCAGCCGGAGTGACAGAGGGATGATGAAGGCAGCAGCAGTGGCAGAAGCTGGGAGGAGGAGCAGGAAGGATCCTTCCCCCACCCCAACTTCTCTGTCTTGTTTATGTTAACAAAGACGAGTAATGAATTACTGATAAGTGGCCTCTTTTAAAAGGAAATTATTCAAGAGAGCAGGTGAGATTCTGCAGGCATTCATCTTTCCAGCTCCAGGAAGCTGGCTGGGAGATGGGAAAAGGTGAGTGAGATGATTCACGGCGGCCGAGGCCCTTCATCCATCACGGGGGTGTCCTAGGTAATGGGGGAACAGGATTGATGGGTCCCCAGTCTCAGGTTGGCAGTGTGGTGGGAATCCACCAGCTCCACCTCATCAGCCAGGCCAACAAGGCTGAGAATCAATGGGACCTGAGTACCCAGCCCCCATAGGAGGTCAAGAGCCCGTCAGGGTGAGGGGTGGGGCAGGGGATGTGTTGACTGTGCCCTCACCCGGGTGCAGTTATATCATGGAGAGGGGAAATTCCTGACTCATGGCAGGCTAGAGATCTTGCTAAGGCCATGAATGCTAAGGCCAGCCTTCTAAAAATGGGGGAAAGAGCTCTGGTCTTAGAGTTAGGACATCCAGTGCTAGGCTCGACCCTGCCCCCTTCCCCTCCCCGACCCAGTTCCTTAAGAGGAGTAGGTCAGAAATAGCAAACCTATGGGCCCCTGTGGGCAATATTCAGAAATATTTTATTTGGCCTGCAGTGTTGGCCCACATTACATTTTAAATCTGAATTGCTTATCAACTTTAAAGGAAAACTCAGTAAACTAGCTTTCTTGAAAACAAATCAGAAGATCGAGCAATTGGCTGGGGCTGAGTGCAGCTGCTCTCCTTGGATGGAGCACACACCCTCCTCTGTGCCATCGAGCCCACGATCCCTTGATCACTCTGTCAAACCCTTATTTTGGACCCCCTTAGATCCTCTTAGCCTCATCTGTCTCTAGCTTCAAGGACATCTGCTGCTACCAGCTCTTGATGGGCTCCAACTAACTTCATGCACGTCAACCAGATAGTGCCTTGCTCCATGCCTGCACCGTCTGCCACGGGCCCCTTGCCTCACATCCCTGGGCTTCCCTTTTGAGGTGCAGACGGGATTGAAGAATCCCGCTCAGCACCCACATGTGCACAACCTGAAAGTGCTAGGGGTTAATGACCAGTTTGACAAAACTTTGATCAATGGAAAATAGGAGTTAATGGAAAATTCTTCCCTCTTTCTCCCTCCTGGCAGATGCTTCCGAGGCAGACAGTTTCTTGAAATGATCTTGCAAGATTGAACAATCAGTAGCACTTGGCCGCAGATAGCTCAGTAATGTGCCCTCCTCGTGGTGGCTCTGCCTCTCCCTGTCTTGCTCTCCTTCCTGGGATTGTGTTCCCTAATAAAGGAGTAGCACAGAGGACTTTGCCTCAGCCTTTGTGGAAAACCCAAGAGAAGACAGTTGGTATTAGGAGTGGCCCCAGCAAGCAGCCCTCAAGATGGGATTCTGGAGCTGGATTACTCACGGGAGTTTTGGCAAGGAGAACCCCATCCTTGGCGATAAGTTGGGTGATGATAGTCCTGGCATGCAATGGCATCAGGATTATCTGAGCTATTACCTGTAGAATACTGGGAAGAGCTGCAGGTAGAAAGTGAGGCCTTGGGGTAAGCCATGGCCTTGGTGCTTGAACATTGCCCGGGGTTGGATAGAGGAGGGAGGTGGGGGAGAGAAGGCTGCCAGAGGGAGAATTTGTGACACTAACTCTTGATGTAAGCCCTTGACTGGAATTGAATGTTAGGACCTAGAACTGGTCTGAACAGTGTGATAGGATGGCATCTTAGAGTTTGGCCATGATAATGGTTTAGAGCAAATGAGTAGAAATGCCAGAACCTCCTCAGCACAGGATTGAAGAAGGGGTCAGAAGGCGCAGGGAGGTAGGAATTTTAAAATGAATTATCTATATAGGATCCGGGAACTTACCAGTTGGCCATTGTTATGGATTGAATTGCATTCCCCCAAAAGATACATTGAATTCCTAACTCCTGGTGCCTGTGAATGTGACCTCAGTCAAGTCTTTGTAGATGTAATGAAGTTAAGATGAGGTCATTAAGGGTGAGCCCTAATCCAGTATGACAGCAGTCCTTCTAAGATGAGGAGAGGACATCCAGAGAGACACAAAGAGAGGATAACCATGTGAAGATGGAGGCAGAGATTGGAGTTGTGCTGCCACAAGCCAGAAGCTGGAAGAGCAAAGAGGCATCCTCCCCTAGAGTCTTTGGAAGGAGCATGGCTCTGCCAATGCCTTGATTTTGGACTTTCGGCCTTCAGAAATGAGAGAAAATACATTTCTTTTGTTTTAAGACACCCAGTTTGTAGTACTTTGTTAGAGTAGCCATGGGAAATGAATACAGCTTTATCTGGGAGTACCCAGAGAATCCCCCTCCCCAAGGTAAGAAGGGATGCCCTGGTTCGGAGTGGGGAGCACAAGCATCTCTGAGAAATTCTGCAGTGGCTGCCCTCAGTAGGCTGAGGCCAATGATAGAATTGTGCTCCCTGTGATCAATAGGCAGGACAGGATTCTGGAACAACAGAGGCCAGCTGCTGTCCCTTTAACACCAGAGGCAACGTGAGTAGCAAGCTAGAGAAGCAACCAAGGAACACAGACCTGCAGAGATAGTTGATGATGGCTAATCAGCCATGGTGTGAGACAGATGGACAGCTGCAAGGGAGTTGCTTAATTTGTGTAATTGTGAAAAAATATCAAGAAATGGCAAGCAAAAGGATGACATCAGACCCTTACCTGGTCTCCAGATCTAAGTCAGTTCACAGACCCAGCATCCATTGAGAGAAGAAGAAGAAGGTCCCCTTGAGGAAGGACCACAGGATGCCACCACAAGCATATGAGATTTGTATTCCTCCAATCCTTTCCCAAAGGGATCTACAGCTAGAGTGACTGCATGGAAGGAAGAGAAATGCCCACATTTCTAAGGACTGGTAGATACCAGGAATGACTTAACACTGACACTGACAATAAGGGGCCGGGTGATAAAGGGACTTGGGTCCAAGTCTGTCCTGCAGTGGGTCCTGTGGATCCATAGACCACCCCTGTGGTCATTCCTCCAGTCCCTGCAAGTGTATTTGGTTAGATGACGGCAGAACGCTCCCATTTGAATCCACAACCCATGAATAAGGGGCCATTCTGGTAAGATAGGCCAAGTGGGATACACTGAAACTACCACCCAGCTCAGACAAGATAGTAAAATGGAAGAATTATTGCCACATTCTGGGAGAATTTCAGAGATTAGTGCCCTCATTAAAAACTTAGAGGATGTAGGGTGGGTGTTTCCCATCACATCCTCATTCGGCTCATCATTCTGGACCTGCTAAAACCAAATTGTTCATAGGGAATGACTGAGGACTTGAATAAACTAAACCAGGCAGCAACCCTGATTGCAGCTTCTGTGCCAGATGTGGTAATTTTACTAGAGCAGGTCAAATAGCCTCTGGCATTTGTAAGGGGCTAGTGATCAAGCAAATGCCTTCTTCCCCATCAGTAGGAAGGATCAAAGGCAGTTCATCTTCATATGGTGGGGACACATTTGTTGTCTTATCCCAGGGCTGTGCTAACACTCTTGTTCTTTGTCATAGTGTAGTCCAAAGGGACTGTAGTCATCTTGAATTCTGCAGAATATCACACTGGCTCACTGTATTGATGACAACAAGCAAATTGTACCTGGTGAGCATGAAATGGAAAACTTGAAGATTTTATTAAGCACTTGAGAACCAGAGGTAGAAGATAACTACACGAACATCTAGGACTATGCCACATTGGTGATGTTTTTAGGGGTCTAGTGGTTTGGACCATTCTAAGACCAACCCTTTAAGGTAAAAGACAAACTGTTGGATTGAATATTTCCTTCCACTAAGAAGTAGGCATTGTGCTTAGTGGGCCTCTGGATTTTTGAGGCAGTGTGTAGCACATTTGGCAACACTGATCTGACCCAATTTTGGGGTGATTGGAAAGGCTTCCAGTTTTGAGTGGAGCCCAAAGCAAAATAAAGGTCTGCAGGGGTTTTAGCTACTGGTGCAATCCAACATTAAGGTTGTATGTCCCAGCAGATCAGACACTCTAGAGGTATATGTGGTGGATGAAGATGCATGGGGAGTCTTTGGCAGAACCTCAATAGGAGAGATGTAGTGAAAACCCCCGATAGTCTGGAACAAGACCATGCCTTCTGAAGCACCTTTTGGTGTAGGCCCTGGAAGAGAGAGGGACCATGCAGCACCAAGGGACTACAAAACCCAAGCTACTCATCAGGGGCTTCTTCTCGAATCCGCTGAGTCATGGAGTCAAGGCAATAGAGTCCCCTGTGTGGTGGAAATGGTATCTTCAGGAAGAGGCCCAAGCAGGACCAAAAAGCACAAATGAACTAAATGAACAGACCCCATGTCATTGACCTCTATTGCACCAGCCCCTCTCCCCCAATTCATACCTATGGACTCACGTGGGGTTCTGACCAACAGAGGGGGAAAATAACTTGTATCTGGATAACAAATAGGCCAGCACATTATGTTGGTAAGAACACGAAATGGCCCTAAGATCAGTAGTGTTGAAAAATCCTATCAGTGGGCAGTGCCATGAGCAGTACACTTGGTTGTCCACTTCTCAGAGAGGGATATACTGCCGGAAACATGGATTTACATGGACCCCTGTATGGTCGCCAGTCGCCTGGCTTCTAAGTCAGGAGCTTAGAAAGAATTAGATTGAAAGATCAGGGAGAGGTATGTAGATGGGCCTATGGTAGTGGGCATAAAGCAACAAAACATGAGGATCATGTATCTCCCACTAATGCCAGATGCATTGATGGCAGAGGAAATTTTCACCGATCAGATGGAAAAGATGATTCATCCTGGGGATGTCAGCCAGCTTCTCCTATCAGCCACCCCATGCAGGTGCAGAGTGACTATGACAGAAAGGATGGAGGCTACGCATGGCCCAACATCATGGGCTCCTTCTCACCAAGACTGATCATGCAACTGCCACTGCTGAATATGCAAACAGGCAGCAACAGAGATTCATACTGAGACCTTAATGTGGCACCGTTCCTTAAGGAAACTAGCCATCCACTTTGTGGTAGGTTGACTGAATTAGATTCCTTCAACGCTGGGAGGGGCAGCAATTTATTCTTTCCAGCACTGGTACTACTCTGGGTACAGGTCTGCCTTCCTGGCCACAGACCTCCCACCACTACCACCATCTGAGAGTATACAAAATACCTGGTTTCTTGCCATGATATCCCATATGACATTGTCTCAAACCAAGAAACCCAAGTCACCTAAGTAGGTGTACCAATAGGCACATGGTCATGGGATCCACTGGTCTTATATCTGAATCCCATCATGCTGAAGCAGCCAGCCTAAGACAGTGGTGAAATGTCCTATTAAGCTAAGGCACCAACTCAGGAACAATACATGACCCACAAGTCTCTAATAGGTAGAGCACACACAAGTGGGAATCAAGGGGTAAAAGTGGGATTTACCCTCCCACCATTATTCCTAGAGACCTGCTTGAGAAGTCTGTGCCTCCTCTCCCAGTAAACTTAGGCTCCACCAGGTTAAAGGTCCTGATTCCCAGGTGATGAATGCCAGAGGACAAAGGGTAGGGGGTGCTACTGAACTTGAAGTCGCAACAATTACCTAGATACTCTGGGTTCCTCATGCTGGTGGACCATTAGGTAAATAAAATAGTTACTACATTGGCAGGATTGATTACCCTGACTGCCATGAGAAATTAGGGGTGTTGCTGCTACACAATGGGGGCAGCGAGGACTGTGTCTGAAAGCCAGAAGATTCACTGGGGCATCTTTTGCTGCTTCCATGATAATGATAACTGTGACTCAACAAGGGCAAAGCCTCTAGGAGCCTGGACTCTGCAGGGATAAAAAACCAGGTCCCTTTGGAAGGCTGAGGTGGGCAGATTATGAGGTCAGGAGATTGAGACTAACATCCTGGCTAACATGGTGAAACCCCATGTCTACTAATACAAAAAATTAGCCAGGTGTGGTGACACAGGTCTGTAGTCCCAGTTACTTAGGAGGCTGAGGCAGGAGAATTGTTTGAAGCTGGGAGGCAGAGGTTGCAGTGGGCCGAGATCAAGCCACTGCACTCCAGCCTGGGCGACAGAGCAAGACTCCATCTCAAATAAACAAAACAAAACGAACAACAACAACAACAAACCCAGGTCCCACAAGGCCAGCGACCCACACCAGCCAAAGTGCTGGCCAAGGCTGAGGAAAATCCAGAATGGACGGTGGAGAAAGATGGTGATGTTAAATTGCAGCCTCAAGACCACTTGCAGAAGTGAGACTATGGCTTGTTTCACCAATCCTCTTACCTGAACTCTTTACAATTATTTCTGTATCCACAATCCTAGCACTTTAGCAGGCCAAGATGGGAGGATAACTTGAGCCCAGGAGTTCAAGGCTACAGTGAGCTATGATTGTGCCACTGCATCCCAGCCTGGGTGACAGAGTGAGACCTTGTCTCTAAAAAAAAAAAAAATGTCTGGCTAACTACTATCTTGGAGGAGACTCTGTGAGGCAAAGCTCTCTGTTCACAAAAATGGAGGCCTCACCTTGTATTCTGAGTGCCAGATGTGATGGAAAGTCAAGGTGAATGGAATAGTGCTGGGGTAGATCATATGAGCCATCTCTTAGGCACCATTTCAGGTCCCCTTGGCCTGACCCACCTCTCGTTCTTCTATAGCAGTGAGCAGCCCTGCAGGGGCTCCAACAGGTGTCACGCAGTGAGTCACTACCTGGGACCATGCCTGGTGTCTGGGCTGCCCACCACATACCTCTCACCTCCAGCACTATTGACACCAGGACATGGGATGCCAATCAACATATTTGGGCTGTCATGGATTAAAATCCAGAAGTGAAGCAAAGTTAGTGCTTAGTGGGGCCAACCTTTGGCAAATGGGATATTGGAACTGGTAGACAAACCTTTCTTTCTCTCCTGCCTCCACCTCCGGGACAGTTTTTGCTGTTTCTTGAGTGTATTTCTACAAGATTGAGCATGAAGTTGCCCTTGGTGGTGGCCAGTTTGATAATGCATCCTCATTGTTTCTCTACCTTTCTCTGCCTCACTCCCCTGACTTCATACTGTTGCACCCCTGAGAAAATTGTGGCACACCAATGAGCCTCTATCTCAGGTTCTGCTTTCTGGGGAACCCAGGTGACAATCTCCAACATTTAAGATGGATGTCAGTTGTCACGCATCATGCAAACCCCAAATAACTAATTTACTCTGCCTTCCTGGCCCTTGTGGCATTTGAGTTGAGATGATCTCTTAGCTCCTCTGCTCAATCAGAGGAGTTTCCAAGAATCAAGGGTACAGATTCTGCCACAAACTCATTAGTCAAATGCTTCTGCTCCCTGGGGACTGTCTCCTGGCTTTCAGCTCTAAAGGGTGAGGTCCTGGGATTTGTTTGTCTTGGATTGCATTTTTAGGGAAATCCCTCTAGGGATTCCTAGAATTAATCTGTCCCCAAATGGGATGCTCCTTCTCACCTAGAAATCATCTGAGAAAAGGAGGGGCCAAAAGGAACCAGATTACAGAGGAGAGATTTGGAGAGTAGTTGAGAGAAGTGAGATGGGTTAAAAGAGCCTGTACCACCAAGAACTTGGATGAGCTCTAGGAAATCTGTTTTAGGAAATAAAAGCCAGGCCTCTAGAGTGTTTCTGAAATCTCTGCATGGGGTCAGGAATCAAGGCTCTGAAAAGCAGCTGACATGTTTGGAAGGCCTTCAGAGAGAAAGGGAGGCAGGCCACCAACCTCCTTCAAAGAGGGGTTAGACCACCAATGCCAGCAGCAAGCATCTGCTTTAGCCAAGTCAAGCATTTGATCAGCACATGCGTTCCCTCCACTATCTGTAAGGTACTGATACTATCTTGGGAATGAGGAGGAGAGAGCAGAAACACAGATTTGGATGTGATTTCTGCCAAAACTTGAGCTTTCAATGTATTTATAGGCAACAAACCCAAGACAAGGAAATCGGTGCCGTCACCAAAAGCATGGTGGAGAAAGAAGGGTGATGTGGTCAGAAAGGATTTGCCAGAGGAGGTGGGTGGGGCTACTGGACAGCCACAGCTCTCATCCAAAAAGTATTTATTGATAATCTGTGATGCATGAGGCAGTGTTCTAGGCTCTGGGAGGGTTATGTAGGGGGGTATGTGGTGGGGAGGGCAAATAAATGTATCAACCTACTCTCTAAGGCCTCCTAAGCAGGAGGTCAGAATCAACTATGAACAGCTATAACACCAATCATGGTGGTTTAAATAGCAGAGGGATGAGGCACATTAATAAATCCAGGTGCACATAGGATAGAAGAGATCAGAGCCCACTTCAAGAGGAGGTATTCACTCTGAGATTTGAGAGAGAAATTTCCTTTCACTAGACATAAATGGGGTGGAAGAGGGGGCAGAGGCAGAGTTCAGGTAAACACTGGAAAGCACAATGTGGGTTGAAACTGGTAAGCAGTGCGTGCAATCATTCATCACACAGCCGTGTCCTCTAGTGGCTCTGCCAGGGTTGGGGTGTTTCCTGCAGAAGTGTGTTCAGCAGTGGGTCACAGAAAAACAACTAGAGAGGGCTAACCAAACAGGAGGGCCATTGGTGATTGTTTCCACGTTCCCCGAATCCACGGTCTAGAGCCTGCAGCTCCATGGTGTCACGATGTTCCTGCTCTCTCTGTCCTGCCACTGTCTTTAGCGTGTGGCTTATGATTCATGGTCACAAATGGCCCCTTCCTGTGTGGCCTCAGACCATGGGAAGGAAAACAGAAGTGGCAGTGGTTATCTTAGGAGGACACAGCTTTCCCAGGAACCCGCCCCCCACTGGCTGGGACTAGTCATATGGCCACCCCTGCCCAGAAAGAAGCTAGGAGGCAGTTGGGCATGTTGCCACCTCTAGCAAAATTGGGGCTATAGTATAGGAACGAATAGGACTAAACGGTAGACAGGAAATGGGCAGACTCTTCCAGGAGATCCCACAGCAATGGGATGGTGTCTGCCTTCAAGGAGCCCCCAGTCCAGTGTATGGCCACATGCAAGCTGGTCATTTCTATGACACGGTTGAGCACCGGAGGCCAGCTGAACCTTTGGAAGGACATCAGAAGTCCCTGAAACCTGAAGAAGTAATTAGCCAAGCCTAGGAGGAGAGGGAGGGTTGCTGGGAGTCCTTGGGAGGGGACAACACTGTCAAAGGCCTGAGGAAAGTGGCCTGTTTACAGAATCAGAGGATCACAGAGGCCAAGGCATTGCCAGACTGAGAGTTAAGAATGGAAAATAATGGGAGTGGGGCAGAGCATCAAGGAGCTCTTATGTCCCATTCAGGATTTCTGACTTTTTCCTTCAGTCAAAGGAGAGTCACTGAAAGGCTTAGGCAGGGAAGTGACATGTCAAATATGTACTTGAGAGTTCAGATGAGATATACATTTGGAGTTGCACCATATAGCTGCATTTAAACCATTTCAGGCCATGTATCTGGCTGAGATTACCGAGGCGCTATGTGTAGAGAGAAAAATAGGAAAGGCTCAGAGGCTGAGCCCTGGATGCCTCCAAAGTCAAGGAGCTGGTGAGATGGAAGGGAAACCAGCACCAGAGACAGGAGAAGCCAGTGAAGATGGAGGAAAACCAGGACTGTGTGGGTCTTGGATGCTGGTGAAGAAAGTATTTCGCTAAGAAAGGAGTGCAGTGCTGCCTAATGCTGCCAATAGGTCAGGAGGGGACCTGAGAAGCCACCACTGAATTTAGCACCTGGAAAGGCAACAATGGCCTTGACAAGAACAGTTGAGTAGAGCAGCAGGGATGAGACCCTGAATGGTCTAGAAAAGAGTGGGAGGAGAGGAGTTTGGGAGAGTGAGGGTGGACAGATCTTTCAAGAAGGTTACTGAAGTTGGTGGAGGAGGAAGTGGGCACATTTTTTTTTAGGACAGGAGAAATAACAGCAGGTTTGCGTGCTGATGGGGGTGGACTGGGAGAGAATGAACAATGGATGATGCAGGCTCAAGCAGGGCGAGTGCCCAGGGGATGTCCTTGAGCAGGCGAGAGGGGTCAGATCTGGCACAGACCAGGAGCACGGCGCAGAATCAGAGTGAGGTAGAGGAGTTGAAACACACGTGGGCGGGAGGGCAGTTGCAGGGGTGGGAGTTTGTGAACATTCTCTTTGATTGTTCCATTCTTTCAGCGACTAGAAAGCAAGGTTATTTGTGGAGATGAGGATGGATGGGAAGGCGGTGGAGGCTTAAGGAGAAAGGGGAAGGTATGACCACTCATCTGGGAAAGCGTGAGAATGAACGGACCAGAGAAATGATGTATGATGCCAGCCGGCAACCAACGCCCATTTGAGTTTAAGGTTCATCAATTGAAAGTGGGCCCGTCAGCACACTTGAGGTGTTGTTCTCCAGCCACACTCTGCTCGTAAAGGTGTAAGCACCACGGAGGGGGAAAGTTGGATTTAACCCTGTCAGAGGTTTTGCTAAGCAACTGGGAAATAAGAGAGGGGCAAGGGATGAGAGCGTTTGCAATGGGATTATTACAATTGATCAGGAAACTGCAGCAAGTTAGCAGGTATGCTGGGATATGAGAAGGGAAGGTGGACAGGTGATAGGACTGACAAGTTATAGGTGGCGCTGGAAGGTGATCCCTGAAGGAGTGAACTGAAGTCACTGGATGTAGGGGCCGGAGAGTGAAAGTCTTGAGCTGGAAACTATGAAACCATAGAAAGGGGTGATAATGACAAAGCCAAGGTGGAAGCTGGAGGGAAGTTGAAGACAAGCTCATCAGAGGAGAAGAAATCAGAATAGGAAAAGACCAAGCTGGGGGAAGAATCCCCATGAATTATGCTGGGGAGGACTGGGGAGAATCACAGTGATCTAGAAATCAAAATATTCAAGGAAGGAGGGGAGACCACGGGGATCTGGAGATGGATGCAACCAGGAGGGGAAGAGGGTGGTGTGGTGGAGTCTTCTGACTTGAGATTCAAATCTGGGTGTTTTTTGGGGATGAGAGGATGGATATTGGCCGGAAGCTGAGCAGTGCAGAGCCAGGGGACTCCTACTCCACCTCCAGGCCCTCTGGCCTCCTGGCTTCCGCCAACCCCTGTGCGAATCTCCTCCAAGCAACTCCCCTTTGTGAATCTCCTCCAAGTGACTCCCCTGTGCCAATCTCCTCCAAGCAACTCTGCAGCCAAGTGCTGCCCACAGCCTGGGGTACAAGGAGCCTCACAGATAATCATCTCTGAGGCACTGAGGCATTCAAACTGTAGGAGGATCGGAGTTTGCTAATGTCACAGTAACACAGCCCTGGGGATGACCGTTCATTCTGGGAACCACTGAGGCAGCTTATCTCGCAATACATTGCACCTCTACAAGAGACATTTGGACGCCAAGTGCCTACAGGATGGAAATTAAAAAGGAAAAGGGCTGGGAGTGGGGGGCAGAGATATTAAAAGAAAAAAAAATCAGTATCAGGGCCTATTTTTAGGTCTACTGAAGTAGAAAACATGTGCTTGTACCGTGAAAACCCAATCACTATGCAAGCCCCCACCTTCAGGGAAAGGCCGGGGGTCCCTGGTTGCAGGAAGCCTGCCATTCGTTACTTTTGATTTACTGAAGCACAGACAAGAGGTGCTCACATGATACATAGCTTGTATATTCTTCTATCGATTTCCAAGACTTCATTTTCTAAACTTCCCATCCATCAGCTGTCTGTGCCTGCTCTCCCCCAGAGATAAAATAGGGGATGGGCCACCCCACCTTGAAAAGGGTGGCAAGTTTTATGAGCCTGGAAGATTGGAAATGGGGGCTTGATTCATGTTTGCTTCTGCCAACAGGTGAGACCGGATGCCCCGCTGTAAAGCTGAAAGGTGGGGCACAGGGGAGAGTGTGGCTGCGTGGCAGGGAAATGAGCACCCCTGAAGCCCAAGCGGGGCCGAGGAGGAGCAAGGCAGGGTTGTCAGGGAGGAGGCATGTGCTCCGTGGTTGTTGTCCCCCGCGGCGGCCGTCCTGGATGCTGCTACTATGAACACGTTGGGAGCTGAATAAGCAGCATGAACACTGCCCACATTCACCATCAGCTTCTGTCCCACGGCAGAAGGGCCGGATGGCGCCGCTGCTGCTGGCCCAGGAGCCCCCAAGAAAAGAGAACCCACTCCCCACTGGCTGCCGTAAGAGGTTATGGTGCCCCCACCGGAAGACACGTTGTTCTGCGCATATAAGGAAACTCGGGTACCCACGTACCACCCTAATTCCTCTTCTCCTGCCAATATTCTCAGAATGGAAAAGGCAAGCATCTGTGATGTTACATCCACCCCCAGCCCCCACCCCCCCATTTACAAAACGATCCTTTCGGTTTTTGCACAGCAGATCTCATCCCTATGGGCTGGGATGGAGAAGAATGGAAAAGCTATTCATTGCATCCCCTTTGAGGCTGAAGCACAAAGGCAGGCAGGCTGGGCTGAGGGCTGCTAGGGCCTTTGGGGGAATAAAAGGCCCACACTCCCTCGTTAAAGGTTTAAGGGTGCCTTGCCTTTGCGGGTTGCTGGAGAAGCTTTGGTTGAGACTCTCATGTGAGCTCAGAACAGCCCATGGCAGGAGGGGAGCCGGTACCACAGGAGCTGATCAAGAAACAAAGCGTCAGGAGCCCGGGTCCGGCTCGGCTCTGTAGTCCCTGGCTGACCTCCCCATCTCCCTGGGCCTCAGTTTCCCTCAGAAGAGAATTTTCCCACCTCTCTTGGGTATTGGGAGGCATCCAGAGAGTCTCCAAAGTAACAATATTACAAATAAAGGAATTATCAATGTGATTGATGGTTTAAATTGAGCCTTGGGATCTCTGCTATTTAGAGGCTGGATCAATAGTAATAACAACAATAAGTAGAGAATAACTCAGGAGAGAGTTTATAAAGGACCCCATGGCAGCAGGACCAGATCATTCAGAAGCAGAAAGAGTCTTCTTGTTTTGCCCACACTGGCTCGGCCACCAGGCTTGCTCTAGGGAGTGGCCGCCCTGCTGCTCGGCCAGCCTGTCCCTGGACAGGGAGTAGGAGTGGCCGTTGCTGCTCCAGATGGCATTCCAAAGGGAACCTGGCTATGCAGGGGACAGGTTGGGAAATGAGGAAATACGGTAAGAGAAAGAAGTTCCCCAGAGGCCACACATAGTGCCACAGGCACAAGATGTAGCCAAATGGAATGCTGTACAGAAGCCCACAGATCTTTCCCCAGATGTGAGAGAGTCCTGGAGGGTTAGGGAAAACTTGGCCCAGCATGGGATGGACCAGTCACAGCCTGAGGCTGGCCCCAGCAGCTTCCAAGAGAGAGCAGAGGCACTGGAAAGGGCACAAGAGCAGGAACTCGAGGACCTGGTTTGCAGTCTCAGCTCTGGCATGCCCTTGCTGGTGACTCATCACATAGCCTCCCTGAGCCTTGGTCTTCTTGTCTGTAAAATGGAGACAACAATAGCAATCTAAACAGTTGCTACAAGATCTCAGCTGAGAGAAGATTGGGGAACCTTTCTGCAAAATAGAGTTTTTATTAGATAGTTACTCACAAGGGATGATGGGCAGTATCCCAGGAATACCTCCCTTCCCTAGATATTTTTACCACACTCTATTTGCCATAGGACCAGCATTTCTACATTCATCCTTACCAAGGTAGGAACCAGTCTAGAGATGCAGCTCTGGTACCACTTACTTCATATCCTCTATCCCCACCTCTGCATGGTGACTGTAGCAGGTTTTTATACTTTGGGGGTTGTTTGTCTCTAAATTTCCTGCCGAATTACAAGCCCTCGTTGGCAAGTAATGGGCCCAGTTCCTGGCACATGACCAGTGCTCCTGGGTACCAACCACTCAGTACTTACTTGTTTGTCAGACGCTTTTCCTCCAAGAGAAGGCAGCTGATATAACAGATTGGCACAGAGTGCCTCAGGTGTGATGAGAAAAAGTCTTTTAAAGGGTGCAAAAAGCCTACAAAAGGAATCCAATGGGGATGAAGACAAATGCCAGAGGCTTAGAGAATTCTTTTTGGAAGGGGCAGCCCTGGGCAGGGTCTCAACCTCAAGTTATCAAATCCCAGCCCACAATCCTGCCCCTCGGCTGTTGAAGAGAATCGACAGTCTGAGGACCTTATTGATAAGCTTTCTGTCCAAGTACAAACATCAGCAGAGGGAAATGTCTCTTGTGTGTACACTTGGCAGAGGAGCTGAGCAGAACACGGACCTGGGTCACGTCGGAATCTATGCCTTCACGATGCCATTAAATGGAATGTTTTCACACATGATAACTGGCTGTCTTACAGAGTGGGGCACGGTTCTAGGCAAACACATGTTCACACACACACACTCCCACGTGTACACGTACAGAACACATGGATGACCATGGGCATAGGCACAGCATGCTTGAACAGGAGTTCAGACAGTGAAACTTCTGGGTCCTTGAGCCAGCAGGGAATTTCAATCCCAGTAATAGATTACTGTCCCTGACCCGACCAGAAGTCCGGGCTCTTATAATGGTTTTAAATCATAGAATTATAGTTTTTAGGGGCTGTAGAAATCAGCTATTTCAACCTCCAACCCAGAGCATAAAAATCCTCTCCGACATTCCTGATGTGTTGACACATAGCCTCTGCTTAACACTCCAATGATGGGGAACGGATTACGTTACCTCAAACCCTACTTGATTGTTGTTATTAATAATACTACTATAGATTATTGAGCACTGATGCTGTGCCTGGCTCTGTACTAAACCCTGTAGGTAGACTACCACAATTAATCCAGTGAGGTAGCTTAAACTGAGTCTCAGAGAAATCGAGCTGTCTGTGGTGATGCATTTAGCATGTGGCAGAGCTGGGATTTGAACCTGGGACTGTCTGACCCATAGCACTGCACTGCACTTGTCGTATTAATGTGTCTTAAGTTATGTTGTATAGGAAATCATTCTTCAGAATAAGCTGAACCCTCTGCTTCTCTGTAACTTTCACCGACTAATCCCAGGTCCCAGCTCTAGAGCTTTGCAGAGGCTTCCCTCTGTTCCTTTGTCCCCTCTCTTGTGATGGCCATTTTCAAATATGGGCCCTCAAAAGGATTCCCAGTGGGATACCACCTGCCTTGTTTGGACATTACACTTTGAGTGTGAACCTAAGATGCCATTGACCTTTTGGGCAGCAACATGACATCATGGACCATTTTAAAGAAACTGCGGGGTTTTATTTGATCTGTCTCCCAGGCGGGAGTGCAGTGGTGCAATCATAGCTCACTGTAGCCTCAGACTCTTGGGCTCAAGAGATCCTCCCGCCCCAGCCTCCCAAATAGCTGGGACTACAGGTGCATGCCACCACACCCAACTAATTAAATTTTTTTTTTTTTTTTTTTTAGAGATGGGGCCTTGCTATGTTGCCCAGGCTCAGCCCATTTTTAACAGACTGCTGTAAGCTACTTTAATAGTTAAGTAAAAAATACACTCTCAGCCTATTATTTCACTACTTTCAGTATCTTTTTGAAGTTGTAGTTTGTCAGCCTGTACTTTAGTCAGCCTGGCAGCTTTGGGATATTTGCGAATTGGGTAAGATGCCTTTCTATACCTAGGAGTGATTAGAGCCAGACTGAGATTCAAGGGCTAAATTTCTCATACCACCCACTAGAGACCACCTAACTGGTGACACTGATCTCTTGTGTGTACACTTGGCAGAGAACCTGAGAGACACACGGATCTGGGTCACGTCAGAATCTACTTCTTGATTATGCCATTAAATGGAATGTTTTCACATAAGATAACTGCATATCTTATGGAGTGGAGCATGGTTACATGACAGAACTATTACATTGGTTCCAGCATCAAATGCCAGCCACAGCTGCATATTTGGACTGAAACTAAAGATATGTCAGGAGTTGCTTCTGAAGAATTAGAGGGCAGGGGTCAATTCCAATCCAGGAGAAAAGGGTAAGGTCAAGGGAGAAATGCCAAAGTTGGGAGACCTCACACCTGTCCAGGGGGCAAGAGTGCAGCTGAAGACAAATCCAGGTCTTGACATCAGGTCTGCAAAAGACAGTAGCTCAGGGGAGTAGATACCAATACTGGAGCCTGAGACATGTACCACACATGGGAATGCCCAGGCACAAATGAGGCATTTCAGGCAATGTCCACACAAATTCCAGAAGATGGGATGCTGCTGATCTAGGGTGCCTGCTACAGGCAGGGACACCCAACTTTTCTGAGCATGCACCTGGCTGTTCTAAAGGTACCGCTTGGCTTGTTCCACCCAGTATCTGGTCAACTTTGGATTTACTGGTGTGAATCTACCTAACTGTATTGTTTAGCTCTCATTTCTTCATTTTGCTCACAGGGATATCTTAAACTGGAGTAAAATATTTTTCTGAAGCTGAAATGCATTATATCTAGGGTATTCCCCTTGTATTAGTTACAATATGTTTTTCTGCAGGTTACAAAAGCCCTAAATCAAAGTGGTTTAAACAATAAAGAAACTGATGGTCTCACATAACAAGAAGCCTAGAGATAGATGCAGCATCAAGGTTGGTTGATTCGGTCGCTCAACGATGTCAGCAAAAACTCAGATCTCTTGTCTACCATTTATAGCATAATGTGGTTCCCCTTAGGCTCTTAAGGCTGCTGCCAGAATAATTGGGGCAACACACTTCTTTGTTCCCATCCAAGGAGAGAGACAGACTGGATTCTCTTTCTCCCCACAGCCTCAAGCAAGTCTGTCTTCGTGACTCATTGGTTCAATCAGCTTAGTGGCCCAAAATGAACCAATCACAGCGGGTGGAAATGATGTGGGGAAATGTTCGCTACATTGCAGATTCTCTGGTCCAACCATGCTCTCAATAAAATAAATGAGCTCATTTGACTTGGCTCATGCTTAGTGAACCTATGCTGGTTCCTAATACTCTCACCATTTCTCTAAGTGATCACAAACCATCTATTTAATGACTGTGCTGTGACTTTACCAAAGATGATAGACTCTGGGGTCTTATACTTGGAGACAACATTTCTCTCTCTCTCGCTCTCTCTCTCTCTCCCATTCTCAGGAATTATTTTTTTTTTTTGAGACAGAGTCTTGCTGTGTCACCCAGACTGGAGTGCAGTGATGCAATCTTGGCTCACTGCAACCTTTACCGCCTGGGTTCAAACAACTCAATTCTCATGCCTCTGCCTCCTGAGTAGCCAGGATTACAGGTGTCAGAATTTTTTTTTAAGATACAGGCTATCACTCTGTCATCCAGGCTGGACTGCAATGGTGCAATTATATCTCACTGCAGCCTTACCTCCAACTCCTGGGCTCAAGTGATCCTTTTACTCCAGCCTCAGCCTCTCGAGTAGCTGGGACTACAGGTGTGTGCCACCATTCCTAGTTTTTTTAGTTTTCTGAGATAGCATTTAATATGATTTGGTTGTGTCGCCGCCTAAATCTCATCTGGAATTGTAGCTCCCATAATTCCCACATGTTGTGGGAGGGACCTGGTGAGAGGTAATTTAATTATGGGGAAAGGTCTTTCCTGTGCTGTTCTCATGATAGTGAATAAGTCTCACAAGATCTGATGGTTTTACAAAGGTGAGTTTCCCTACACGTGCTCTCTCTCTTGCCCGCCACCATGTAAGATGTGCCTTTTCTTCTCCTTTGTCTTCCACCATGATTGTGAGGCCTCCCCAGCCAAGTGGAACTGTGAGTCCATCAAACCTATTTCCTTTATAAATTACCCAGTCTTGGGTATATCTTTATTAGCAGCATGAGAATGAACTAATACAGCATCTCACTATGTTGCCCAGCCTTGTCTTGAACTCCTGGCTTCAAGCAATCTTCCTGTCTTGGCCTTCCAAAGTGCTGGGATTACAGGCAGTTTGGGGATTCTTTAAAGCAGTGGTTTGCAAATGTAACTGTGCAGGAGGATTCCTGTGGTGCTTGTCTGGAATCCATGGGCCACTAGGCCATAATCCACTAGGGCACATATCCTAGTGGTTAGGAGCATGGCTTCTGGAGTTAGACGATGGCTTATGCTCAAGTTCCAACTCTGCCACCTTCCATGTCCCTGGCTATTCAACCTCTCTGGGCCTCAGTTTTCTTATCTCTAAAATAGAGGTCATATAGAATCTCCCACATAGGATTGTTACAAAGATTAAAGGAGAGATATGTCTACGTTGTCTAGAACAGTGTCAGGGAGTCGTACGCATATATTCACTAAATAAATGCTGATCCCCACCCTAGAGTCTGACATTATAAGTGGGATAGGGAGTTGGGAAGGCTGTGCTCTTGCCAAGCAGCTGTGGTGGGGATGTGGGGGTGGGATTCTGATACAGGTGACCACCCTGGAGAAACCCTGCCATAGCAATGACTATTAGTGTGGCCACCATCCTGCACGAGCTCTCCTTGAACTCTAGAATAAAACACATTTTGACTGGGGAATACAAATCTGGAACAACAACAAGCACGTTCTTGCTACTGCCTCATCTTATTTGGGCTTCAGTTCTCTCAGCTGTATTTTTTCTACTTTCTCCAGATCAGGGAATATTGTTCTTGATAGGAAACAAGCAAAGTGGGAAGGTTGTTTTGCTCAAACCCATCTCAACATAATAATGTCCACCCTAAAGAGAGGGGCTCACCCCTTGTTCTTCTTGCTTCAAAAGTTTTCAGTGTGCCCACTTTTATTGTTGCTGGTACTGCCAGCTCACTGTGGACCATGGTGTCCCTGGTACCCCTCACACAGGTCTGTGTCATGTTTGTGTCTTCCTGGGACACAGACACTGGCCCCGCTGCTCCCTACCCTGCAAGCCCCTTTGTAATCTGAGCTCAAGGCAGGGTTCCTTGGGTATCACAGTGTTTTTCTATGACAATACCTTTGTTTTCCTTCATCAGCTTCATTTGTGATTATAGCACCAGAACTCACTGTTTGAGATGCTTTCAGCCCTCTTGAGCCACCTTATCTTTTAGAGCTCCTACCTGTGGGATTGCAATGGTCTTTTCCTGAATCTAGGCAATGGTACCTCCTGAAATTTGACTAGCCAATCCAACTAGGCCTAACTTGCCCTCCTTGTCACTTATGAATGCTAAGATGACTTCTTCCAAAGCTTCCTGTCTCATGTATCTATTGCTGCATGAAAAACCACCCCAAGATTTGGTAGCTGAAAATGGCAGCCGTCCATTTGCTCATGATTCTGCAATTTCATCTAGGCTTCTGCTTGCCCCATCAGGAGCACCTTTGCAGCTGCCGTCAGTGGGTGACTGGGGGCCAGGCTTCAGCCAGGTACATCACTGGTATGCCTGGAGCCTCAGGGGCATGACTGGGATGGCTGGGTGGCTCTGTGTGCCTCCACATGTCTCTTACCCTACAGGAGGTTAGTGTGGGACTCCTTCCATGGTGGCCACAGAGCAGCCAGAGGCCGAGAGCAGAAGCTGCAAAGTCCCTTAAGGCCTGGGCTTAGAGGTCATGCAGTATCATTTCTACAGCATTCTGTTGGTGAAAGCAATTCATGTGGCCAGCCTAGATCAAAGGGAGGGCAAACGTAGACTCCACCACCTGATGGAAGGAGTTGCAAAGAAGGAGCGGCTAGTTTTAATCAATCACACCTCTTTTCATTCAGCCTATTTTGAGGGCCCGCATTGAGGAGAAGAACATGGATAAGATCTCTGGAAAGAACTCACAGCCTAGTGGAAGAAATAGAAAGCTAAATAGAGCATCACAACATAGGGGAATAAGTAATACTAATGGCCGCCACCTTGTGTGCATTTGCTGCATGCCAGGCACTGGGCTTCATCTCACTGAGCTTTCACCATAACCCTCTAGCGGAAGTATGCTATCATGCCCATTTTTCAGATGGGAAAATCAAGGCACAGAGTTAGGTATCAAAAGTGAGAGGCAGGATTTGAACTCAGCCAATGCCCAGCTCTAGAGCCCTTGCTCTTATGAGATACCACGGCTTTTCTCCAAGGACTGTAGAAGGCACTCCATCAACGTGCAAGGAGATGTGGCAGGAGAAAAAGAAGGGATCTCAGAGGTGTCTTTTCATAATACACAAACAAGAAAACCCTCTGCCTTTCACTGCTAGTATCCTGGGTCTTTGGCAGGCTGCCTGTATCATCTTTATTATTATTATTTTTGGTTTTCCATTTTCTGTTGCTGTAACATGCCTGTATCGTTTACCTGACTTTTTGTTGTTTTACAGAGATGGGGTCTCGCTATGTGACCCAGGCTCGTCTTGAACCCCTGGGCTCAGTGATCCTCCAACCTCACCCTCCCCAGATGCCACAGGTGTAAGCCACACTGTGCCCCCGCTTCCCTGACTTCTGACTGAGAGCAGGCACTAAGACCACAGCCCAGTGAGGCCTGGGACTGCATGACAGGTTTGAGAACAAAGGAGCCACCTGCTACTCTGCTACTCAACTGTCCCGGAGACACGTGATCAGGGGGAGAAATTGTTCCCAAAGCTACATAGGAAACCATGTCTCTGTAAACTCAGCCATGACATCAGCACTGCGTCTACAAAGGCCCTTGCGTCTTCCTCCTACTCATCCTCCGCATTAACCAATTACCAAAAACAGCTCAAAATAGCACCCGTCCCTTGGCTGGGGCTGCTGCAGGAATATTGTTTGTGATCATTTTGAGAGGGAACAAATCTGTTGGAAATTGGTGCAGTGAGAGGATTATTATCAGGCTCTCACTCCAGCACGGGGCTCTGATTTTAACCTGCCTGGATCAGGCCAGAACATAGATTTTGTGCCTTTTCCTGCAAGACATTCACGGGTGGAATGTGGCCACTTGCACAAGCTGTAGGCCTAAGGGTCAGCAAGGGATGACTCCCAAGAGACACAGGGCACCAGAGGCTCCAGGGTGGGAGGCACCCCAAACTCCACTGGAAGCAGCTGCTCTGAGAAGCTGGCCAAGACATGGGAGGCATTTGGAGACTGTTGAGTGGCCTGGCTTCAATCCAGCCCAGTTTCTCCATACCCCAGTGCCCCAAAAGATCCCAAGGGACTCCTGCCCCTACCAGTCACTCATAGGCTTATTTTAAAATAGGCCATGTAAAGGGGTGCTTATTGTGAAACAATAAGAAAACAACAACAAAATAAACATCCATCATTAGGGTTACAGTTAAACCATGTTACCCCTGACCAATGAAACACCATGCAACAATTAAATGAGTAAAGTGGATCTCTCCATAAGTATGGAAATGATGCCAAGGAATATTGTCAGGTGAAAATGCAAGCCACAAAAATCTATCTATCTATCTATCTATCTATCTATCAATCAATCAATCATCTATCTATCTCTATCATCTATCTACCTAACTACCTATCTAAACGCTAACCTGACAATGGTCATTCCCTTTAGGGAGGGCAGTGGGATTGGGGAGGGAAGATGGTGGAATTAAATAATGAGAACTTTTGCTTCACTCTTCTTATTTGAATTTTTACAAGAATATATTCACATATTACTTATACAATTAAAAATGAAATCTATTTCCAAGCAAAACAAAGTAGAAGAGGATGATCCACTAACCCATTTCATTCCTGAACCCAGTCTTGGTCTATTTGGGTATTCCTTCTGCCTGGGCACCAGCCCTGCTCTGGAATAGTCTGCTTGGCACTGTACCTCTCCCCAGCGCCCTCTCCTCCCTCTGCTGCTGAAGGATTGTGGTTCCACCTGCAGGTCCAGCCTTGCCCCAGGCTCTGGAAGCCAGCTGGAAAAGTGCTGCTATCTTGGGTCTTAAAGTTCTGTCCTGGACCTTCAGTTCCATGGCCAGTGTCCTTGGGGACCACTCCCTATGTAGACTCTGAGTCTCTCTGCCTTGATGTCCTCAAGTGCCTCTCCTGATGTCTCCCTTGGCTCTGGCTTCTTGCTGGGACCACATAGTCTGTATACTCTTTCCTGCCTGATTTGCAGGCTCCCCATCCCTCCTTGGCAAAGCCAGGAAGATGAGGGCGAGGCATGTGAGGTGCCTAGTCCTGACCTGCTCCTGGAGCTGGCTCCCCTATAGGCCCTGCTGGTATAAAAGCACCATTGGGTGGCCCCATGGCAGCAACAGGTGGAAGGGAGTGTGGGCTCTGCTGCCCAGAGGCTTCAGCTGGGCATCCTCAGCCTGGAGCAAGTAGCCTGAATGAATTTTTCAAGGACATGGATGGGCTCAGGGGCCCTAAGCCAACAGGTGGCCGAGGTGTTGGTTTCAGTCTCCTATGAGGGACGTCCTGGGAGCACAGCCAGTGAGCAACCCACACGGGGGTGGAGGAGCCAGCATGAGGCCCGCGCTGGGTGTCTTCAGCCCCCACCTTTCTGCTCAGACTACCCCGACCATCTGGTTCTGCTGACTACATCTGCAGCATGAGACGCGCTGGGAGGGTTTCAGGAGTGGGGCTGCCAGCATTGTTGTGCATGACTATAGGGAGCTGTGTCAAGTTCTTCCTCAGAAAACTCTAGAAGAAAGGGAGCTCCTTCATCTCAACTAGCTTTTCAGACTATTCTATCTGCAGCTGGGCTCAGCAGCAGAACAATGAATGAAATGACTCCAATGATAAACCCATGCCAGGACCCAAGCAGACACGAGGAACACAGGGTTGTGGTGGTAATAAGCCTGCTGTTCCCTGGAACCAGACCTTCTCCACCTAGCCAGGTGCCCCTGGCTTATCAGAGCAGACACCTGAGGGCAGCCAGCCCCACCCGGGACATCATGACCTGGAGGAGACACCTGCCCCGCAGTGGGTTGGGCGGGTCCACCGCACTGACTGCTTGCTCTAATATCAACGGAGCTGGCCTTTCTCCAATAATCACGATGGATTTCCTTCTGCAGCATCATTGAGGAGGGTGTGCCTGAAATTCAAACAGACCGCCCTCACACCCAGCAATACCCATCTGTCCCTTGGCCTCTTTCAAGTCGTCGGGTGATCATGATGAACTTGTCCAGGGCTCCGAGTATCTATTAATAAATAATGGTCCCTGAGATGACACAGTCCAATTAACAGAAACATGGCATTCAACAACATGGTGGAGGGCGTGGGGGATGGCCCACTTTCACATGGCCTTACTCACTTGGGAGGTGAGGGTGCAGGGCTGCAGCAGCCTAGGGCCCTTCCAAGGGCACCAGGGCCCTCATTAAACAGGGGAAAAGCTCCAGAGACACAAAGAACAGACAGAGGGATGGTAACAAAGCCACTCGGAGCGCCAATTCGCATCTTGGGTTAGTAACAGCTGCCAATATCTTTTGCATAAGTACTGCTAGGTGGGTGTCTGGTCGAAGCCGACGCGTGGGTGGTGAAAGAAACAGTCAAAATTGACGAGAGTTAAGAGCTGAGGGTTATTTTGAACTCTTACATTTTTAATTTGAGCTTCCTTCTTTTTCTTGGGGGGAAAAAGGTTGTTTTTCCATGGGTAGGCCAAGGGAGGCGGAAAGAGAGAGCTGGTGGAAGTGGCCTTAATTCATTCTTGGTGTGCTCATTTTTCAGGATTGCTGCCTGGATGCAGGGGGATGGCCACGGAGACCTCTGGTGCCCTTTCCTGGGGCTGGAGGAATCCTGGATGGAGAATTCTAAGATGTAAAAAGGATGCCCAGAAGGTTTGAGGGGAAACTTGTAGTCATGGTAACCATGCAATTCAGAGTTTCCCCATGAGAGTGGGTGATCCCAGTTTGTGAGAGGCAAAATCTGAGGTTCAGAGAGATAAAGCCAGGCACCAAAATGTCTAGAGGAAAACCAGCACAGCAACTCATGCTCTTGGGGTGAGGGTGGCTCCTTTTGCTGAGCGCCCCATGACCCTTCTATGAGAAAGGAAGGACCAGCAGGTAGCAGAGCTACTTAGAGCCTGGAGCATGCCAAGAATGGGAGAGCCGTGAGGGTGGAGGCGGGAGAGAGAAAACACGCCCAGAGCAAACCTAACTAGTGTTTCCACCGAGGTCTAGGATGGAGAACACCCTCATGACAGAGAAAACAACTCTAGTTAACAACCGGACAAATGGAAGCAGGGTTGGGGTGTCTTGGAGGGCAGAACAACTTCATAAAGTATTTTCAGAATTCCTTTTATATTCAGATCACACACAGTTTGGCTGGTTCTCGTTCCCTACGATTCCATCGCAGACTCCAAGAACTCTATCCCATCCTCTCTCAGCAAACAGTAAACACACATGGTCAGTGCCCTAGACATAGGTTGCCTCCTTGTGCACTAGGACCTCACCCTGTCCTCTGCAGCCCTGTGCCCAGCTGCTGTGCAGAGCTCAGGGAGCTCCTTCTCACCCAAACCTAGGTATTCAGCAGAAATGCCACCGTCTCACTTGGCACCGAGCAAAGTGCTCTAATCCTGTGGAAGGCAGGGAAGCCAGATTTTAACTCAGACAATATTTAAGACGCCCAGGAGCAGAGACAAGTGAATGTTTGCATAAATGCCCTCCCACTGAACTTCCTCCCTGCCCATCTGTCCCCTGGCATTCACACTGCTGGGGCCGCCTTGTGGGTAAACAAGGGAGTCCCTGGAGAGGCAGCCAGCCCTCCTGGCTGCCAGGCCCCCCACCCCACCACCCAGCCCTGCTCCGCCTCCCCAGCCCCTGTGCTCCTGCTCCCCCACCCCTTTCTCATCCCCTTTATCTCCTTCCTCTCCATTCCCATTTCTGGACCTGGCTTAGCCCTCTATAATGACTTAATCTTGCCGACAGGGTGACAAGCGGATGAATCGAACTCCGAGGCTTTTTTCTGCACTCCAGATTCATTTGAAGATTTCTCCCAGATGCGGCACTAAAACCGTAGATTCAATTTCCCTTTGACATAATAACCGAATTAGTCTCATATTGTCATACATAAATTACTAGCCAGTCAGGGTGCCACCAGAGGGAGAGAGAGCTGGAGAGAAAGCAAGGCGTGAGCTTCCAAAGGGGTGTGACTGTGACAAGTGGGGACCTGAATAACAATGGGAGACCAGAAGGGTAACAGCTAATCATATCTGACAAACGAGGAGAATTCCCAGGCTGCGGCAAAGGTAAAGAGTGTTTACCTTCCTCCCCGTGCCCCTGGCCATTAAAATGTCACTATGGGGAGACTTGCACCTTACAAGAGATATGCAGATCTAAATATCTTCTCAATTAAGTAATGCTCTGTTTGCAAAGGCTGCTTTCAAAGTGGAAAATGTCATTTTGTGGAACTCCGCTGCAGCCTCTTGGCCTGGAGACAGTGCTGAGCTGAGCAGGAGACTTGCATAATGCCTGGTTTGGAGTACAGATGCCTATCCTGGGCCCCGGGGACTCAGCCTGGCTGATTCTGAGCACAGAGGCAGCATCCCAGCCTTGCCTACCCAGGCCCTGGGGGTGACTGTGGGCCAGGAGTCGATTGCGGCCAGATCAGAGCCAGCTGGAATGAGATTCTCCCACCTGTCCACCAGCCACCCAGCCCAGGCCAGAGCTCTGGGGGAGCTCCTTATGCCTTCCCCTCCATTTCCTCCAGCTCATCTGTCAGATCTGGTCAAGTCTTCCTCCTAAAAGCTCTGGTCTCTGGCCTGACCTCTGCAAGTGGATGCTCACATCCCATCTTGCTGGGGCCAGTGTCGCAGCATCCTGACCGGTTTTCCCACTTTCGATCCTATCTGACAACCCCTGCTCCAGTTACCACCAGAGTTTATCTTGCCAAAATGCACATTTGATGGCAGTACTTCCCCCAGTTACAACCTTCTGGTAGCTCCCTAAATAGTAAAGTCCAAACTTCTCAGTGTTTCCTGTAAGCTAAACAGGACCGGGCCAGGTTGCCTGTTGTGACAGGCATATCCCTTGCCCAGTCCCTCGCACCCCATTTCCCAGGCAAGCCTCTGAGGTATTTCTGAGCTGCTCCTCAGGCCTAGAACATCATTCTCCTCCTTCACCTAAGCACAGTCTCCATATAAAGCCTTTTCCAGCCCCTAGCCCCGGTCAAACCTATCACTGTTCTCACCGACCTCCACTGTGCCTGACTTTCTCCTAGCATGGCCCCTAAAATGTTTTATTGCTGTTTGTGGTCTACTTAATCCATCTCTGTTGCTAGATATCAGGTTCTTTGAAGGCAAGGATGGGATTTTATTCACTGCTACAGTCCTCTATGCCTAGCATAGAGTAGGAATTTGATAGATGCTTGGAAAATAAACATTCAAGAAGGTGTATGAAGCCCCAGCCCAGAGCAAACCAAGGGCTCTCATACACCCTGCGCAGCTCTACATGAGGGGCTTGTGCGGGCCCACCACACCCACTCAGTGAAATTTCAGTTTTTGTCACATACCTGACATGAGCCCAGCTTGGGCTAGGAGCCATGTTACTTCAGACTTTTAGGTTCTTCGCCTGCGGCAGATGGTTAGTGAATGTGTAAGAGATTATCTGCTATGGGTTCTGTTCTCAGGAGCCTACCGCTTGTGGGGATAATAAAGAACAGGATACAATCAAGTATTCCACAAGACTGCAAGCTCCTAGAAGCAAGGAATGTATCCTACTCATCTCTACATCTCTGTCCAAGTTACCTGCATCCCCGAACATGGTCTAGCAGAGCCCCTGTTCAGTACAAGTTGTAAAACTATGGAAATAAATGTGGATTTCATCTATAGTTTATCCTAAATGTAGTTTGGGGGATAGGAAAAGACCTGTAAATTTGTCTTTAACTTTTTATTTGTATTAATATCACCACCTTCTTGATTTGTTTTCAAGCATGTATTAGAGAAATACTTTCCTTTTACATTTCTATTTAATTTGTAGTCTTGCAGAATCTCAAACACTTAAGTGACTTTAGAGCCAATGTATTAAATAGTTGGACTTGGTGGGAGTAGAATCAGGAAATAGCCTTTTGCCCTGTCACTACAGTCATTCAAACCAGCTCTCTGAGTGCCCCCTCCTCACCCCTGCTTAACCCCACCCCCATGGGATGCAGATCAAATCCTTTAACCGTTCAAAGGTTCTTGACTATTAACTGTCTCCCTTCAATCCCACTATAAAAAAGTCCAGATTGACCTAAATCAAAACTTCACTCTCTCATTCAATTGAAGGCTTCTCTCCATCCCACCATGTCCCAGCCTGGAGCCCCTGCAATGGGAAGGAAACCAGCTTGCTGCTCATTCTCCCTTCTGGCCCTCTCCTTTCTCCTTCCTCATGGTCTGTGCATCCCCTGACTCCTCCAGAGTCAGGGCAGGGAGAAAGGTTACCCTTTTTATGGTTCAAGCTGTTGGTGGTTCTCTTTGGCTATTGAATGACCTGGAAGATGTCCAAATGCAGGCTTTCTCCCTTGTAGGTTCTTTAAAACAACCCTGGGAAAACTCCACCAGGCAGTTCCCCAACAGAGCAATGGGCTCCCCACTGATCCCTCGATGACTCCCCTCATCTCCAATGCAAGGGTGACCCACACGGCCTCCTTGGTCTCCTCTACTAGCCAGTTCTCAGGGCAGCATCTTTCAAGACAGCTCAAGCCTTATTAATCTCTACTGGCCCATTCGGCCTTAGGAAGATATCCTATGCCTTCAGACTCTGTCCACGCAGTCAGCTGCCAAGAGCCTCTCTCAGCTCCACTCCAGCAGAACTAGGGAAAGGCCTCTGACTTTCTACAACTTACGTATCCAGCAGTGGGTGGGGTCAGGTTTCCCATTTGTAGTCAACACCCTCTTTCAATATGTGATTTTCCTGAAGTTTCCTTTACCTGGCTTGGAATGGGCAGGGGATGGGAAACTCATTGTACTCCCCAAAAGACTCAGTCTCAGGCCTTCTCTTACCTGGATGGGGTTGGCTGATGGGAGAGGGCTGTGAACCAGTTTTGTTCTCTTGATAAGTCTGTGGCTATGTCTGACAATACATCTATTGGGCAGGGTTCTGGTAGGAAATAGACAGCACACTCAAAGGGGTAATTGGACAGAGTTGAAGGGACTTTACAAAGGTGTGGGGAACGTTCAGGGAGCCACAGGCCATGGGGAAGCATTTTGAATCTAAAAGGGCAAGGCAATAGGAAGTTTCTGGAGCTTTGGGAGATCTGGAGCTGTTGGACTGGTGCTACAGCCTTTAGTAGAGGGATTCAGCCACCCTCAGACCGTGACCAAGCAGAGAAGGAAACAGGAATAAATACCTTGGCCCCTCTCCTCCTGCTCTTGGATCTTCTGCAGGTGGCTCCCATTGGCTGAAGTGAACGCAAAGCCTGTGGCTGAGGAAGGCCAGTTGATAATACTGGTAGCAGTCAGCCTGGCAGGATCAGGATAGAGAAGAATGGTGCTAGAGGGGTATGTGGGGAAATATCTAGTACATGCCCCTCTCTTTACAATGTGCAAGAACTTGTCACATTGTCCTCAACTCGGAGCTGCAATGACATGAGTGAAAGTCCATTTGACAACTAATAACGCATTGCACACGTGTCTTTCTCTCCTCCTCTCCTCCCAAAGGCATGGCATCTGCATCTACAGTATAGACTGCAGAGAAGTGGGGAAGGCCTGGAGCTGTGATGACAGCCTCTCACCTTCTTCAAAGAGTGGCTTCCTTCTGAATCTGATCAACACTAAGGCCACCCATGTGCAAACATCAGCTGAAAACCGCATAACTACAGTGCAAAGAAGATTGGAGTGAATGTTTGATTATCTGCCATTTGAGATTCTCTAGGCCTCAGCACCCCCATTATTAGCACACATAATTAAGAGCTGGCTCAGGCTTGCTGGCTGAGGAGCCCTTCAAGAGGCTGTGGCTATAGAAGGAAAGGAAACAATTGGGCTGGTGATGCCCAAGGTGCAGGCAGCATTCCAATTTGACTTTGGAGGCACAGGGATGAGAAGCATGGTGTCCCCTCCCTCATTTGCTACTCTAAGGATTGCCTCAGGTGGTGTCCAGTCCAGGTGGCACAGCCTTGTGGGCAGGGCTGCTGATTGCTGCTGGCAACCAGACTCCTCAGGAGAGCTGGCTTCTCCTGAAAGTGAGGACTGACTTTGAAAGACTCATTCATCAATGTCAGAGCTCCTGCAGACAGGATGAGGCCCAGCGTGGATGGGAGTATACTCACCAACACATCAGATTCTTGTCACACAAACAAACAATCATGGATCATACACCTTAATGTTCACTTTTTCCTCTCCCACAATCAGGTGGAGTCAGGGGAGGCAAGGGGAGGGATTGTGGGGACACAAGATAGGAGTGAGGAAGGCAGCACTGGGCAACTCGGTCACAGAGAAGCAGGTCCCCAGGGAAGAGCCTGCTGGGCCACGGCCTTGCCTGGGAGGACTGGAGATGGTGGTGAGGTCAGCCATACTGCAGACTGTGGTATGGGCCACCAGGGCCACCAGGCACCTATCTAAGCTCAAGCTCTAACTGCTGTGAGCTGTAATGGTTAACTTTAGGTGTCAGCTTGACTGGATTAAGGGATACCCCGATAGCTGGTAAAGCGTTATTAGGTGTTTCTAGGAGAGGTTAGCATTTGAATCAGTGGACTAAGGAAAATCTGCCCTCATGCAATGTGGGCGGGCACCATCAAATCAGCTGGGAACCCAGATAGAACAAAAAGGCAGATTCTCTGTCTCTACCTTCTTGAGCGGCTCCACTCATCTTCTCCTGCCCTTGGACATCAGACCTCTAGATGTCTGGCTTTTGAATGCTGGGACTTGCACCAGCAGCCTTGACAGCTTCTCAAGACTTCAGCCTCAGGCTGAGAGTTACACCGTCAGCATCCTTATTTCTCAGGTCTTTGAATTTGAACTGAGCCATGCTACTGGCTTCCCAGAGTCTCCAGCTTGCAGACGGCCTATTGTGGGAGCCAATTCCCCTAATAAATCCCTTCTTGCAGATACAGGCACATATACACTGATATGGTTTGACTGTGCCCCACCCAAATCTCAACTTGAATTGTATTTCCCAGAATTCCCATGCGCTGTGCGAGGCACCCAGGAGGAGGTAATTGAATCATGGGGGCTGGTCTTTCTCGTGCTATTCTCGTGATAGTGAATAAGTCTCACGAGATCTGATGGGTTTATCAGGGATTCCTGTTTTTGCATATTCCTCATTTTTTTCTCTTGCTTCCACCATGTAAGAAGTGCCCTTTGCCTCCTGCCATGATTCTGAGACCTTCTCAGCCATGTGGAACTGTAAGTCCAATGAAATCTCTTTTTCTTCCCAGTCTCAGGTATGTTTCTATTAGCAGCATGAAAACAGACTAATACATACACAGACACACACATTACCCTATTGGTTCTGTTTCTCTGGAGAACCCTAACATGCTGGCTAAGAGCATAAATGTTTCCATCAGACTTCCATTCAAATCCTGGCTAGACCACCCTGGATTTGTGACCCTGGGAAAACTGAGGCTCAGTTTTCTGACCTTTAAAATGGAAATGACCAATCTCAAAGGGTGTGCTGAGGATTAAATGAAGTAATATATGCAAACTGCCTGTCATCATACTTGGCACACAGTCTGCAATCAATAAATGACAGCGTTAGCCATGATTGTTACTGTTGGCAGGCCCCCATTCTTCTTGCTTAGCCAAATCCCACAGGGTGGCAATCTTGGTCATTTATTTATCCAAAAACTGTTTACTCAGCGCCTTCCATATGGCACTGGAGAGAAAAGAGGCCTCAAGGAGCTTTAAGTCCAGCAATAGAGCAGAGGAGTAGAGCTAACAGCTGTGACGTGGGGTGACCACAGGAGGCTGTGGGAGCACAGATGCAACCTGCCTAGCCCAGGTGGGGATGGGTAGGGAGGCCTGCCTATAGGAGGTGGCACTGGAGCTGACTCTTGCAGGATGAGTGGGTGCAGCCAGGCAGTCACACTGGGGAAGCCGTTCCAGGCAGAAGCAACAGCCAGAACTGATGAGGAAGACAAATGAGTGTGGTAGCTTTGGGGTGGCCGTGGGTCAATGACAGGTGGAAGAATAGGAGATGAGCTGAAGAGGAAGTCATCATGCTGGACAGAGGCATCTGGATTGTATCTGCAGGAGTAGGGAATTCCAACAAAGGACAGCCAGGAGCAGAAGTCATCAAATAGCCCTCCTGGACATCATCATGACTTTGCCCAAGGTGGCTGACACTTGCTTCCCTGGAAGCTGTCCAGGGAGAACCCCAGGCCTGGCCCTACATCGCCCACTACTCCCTGAAGTGAGGGCAGCCTGACCACCTGGGCATTGCTGCCTGGGAGTCAGCCCTAGGGGGCCCAGATTACCACTACTATCACTACCACCACCTATCTCCTCCTGGAATCTGCACCTGCCCAAGCCAATGCCTGGAACTTTGAAGGAAAAACAGCCCCAGTCCATCCATTTGCATCCACCCCTTGGAGGAGAAGGCCAGGCCAGAGCTGTGCTTTGCCCAGGCTGCCAGGAACTGGTGGATCCTCCATAGAGGTGGCCCCCCAGGCTTTCAGATGGCACATCTCTGCTAAGGGCACATTAACCTTCCTTAACTCTGACAATTGTCCTTCTTGGAGACAGCAGCTGAATCCACAATCCAGTTCTACATGTGGGAGGAACGGAGGCTCCATTCCCTCTGAAGTTCTAGCCGATGCTCTTCAGTGACAGGCCAGCTACACGCTGTCACTGCTGCTGCAGGGACATAGGGAGCAGGAATGGCGTGGGGAGGTCACCCTCCATGCTCTCTGAAAAATGAATGTCTTGAACAGCTTCAAAGTTCCAGACTGTCTCTGCAAGTGACAAGGGCTGCAGGCCAGAGAGGAAGGCAAAGTACTTAATAGAATGGGTAGAGCAGGGATAAGGATTTGGGTCTACATTTTTAATCCAAGCCCTAGGTGATCTCAGAAAACTCACTTAACCTTTTTGGGCCTCAGTGTCCTCCCCTGCATACGGGGATGACTGCATTACTGGCGAAAATGATTGTCTATGTTTCTCAAATAGGGAGCTCTGCCCCTGAGCCTACATGGTGATATGGTGAGAAGTACATATTTTGCTAAGGCATATATTTTATCCAAATATTTTAGAGACAAGCATATTTTAAAACAGATAAATATTCTGGAGAAGCATATAACATTTTAATTAATGATAAAGATAACATTTGAATTATCAAAGCAATTCTACTTTGGCTATAGGTTCTTTGGGCTATAGCCAGACCTTGGGACCCTGCTTCCTGCTTCCTTGTCATTGGCGATGTGTGAGCCGGGCCACTGAGAGGCACAGCACAGGGAATCCTTTTCGTGACACAGGGCTAGTGTTAATATCCACTGCCTGAGAGTGGAACATTCAAGGCTGTGTGTCTTTGTGGCCCATTTTGCCCATGAACTTCTTTATTGTAACAACTATCTAGTCCATCTATCCATCTTTGTACAATCATAGAAAACCTTTGGACATCAAAGGATACTTCTCCCTGGAGAGTGAATATTGTGGGAATAATTCAGAGAAGAGGACGGAAGGGAACCAGCACAGGCTGGAGGAGACAAGCAGGAGGAGATGGGGCAATTGCTGGCATAGGAGACAGACACCTGGAGAATGATATGGGGGGAGGAGAAATCTAAGATCTGAGGGCCTCACGGACAAATGGAGGCAGAGCCACAGTACGCTGCAGATCACACCAAGAGGGCTCAAGACCACCTGCAGCCACAGGCCAGGTGGGGAGCAGAAGCCGCAGGGAGGGAAATGATGGCCCACTGCTAAGTATGAAAATGACCTCTCTAGGTTTCTGACACAGATTCGTTACTGATTTATCCCTGCCCTTTTATTGCAGACCCAGTTTAACAGTCAGTCCTCTGTGTCCCGTTGATCACGTTCTGCCAGGTTTATGGAAAAGTCATCTCAGCCTAGCCTCTGACTGTTCTCCTTCTCAAGCTTAATACTGCTCAGTTTAGGGAACGCAGCCATCTGCTTGCTGGAAGCGCATTAGCCCAGAGATGCCCCAGTTCTTTGAGTTGTGGCCGATGTGATCAAAATGGAGAGGTGGAGACTGCGTGGAGTTTTAATGAATAACAATGGTGAAGTATATTTAAATGCATAGATTTTTAGCAGCAATACAAATGTCGAAAGGAAGAGGGGAAGCGCATACCCCCTACCCCTACGTAATTCATTTTATTCCTACTGAAGTGCACAGTTACAGGTCTGGTGCTTGCCATCGATCAGTTTTGATCAAGTGGCTGAGAATATTTCTTAATGCCTGAAATTCTTTTTTTTTCTTTTTCTTTTTTAAGTTCTGCGATACATGTGCAGAACGTGCAGATTTCTTACACAGGTATACATGTGCCATGGTGGTTTGCTGCACCCATCAACCTGTCATCTAGGTCTTAAGCCCCACATGCATTAGGTATTTGTCCTAATGCTCCCCCTTCCCTTGCCCCCCACCCCGTGACAGGCCCCAGTGTGTGATGTTCCCCTCCCTGTGTCCATGTGTTCTCATTGTTTGACTCCCACTTACGAGTGACAGCATAATGCCTGAAATTCTTAAAAAGACCTGTGGAATTTAACTGGGGCACACATGATTTTTGCCTCCAGGTGGAAGAAGATACTTTCCCAGAACTTGCCATCACCCAAAAGTGGGCCTCAGAGTCATGCATTTGGGGCTACAAATTCAGGGGATACCGTGGGAGCCACAGTGATTAACTTTGGCATTTCAGAATGTTCCTATCATTGGACACCAGATGATGACCTGAAAACCTAAACCTTCATGTTCATCCAAATCTGTGAATCACTTCTGAAGCTGTCACTTTATTTCCAGCAAATAGCTCTGCAATTCTCTAAAACAGGGGATTCTACTGAGCCGAGGGCATTTCGTCGATGGGAGATGAGCACAGTCTCCAGTTGTCATCTGCTCAATCCTCCTGTCCCGTTGGAGCCTGAATGTCTACATGTCCTAGAACAAATCGGCAATGTTTCCCCCTGCAGCTTCAAGTTCTCTGTGTTCAGATTTCTTCAGGAAGAAAATAATATAATGAATCACGGGGAATCCAACACATTGGGCCTTTCAGTGGTGAGAAAGCATTTGAATGAATTTCTTCAACAAGTGTTCACCACGCAGCAATGGGTTGGGCACGAGGATGAAGGAAATAAACCATCAGAGAGTGTCCCCTTGTATCATGCAGTCAACCTGTCTTGCAAAGTTTGCAACCCAGACTCTTCAGATGACTCGTACTTTTTAAATTCGAATAAACTGTTAAAACTTCCTTTGTCTCTCCTTTCCTGCAGGTACACCATCAGAGAAAGAAAGCAGATTTTTACCTATCCACAAAGCTTGGCAAGCTCTTTACTGGTAGGGGATAAGGCCTTACTAGACTAAGTACATGAAATCATTAAGTAAAACAAAATGTTTCATTAAAAATGTCAAGTGGGCAGCTTAAGGTCAAGTGAGACAGATTTGGCCTAAAGGCTTTATGTTGTTGTGTACACTTACAGAAAAGAATCCATAAAAAGAGCTCAACTGGGAAGTTGAAAACACGTGTAACATAGATTACAAATTTCAAGCGGCCACAGTGTAAATTTCTTTAAGTTTATTCTGTTTCTTTCAGGCCCTACACACAGGCACTGGGACCAACACTTCTTTTGATGCCTGACCCAATCTCAGCAAACATTAAGAGACCCCCGGGCACCAGTCACTATGCTTGGAACTTCCCTTTAATCTGCATACAGCCCTCTGAGATAGAGGTTATTAACCTCAATTTTATTGATGAATAAATAGTCTTATAAAGGTTAAGAGGCATTCAAGCCTCACTACCAGCATCTTTGCCTTTAAACCCCAGCTGCCTCTTAGTGTTTAGAAGGTGGGTAAAATAGAAAAAATAAACCTCAGCTGCCTCCTATCACTGCCAGCTGGAGCTGGGACTGGTTATATACAGCCTTGGGAAGACAATTTCCTCATAGCATAGTTCTCAAACTTCACGATGCCTACTTGAGGAATATTACAAAACTGATTCAGCAGTTTTACAATTTTACAAAAAATATTACAACTGATTCAGCAGGACTGAAGATGAGGGCTGGTCATCTGCATTTTTAGAAGCACCCTCCATGGCTAAGTTGCAGGTGGCCCACCAAAGACTGCACTTTGACCTCCTCTGGCAGAACATCTCCCGCGATCACTCCTCTGCCTCCAGGCAGACACACCTTACATACCAGCCCATCTTTGAAGAGAATGCTGGGTTTTAGAAGCTCTTCCCAGGATCTTCTGGTCTGGTGCAGGAACCTGGAGGCAGTCCTCACCACTTCCCAGGCCGAGCAAGGGAGAGGCAGGAAAGAAAGAGTAAGCGGGGCTCCTCTGCTCCTTCCAGGGCCAGCCCCCAGCAGGAGTGACCTTTGCAAGCCTCGCTTGTCAAATAGCTGATTCCCACCCTCTCTGCTGCTCGTGGGGGCTGGTGCAGCGCAGTTCAGCGCTCCTCAGCAAGAAGGGTTCTGGCAACAATCCTCTAAGAAGGAGAGTTTAATGTTCTGTCTCTGGCATTATAAAATTAATACACTTATGAAGAGAGCAGGAGAGGACTTTTGGGGTAAACGTCTTTCTTTTTTCCCCCAGGGTAAAGGCCACTTAGCTCAAATTCAGTCTGCTGGCTCCATGGGACCTCAAAGTGTTTGGGGCTTAACTGTGCAGGAAGAGAATGTTGTATACACAGCCCTGCTGCATCTTCTCACAGTGGGTTCTAGCTCCTCCCTTGAGGCCTTGGGAAGGAACTGCTGGAGTCCTTTATGGCCAGGAATCCACCATCTCCCAGCCAAGCTCTCCCTGCCTCCACAGCACATAGGAACTCATTTACTCATTCATCTCTCCAGCCAACCATTCCCCCAGCATCCTTCCATTCTGCGTGTAGCCAACCAACCTGCCAGCCAACATGGTTCTCACACCTTCATTCATCAAATGTTTATCAAGCCCCTTCAGTATACCAGGCTCACTGTTACAAAGCCAGAATCCAGAGCCATTGCTGTCTCTATGTGTGTGTGGACTCCAGTGGTTCTCAAACTTGGCTGAAGATTAATGTGGCCCGGAGCCTTTAAAAATCTCAGTCCAATTCATCTGTGTTGGGGACACACAGATCAATAGGACTCCTCACCATTAAGGAGATTACATCTCAGAAATTTTGCTTCAAAGGTAAAGGGAGACCCGATACTAAAGCTATGGTTGAGATTTTATTATCTTGCCCAACTATCAAACTCCTACTTACCGGTCAAAACCCAAATCTAATATGCTCAACTTCCAAAACTCCTCCCCATTCACCCCAGGAGATTAGATATTTCCCAAGTGTCTTATTGTGTTTGTTCATGGCTTGATTCCAGCCTTGTTGTTGTTTCTATTTGTATCTGTCTCTGGTGAGGGCAACAACCAGTCTTTAAGTGTATTTCTTGTGCTGAGCCCATGCCTGCTGGGCAGCGGTTTAGTGGCTTTCTAACTTTCGTGAACCTAAGAATCACCTGGGAAACTTGTACAAAACACTGACTCCCCAGCTCCACCCCCATGTGGTCTGACTCGGGAGGTCTGAGATTGAGACTTAGGAAGTTGCATTTTTAGTAAGTTTCTCAGGTGAATCTGATATACGGTCTCTGCAGCCCACACTTCGATAACTATTATGCCAGTGACTCCATAAAAGTTTTCTGAGTGAATGAACAAAAAAACCCAAGGAATTAAAGGTCAACAAAAAGTCTGGGAATTTAGTAAGGTCTGTGGATTGCATCCATGTTAACTTCCTAGTTTTGATGTTGAATATAGTTATATGAAATGTTACCACTGGGAGAGACTGGGTGAGGGGCATGTGGGGCCTCTCCTTACTATTTTTGTAACTTCCTATGAATCTATAATTGTTTCAAAGTAAAAAGTTTTAAAGAAGTCTGTGGTTTTTCCAGGCCTCAAGGATGTAGAGTGGTAAGTTGCTTCAGACCACTGATCAACAGACCTTTAACTCCACCCTCTAGAGCCATCAACCCACAGCTGAGTACAATTAATTATAGACTTAATTATCATGAAGGAATTCTCTACTATACCTTTCTTTCTTTGCCTAATGTCTCAATATCTTCCCAAATAATCTTATAATATTTTCTTTTGATGTAAAGTATGTTAAAACTCTTTGGGGAAGTTGAGGACAGCATTTGAGATGATGGAGACACTGTTAGAAAGCCAGAATCTGCGGCCATTGCTGTCTCTATGTGCATATGGACTCCAGGGTTCTCAAACTTGGCTGAAGATTAAAAATCTTTAAAACTATTGAAATCGGAGCCTTTAAAAATCTCAGTGCCCAGGCCACACCTCGTTACAATCAAAATGAGAATTTCTGGGTAGGACTCCAGGCATTAGGGTTCGTGAAAGCTCCCAGGTGATTCCAATCAGTGGCACACGTTGTTGGCCTGTGGGCCTGCGCAGGAGGAGGGAAACTGTACTTCCTTCTGAACTGCCGCCTCTAAACTCAGCTCAGAAAGACCCACAACCATATTCAAGGCAGGACCAGCCCTGCGATCTCTTCTCTGCCATTCTCCTTCTTCCAAGCCAATACCTGGAGGTAGGAAGGACTCCCACTTGCCTTCCAATGGAAGCCTTTGTTGGGTCCACAGCGCTTTCCACAAGTGCAGGGGACCTTCTTGTCTGTGGGGCTGAAAGACCCCTTTCATAGCGAATGGACACTTCACATGGTCTGGAGGGCCCTGAGTGTCCCTTGGAAGTTCACCAGGCCTGACTGGCTCATCGACAGGTAGGCTCCCAGTGTCTGTCCTGGTCAGGAAATCCTTTGGGGAGAGAGTCTATCAGATTCATGCTGGAGTTTTGCCAGGGTGAAGGGGCTACATTGAGGACCCTTATGGCAGAAAAGGGGCTGGTGCCCAGCTCTGGGGGCAGAGCACCAGGTAAGGGGCTAGTGGGGCCCTGTCTGGTCACAGAAGTGGTACAGGATCCCTTTGGGAGCATTTGTCACCCACTGATGATGTGGTCCTGTGTGTCTCATGGAGAGGGCAGATTTTCGGGTCCTGGGGATTCTGAAGCATGGTCCATGGTGCCTGGAGGTTACAGACAGCCCAGTTCATTCTGTAGTGCCTGAGCGCTCTCCACCCTCACCCTACCCCACAAGGATGGGGGTGGGGGTGGGTAGGACCAGTGCTGACATTCCGCAGATTGCCACATAGGACGAGAGGAAGTACCCGTGACCAGAGGATACCCTCCACTCAGGGTGGTGCAGCCCCTGGAGGCCCTGTTAGAGAGAGCCTAGTTGTCTAACCAGTCTGTGTCCACTGCTAGCTGAGAAAGGGCTTCTAATGAGCTCCGGGCTCCCCAGGCTCACCTGGAGACAAATAACCAGCTTGGCTTCATGGACCTCTTGAACATCCGTACCCACACCTGCCTGCTCACCTCAGCTCCTTTCTCCCTTCTGCTCACCTCTGGTTTGTCAAAAACTTGGAGACAAAGCCCTCACATTGATTCACTGAACCTTACAACTGCTTTGAGTAGAAATGTGAGGCCGGGTGCAGTGGCTCATGCCTGTAATCCTAGCACTTTGGGAGGCTGAGGCGGGTGGATCACTTGAGGTCAGCAGTTTGAGACTAGCCTGGCCAACATGGTGAAACCCCCATCTCTATTCAAAATACAAAGCTTAGCCACGTGTGGTGGTGGGCGCCTGTAATCACAGCTACGTAAGAGGCTGAGGCAGGAGAATCACATGAACCTGGGAAGTGGAGGTTGTAGTGAGCCGAGATTGTACCACTGCACTCCAGCCTGGGTGACAAAGTGAGACACTGTCTCATTTAAAAAAAAAAAAAA